>NC_142369.1:28520000-28849375 GCF_059441005.1 Hippichthys cyanospilos | reverse complement strand
AAAGTAATGGCCGTATGGCCATCTTGTGTATATTCAAGATATTGAATATTGTCGATATTCAAGCTGCCGTCTGCTACTGTCGCATTCATCTCTGCCGTGGTAGATCAGCAAGACAATATTTTGCCCTGGCCTTTTCTCCTCCAATCTTGCGGTGTTTTGAGTGGGTGGGGTGGGGGGGTGGGGGGGCATTGTAATGCATTGCGTTACTCTAATTTGTAACAAAAACAATTTTTCTTCTTTTTTGGAAGTTTAATATATTACACACCACCTTACAGGAAACAGTAATGCATTGCAGTAATTACATTACTTTTGTAATGTTGAATTGCTGAGTCAAGCACAATCAAGCACTGTGATAGCATGCATTACAATAATTACAATTTCGTAATGCATTCCTCCCAACACTGTTCACTAGTGCTTGGTTTGAAATTCTTTTGCCTTGATGTGATGCCTTTTGCCTTGATGGGGTCTGGTGTCCCTCATTTTCCAGTGCCAGTCAAGCACTGTGAGAGCACGATGCTGCTGGAAGACGAAATCTGCATCTCCATACAGAGCCTCAGCAGAAGAAATCATGAAGTCCTCTAAAACATTCTGGTTGACCGCTGCTGTGCCGTTGAATTTAAGGAAACAGAGTCTACCAACACCTGTACTGGACAATGCACCCCAAATCATTACTAAACCCAAACAGAATCAAAGCTGCTTGAGGTCCAGCAGAATCTAAGCTGCTTGAGGTCCAACATGCAATATGCACAGTCCGTCATGATTTAGGGTCACAGCAACGGTCTACCACAGTGTTTTAGAGGAATTCATTATTCCCAGTGCTGAGAATCTATATTGAGATTTAGATTCCATCTTTCAGCAAGACATATTCCCTGACCATGACGCCACAAGTACCAAAACCTTTTTTATGTGTATTGTAATCACAGTACTTGACTGGACAACCTATTGAGAAGTTATGGGGTATTATCAAGAGGATAATGAGGGGCACCAGACCCCAAAACAAAAAAGAGCTGACAGCAACCATCGAGGAGATCTTAGCTTCCATAACCCCAGGGCAATGCCTCAGGCTGAATGCCTCACTGTCAAATCGCATCAAGTCAGTTATTAAAGACAAAAGGATTTCCAAGCAAGTAGAACGTATAATGTTTTAATGCATTTGATGGGGTCTTAATTTCTTTGCTTTACTGAGAAATGGTGATTTCTTCACAGCAGTCTAATTTTTGGAAATCCTGTTTTTGTGGTTTTATGAAGCAGAGACCCAAATTATGTAAAAATAAACAAACACTCCAAATTGCTTATATTGTGGGCCCACAATCTATAATCTATGAAAATTGAACTTTTTTTGTTTTAATGGAATTATGGAAACTAACTTTTCTGTTATATTCTCATCATTTTAAATGGGTCTAAATGTGTCCGTATAACAATATCAAATTCATTGAATATGATATACAGGGAAGCAGATGACTGACATGTTCAAAAAAACAACTGGCCCTTGTACTTACTCAATGTGACATTGTTCTGTGACAGGTGTTTTCTCCACTCTCTGATGCAATCTTGGCAAAAACAACTGTGAAAGTCACAAATGAAAAAGTGACCATTACAGAACTGGGGGTCCAGATGGTTGCAGGTCTCTCAATGACCCTGCAGCTCAGCCCAGGAAGTAACAGGGCCATTCTAGCAACCACAACAACACAGGAAGTTTTGAGGTTGCCCAAACAGGTTACATTCTCAGTCAACTCCACCACGACTGGTTGTTTAAAAACACGGCACTCATTTTTTTTTTGTCTTTTGCTCTTTCCCAATTAGGAAGCTGCGGTCAGTTCATGGGTCCAGTTCAATGATGGCAGCCAGACCCCTCTTGACATTTATGATCCTGCCTTTTACCGTGTGACCGTGTCATCTCTGGATCAGGGCGTGGTCTCAGTGCGAGGCACCCCACCAGCCGTGGTGGCAGAGGGAGAGGGTGAAGGAGCTCTGGTCCGGGTGGAAATGTCTATCTGCGAGGCCTGCCAGAAGTCCAAACGTAAAAGCACTGTTGCCGTGGGGAACGGCAGTCTTAGGGTCAAGTTTCAGGCGAAGGGTCGACGACCAGACGGCAACGGCCAAAGTTCTGACAGCGGCACTGTCAGCAAAACCACCGAAAAAAAGAACAAAGGTGGCGACTTCAGAAATGATGGGGAAGAGATGGAGAGTGACTGGAAGCAGAGAGGACAAGTTCCTTCATCGTATATCACAACGTCAGTGAGAGACGAGGGCCCCTTGGCAAAGACCGCAATCAAATCTACGGAAGGGACGTTCATGACCAGCGGCAGCCTCGGGGGCGTGGGTAAACCAAGCACTTCAGGAAGCAGTCCCACCAGCACCGTCAATATCAGTATGATGAGCAGCCCCGGTGACAACAGTAAAACATATGGCTCTGACAATATGATCGTGGACCGTGTTCATTTCACAAGCACTGTGAAGGGCCCCGGCAACCTGGTCAACTCCATTAACTTTCCCACTAAAACTGTTTTGCCTGAACAAGAGTCAATGGAGGTCGAAATCAATGGAGGGGAGGACATGTTGACAAACAGACCCCTGACAGACTTAGAAATTGGTATGTATGCTCTTTTGGGGGTCTTCTGCTTGGCCATCATGGTATTCCTTGTAAATTGCATATCATATGTTGTCAAGTTTAGACATAAGAAGTCTCCGTCACATGGCCAGGAGCCTCCAGGTCACAGGCATGACTGGGTGTGGCTTGGTACGGATGCCGAACTAGTAATGAGTGTCCCAGGGAGTCCTGTTCAACAAGACTCACAAACTATGACCACCGTGATAGACATTGGGCCTGATAAAAGTAATTCATTGTCAAGGAGGCCCAGTTGCCTGGCATCAGTCACAGACTCTCCTATTAGCTGTGTGGGCACCTTCAGGAGCAAACCATTGCCCACGGAGTCCCTCCATTCACCAACAAGCAAGCGGAAGAGAGTCCACTTCACCACCTTTTCCACAATGGAGCATCAGCATTCACCGCATCTCTCACAAAGCGAAAACGGACACGGCATCCATTGGGTTGGGAAGGAAGAGGGTTGTGAGGAGGGACCCCAAGCGCCAATTGCGGAACAAAGAGACAATGTGTAACAGTGAGTCTGATCAGATCTCACATTCCGAAAAATGTGGCTTTGATCACCTCAATGCCTTTGTTGACACGGTGTCACAAACGTGGGACGGAAACGACAACAACCCTTACATTACCTGTCAAGGCCTTTTAAGTGTCCTGTACACATACTGTATAATGCTGTTAATACCGAAAAAATGAGCCCATGTCCTACTTTACAAGTTGATAAGCCACCAAATTCTATGCTGCTTGTGGATACCCAATTCTCTCAGTTTGCACTTCCTGATGACCAACCTACATACGGTACATGTACATGAAAAGCAAGCATTAAGAGTTCAAGGGTTTCAAATTCGTATCATAATCACCAGTAATACTTTTTTTTTTAAAGTACTACAGTTTTTTTTTTCTTTATTCTTTCATTTACCGGTACTTTCTTTAATTTGGAATTTTGAGAATCCATCTTTTTTAATGACCTGAATCTAAGATAACCATTGTTATTTTAATATTCTGCCTTTGGGAAAACATGAAAAATGTTGCATTCATGATAGACCTCAATTTGAAGTGCATTTTGGTCAAATGTGTTCCTGATGTGCAAATGTTCCTTTGTATCAAACAAGAATTAGAACTCAATTCAGGTTATTTTTGCTGTAAAGTTCAATGTTGAAATTAAAAATGTGGACTAAGTAATACCTCTGCAGATGAAGAACAAAGTGCCATTTTTTTAAACACTTTCTTTGGCAGAGGAGTAAAATACATCTGCATGTACCAAACCAACTCTGTGATTCGGTTATTGGGGCTTCACTGTATAGTTGGGTTTTTGTTTGTGACTATGATTTCATCTATTGAAAGTTTTCTGCATTATTGTTCATTATTTCTTCAGGTGTTTTTGCTATTTTACCAGTAAAAAACAAGTATGTTTTTTTTTTTTCCCTCACAAAAATCAAGAGCATGAACATTAAAGCTTGTCGCCCCCAAATTCCCTGTTCCCTCATCGTGGGTGCGTTGAGAAATATGCTCCAGGCGCACTGCTTCACACTAAACCATTCAGAAACTCAGAAAAATGTGCTGCTTTATTATTCACAATGCCCCAAAAATGGTGCGCCGAAGCCCTGTATGTCAGACAGTACCAGGAAAGTAAACAGTTATAACATGAGCAGCTAATTATAGGCTACATTCAGAAATGATCATGATTAATACGGTTAATATGACCTCAACTAGAATCCTGTGGTTAGGGTTAGTGTAGCCAAAACTCAGTTGCGGGGATCCTGAAGTATACCACCTGTGATAAGTGAACTAGTTAACACAATCAAAACATTTTAATAAGGACTACACGTCAAATAATTAAGAGACAAAGAATGCTGTCCACCAACGTTTATGTATTCAATCTGAATAAATAGTACAATTTTAAAAGCATAGAGGATATTTTGTAAACATCTTGTATTAACCCGCAGTGATCCCTTTGGACCCAAGCATACATAGACAACATAGTTTGCTACGTTTACAGCATTTTATTGTGAAATACAGCAGTTTACTAGGAAGATATACAGCAAAAAAAATATGTATTCCCTGCTATATTTTTAATAAGGCTAAAAAATGACATTCCAAATCTGGCCACATGAAGAGCATTTAAGGATCTTCGCACAATGCTTTGATGTCATGCAAAACTAAAAAACAAAAATATTTGTGCTTGCCCTAAAGTAAACGGAGATATTGAGATTGTGTAAACATGGCCAAAGTAAAGTGAGGAGTTGAGATGTGGCTTCAGTGCAGCGTGTCCACCAACCTCTGGTAGGTTTCTCTCTCCTTTTTGAGGCTATGATGCTTCATCACGTGGACTTTTCCATTTCTTATCACTCTCTCCCGTAGCTCCCGATCCGACAACAGCCTCTGAGACTGATGTACAAATTCCTGGCAGGGATAAAGGCAAAATGAATTTCATTTACTGCCAATGGCCACTCGAGGGCTGCCACTGAAGTTGCCCGGAGAGGTTTTTAAAGCATAAAGCCATATTTGAAGATGCGAGAATAAAATGCAGATAAAAGTATTTGCATTGATGAATTAACACTTCAAAAGGATGGAGCCATTTGTAGCTCCAGGCCCAAATCAAGTCCAATGGACTTCAGTTTATCCTTAAATGGCTGTCACTTCCTATTTTCTTAGGAGGTAAAAAAAAAAAAAAAGTGGCAACTTTGAAGGCCATTACCAACCATCTGTCACAGAGACCTGCTGGGTGGGAGTGTAGAAGCAAAATTAAACCAATTAAAACGTGATCAATGCTTCGTTAAGTCACCGTTACTTGACATATGGTGTATCTGCACGGTATTTCACAGACCTAATGGCTCAGACCTGACAAACACTTTCTGCTCAACCCATCTCCACTCACATGAGGCGAGGCCTCGAGGAAGGCACATCCTATCCTATCTTTGGACCTGCTGTATTCTAATTGTTTAAATCTTTTGACCTGCGTTACACTACTTTTCAATCCCAGTTTAGCTCTGGTGTACTGTGCATCAGAATTACACAATGTTACGTTTAAGTATAAACGTGAGGTGGAATTAAAGCTAAAATTAGAGTGACCAAATTTTCCAAATTACCAGGACACTTCATGCATAGCTGAGAATCAAATATGCAATAAAATCTTACCATGAACTATTTGTCACCAATTTAATGACTAGTCAATCTGGTGACCGGTGGTTATTTTATTACTTTAGCAAATGCTAAATGCTATCTTGGTTGACAGTTCAACAGCACTACAGTCAATTCGCACACCATTATCCAATCTTTTTTTTCATTAGTCGCAGTGTTGTATAATTTGTATGCCCCTGCCCTGCAACTTGAGTTGACACATATGGCTGTTCTGTGCTCACAAACTGGGCATTGCTGTTGGGTGTATTGAATGAGTATTTCTACAGATATTTGCACTGTCCTACTGCGTGAGTGAACAAACCTCAAGTCGACTTCCGAAAGCGAGTGAGTACAGTACCGCTTTCATTTGCTTATTTACGCAGCAATCAATGCATGCAAGCGCTTTTTTGTCCAAAAAACTGAAAATCGATTGGCACAACAAACCTCGCAGTTCCACATTAGAAATGCAGTTAGAAATGATCAGATGGTGTTCGGTCTGACTACATTTCCCATGATACTTAGACACGGAAGGGGGAAGTAGTTCCCGTTCCGGTATGTGGCAAATGTGAATATAAATGAAGCATTTACCAACTAAGTTCATTTTAAATTGATCGTATGATTCATATAAGAGCTGTGTGACTGACATACACATGGTCCTAATCGGTTTGCTGCCTGGACCCCCCCCTCAAAACATTAAAAAAAAAAACAGGATGGTGAGACGGGACCTGCATAAAAATGGGACAAAACAAATGGGCTGGCGCAATGTGTTGGGATTCAGCGACTGCATTTATAAAATACATCTTTGGAAAAATAGAGACACACACATTGCCCATCGTTACTTCGGTGCTGCCTATCGACAGTAAATACTTTGATGGGATGGCTGCAGGAGCTTTTGAGTCTTTGCACTGGAATAAAGCAATTAAAAAAAATAGTCTCAAAACTAGTCTGTATTAAGCTTAACATCGGATCAGAGTATGTCATAGTGCGTCTGTTGAATACCTGAGGCGAAGAATACAGAAGACCAGTGACCTCATGTTGTACCACAGCTTTATTTCCTGGAATGTCCCTGGCCACCACAGGTATCCCCAGATCCATTGCCTGTTGAAGGAAGAAGCAATTTCATTTTCTAGTCTCCGTAGACACACCTCACGCGTCATTGTAGGTTTCCTCAACAGCTCAGTGGTATAACTGGTGGCTTATGTGTGGTGTTAAGCAGGCCGGATGAACCACATGTCACAAGAGCATTACTTGAATCTGATGCACGAGTATTAAAGGTAGAGTCATTAAAAAAAATCTGCAAATCATTTGTTACCCACCCAAACAGTTCCGGTCATTCAGTCATCACAGTCATGAATGTTATATTAAATTTGGGTTTTGGATTATGGATTAACGTTTTCTCCAACCTGCAATGATTATACGGCATAGGGGGGACTGGGGTAAAAAATTTGTGTAGACAGTTATATTTACCATTTCTAAAGCATTTTCCTTTTTACGCTGACTGTTTTGTGCTCCTTTGTCCACCAGCTCTTTGGGCCCATCTGCTTATTCGAAAAATTGTGATGTGGTCAGATAGGTCAGATGAAGAGGACCTAAGCGTCTAGACTGCTCTCACATTGGATAAGTATCCGATTTATATCCATATATGAGAGGGTCTGGAAACTGAATCGTAATGAATAAATAATTGCACTGTTTACATTGATATAAGAATCTGACATGCCACAAAAAGACATAAATAAATACCTAAACAAATAAGAATTGACCTGGGCATATTGTGTCTTAAGTACAAAATGAATAAATTCATCCCCCACTGAAGTCCTTGATAAAGCAGCCAAGGATGTGAGGGGAAAAAGTCTCTTTCTATTCTGCAACCAGGACAAATTGAATGTAAAGTGGGGACGCTGTGAAATCGGTGGAGAGAAGTGACGAATAGATGAAAGGAAGGTGTATGCAGAAGTGAGGGAGGGGAAAAAAGGATGAATAATGAGTCGAAAGTTTCAATGATGAAAGGAGGGAAGGCTTGAGGATGTCGAGAAGGAAAAAAAGGAGAGTGTTCAACTTACCCTTCTCTTAGGTATCCTCAACTAACTACCCATGGTGCCAGAAGACAACTTTGTTTTTGACTAACTATACTGAACCTGCTAGTTTGTAGGAAAGAGCAAAATCCTAAAAAACACTGTATTTACAGTGTACAACCGTATATCTTGTCACAGTGGCCAAATATTCAATCCTCAAATCTCAAATGACCTCAAATATTTGGCCAGAAATAAGTTGACTTATATTCTGCTGCTAAATTCAGGAGTCAATTTCAGAGCAATAGCTTCCTTCTTGGTCAAAGCTTTGTCAGATCATGGACGTCTACCTTGCTTTTGACACTGGTATCTAGCACTTTTCAGTTTATGGCAGACGTGAGCTTTGGTACTTCCTTGGTTGTTCCTGAACATTGCAAAAAAAAAACAAACCTTAAATGTGACAGTGACCATCTAGATTTACTTTTAGATCTGGGCAAGTGGTGAGGCCATAGAATTTACTAACCTGACTAATTCACTTTATTTTGTCTTTTCAAATAAAGACATTCCAGAATATGTGCCAAACGCCTGACACATGTGCCACATTTGGCCTTGTGTGAAGTTACATACTGTTTGCAGGACAACTTGATAAATAGCATGTAACTAGCCTGTGGATCAATACTGAAATATTGGCACTTCCCAAAGTCAATTATTACGCACTAAAAATGGATCCCCAAATCAAAATGTTTGATACTTAAGTCATTCAAGGAGTAATTGCATAACGACCAGGAATACAATAGAATGTAACTAAACTACCAGTGCTGAAATTATCTTTTAGGATACATGTTGCTACTTTTCTTCCATTTGAGCAAGTGCGCACGCATAAGTGCATCCACGCTACTTAGTTACTCACTCAGTCTCAGTCTGACTAATGGCACGACGGCAGAGCGGAAGGAGGAGTCATGTCTGCAGCATTTTTAGCTCCAAGCGGCCAAGTTGTGATTTGGGATGTTCATGGTAAAACGGTAATTAGGTTTGGCAATATAGCACAAAACAACGCATTTAGGATAATTCACTTTTACTGTTGACCATTCTTATAGCGTTCGTTTAACTTCTGTAATTAATTATTTTTTGATTGATATTATTCAGTTCAGTTAGTGTTGATTTTGTTTTGTTTACTACCTATGTGTGCTTTGACTTTAAACCCCTATGCGTATCTATACCATTCAGCACCACTTGCTGTATTGGTTTGGATTTGGGTAAGTCGATGTACAGTATAAATTTCAGCTCATAAGTAAAAGTATGAATATATGTTGAATGGATTAAATAATAAATGAAAAAAACATTTAATCTAAATCCTTGTAAAAATAATCATTGAAAATGTACATGTTAACCATTCCTCCTCAAAAATCCATAGATTGTTCACATGAGACATTGTACAGTGACCCCCAAATTAACATGACATTCTTGCCAATTATAATTGACTGTTGTAACAAGGAAACGCCAAAAATAATAAAAAATAATAAAAATAATTTTACTATGACAGTTATGTAATTAAAAGCTGTAGCCGTATCATTACTTAAGTCACAGAGAAATACACAGTAAAAAACACAATTAAAATAACTTTCTAGTCCTGTCACACACACACACACACACACACACACACACACACACACACACACACACACACACACACACACACACACACACACACACACCTGTTTAACTCATTCGGTGCCATGGACGAGAATTCTCATCTTTTAAAATAGTAATAAAAATAATAAATAATAACATTTTTCATGGAGGGTAGCTGACACCCTTGACTAGTGCTTATCTAATATAAAGCACTGAAGTGTTAACTGTGATCGTTGGATGACAGTGTTGCCATACATAATACACATACATAACATGTAATTCTAAGTAAGAAATGGAAATCAATCTTTCATATGATACCACCCATGTTTACATAGACACAGCACACAATATTCTGTCGTCCTTGAAAGATGAGTGAAAATGCTCAACATGGCACTCTCGGGTTTGCCTCGTCCGATAACACTTGGCACTGAAAGAGTTGAGGGGCATCATTTTACAGTTATAGTTCACTGAGCTCTAAGCCCGCCTGCCGAAAAAGCACATGCGTCGGGAAAGTTTAAAAGGCTGATCAAAATGCAAATCCGCACAGTGCATATTATGCATGAAATGCAGCGGTGTCACACAAAGCTGACACGTTGTCTGGGTTATGCAGTGAAATAGTGTAAAATAATTGAGTGATTGTCCTGAAGCTTTATGTGTAACAATTACAACTTCCCAACATAATAATTTTTATTTTTAATTCTGTTTGTGACAGAGCCTTTGTTGCCATGCTGGATATGCTGAATTAAGTGCTACTGAAACCCTAACATACAGAAACAAAAGTGCGTGAGTTGAGTGTGGAACTTTTGGGAAAATTCCAGTCATTTGATTATTCCATCTCCTTGAGAAGTAAGAATCTGTGTCAGCCTATGCCTTCAGCAGGTTGAGACAGACACACAAGCGTCGTAATCCAACCTTAAGCCAACAATGGCTGTCTTAAGTGTGTTTAGAGGCGAAAAAATGTATTTTCCAGGTTTGCTCTTGCGTCATAGTGTTACTTTTGATTATACATTGTGAAATAGTTGATGTGATCATGCGATTTGCAGTCTGATAACCCTTCATTACTATAAGGGTTACTACTACTATGAGACTATGAGACTATATACCTCCAAGATGGCGGCTGACATGCCTTCTGAGATGGAACTGTTGACCACAGCAAAGCATCTCTTCATGGCAGCGTGGAGCTCCGGCTGGCTCCTCTCCCGGGCTAGGAAGACTCCCGCTGTTCTGTAGAAGCAGTGACAAAGCTGCGTTCTGGCATGACTCAGGGCTCACAAAGGCGTGAGTGATGATGAGCAGTAGCGACATGCTTAAGGCAAAAAACACCGCTTCATTACTTGTGAGATCAACATTGACTTCAGGTAACCAAAGCGGACAAACTACATTATGTCGTGGTGAAATCCCAAGTCCAAAAACAAAACGATCAGCCCAGATCATGAAATGGGAGGATATGAAAAAGGACAATTGAGACTTGCATTTACTTCATCTTCCCCATAGCTTTATCTGCTTGTTTTGCAGTCAAACATTTTAGGGGGAAACAAAGCAGCTTCTTGAGTAGTTCCCCATATCCTGAGGTCTTTTATATAGTGTGAAGCTGACTATGAAATTTAAATGGGTACTTACCTCTTCACAACAGCTTCAACTTCATCAGTAAGCACAGGATCGATCTGGGGTAGACAAAAAGCTCCATAATCATTAACAATCCAAGGAGGACACAATAAACAATGTGCTGATGACTTCTGCAGAAAGCAAATCATTTTCTGAAAATCCTGTCTTTTTTAGGGATTGGGGTCAGGGTACGGTGGATGGCCAATCTGATTAATTGCAATGTGGGATTTGTGTGCATTAGCTTAACCTCAGAAAAGTCACATATCAATTTAGGTCAAAGATGCTGCCAAGCAAGCTTTTTCATTATAGCATATGCCATGTTTAATTAAATCCAAAAAGAAGTGTGTTAAAATTTAAGAATACAAACACAACATTTCTGTATCCGACTATAATCTATGATTTGGTAGTAATAGTTGTGCCAGCAGAAATGGGACCATGGTGCATAGCAATAGAAGAAGAAATGTCACAGTGACAAATAAACGCTCGTGGGCAAAATATATATTGTTTTTCATACAACTGTGTAAGAATGTGTAGTTTGAGGTGCTGTGAGGAGTGAGATGCATCATCAGTGACAAACTGACCTGAATTTTACTCCTGTGGATTTATGGTGAAACGTGACATGTATCATCTGGACAGTGACTAGTCTTTTTTTAGAATTCGGTCACCGCATTCATTATGCAGGGTCACCGCGAAAGCCCAACGCATTTGAGGCCAAATAAGTCAATCATACAAACAAATGCTTCTTTTAATAAAATGCATATACTTGCATTCCTCATAGAAACAAACAAACCACCTTCCACTGAGATTAAGGCGTGTTGAGATGATTCATTAATCTATGCTTCAACTGAATCATTGTATCAAAGGAGAACTCGGTACAGAGGAGAAAGTTGCGGCAGGAGGCAGTGGATAAGCCTTTGGCCAAGTCTAATGGTGTTGTTTTCATGAAGTGATACCTAACTTTTACTTGACACGACGGTTTAAACTGGTGAATAGTTGTAGAAATAATGTGTCCTGATATCAACGTTAGAGAGAAGAAGAAGACAGACAAATCCAGAAATGAGCAATAGAAAATTCAATCAGGGAGAATACGGAGCAGCTAACATGCCAGATGCCTGACTTTGTGACTTCATGATTCAGAACACAGCAGTTACTGTGCTATTTGTTCTGGAAAACTGAATATACAGTATATATGACTCACTGTTTGACATGAAAAAAGAATACAGGATATAAGACAAGCCATTTGTGAAACAGGGCAACAGGTGATTCATGTCATATCCCATGCCAGTGCATGTGTACTGTAGATCCAGGTTCATCCATCCGAGCAATGAAAAAAAGACCTATACATGGCTAGTTAGGTAAGTGCTCATCTAAAATATTCAATAAGCAGATGGCAGTTTGACACAAAGGGGAATTGAACAGGCACTATGCCTGATGACTCTCAGTCTGTTTGAAGAAGATTTACTGTATGCTGGGTGCTGTATACAAGGGCGTCTAAATAGTTAAAGCAGTATCCCTACTACAGTACACCCAATTAGCAGCTGCCTGAGGGCCCTGGCTATGTCTCTATGATGGCAACGATAAAGATAGCTAGATTTTTATTGTCATTACGCCTGCACGAAAATTTGAGTTAACAAGTCAATGGGGGGGGAACGTTAAATGAGTGTTAGAGGAAAACCACACAACTAGACATTTAGTCTACGTACTTACCCTTGGACCAATTATAATGAGCACGTTCTGGGGATTTTCAGTATGCCACCCTGTAAGACACACACACATACACATAGTTATTTCGACTGCTTGTATCCAGGATCTTGTTCTTTTGGTCATGACCCACAGCTCGTGGCCATAGGTGAGGTAGAAACGTATAATGATCGTAAAACCGAGAGCTTCCCCTGTCGACTCAACTCCTTCGTCACCACGACAGACCGATGTAGCGTCCACATCACAGCAGACGCTGAAATGATCTGCCTGTCAATCTCACACTTCATCCTGCACTCACTCGTGAACAAGACCCAAGGATACTCCCCAACCCGAGAGGGCATACCACCTTTTTTCAGTTGAGGACTACGCTCTCAAATTTGGAGGTGTGTTGATCTTCATTCCAACAGCTTCACCATCAGTTTAACGCTGTACTCAACCGTAAATCTAGCACTATCTCCAATGCAAAGACGTATTGCTAAGCAACAAGCTAGAATAGAAAAACATTACAATGAAGTTCTGAAATTCTGAAAATAAGTTAAGAAACGACAATGAAACACATTCCCTTAAGTTTAAATAACGAGGAGCCAGAATTCCTCAGTTCAAGTAAAGGTGATCCAATTTCAGTGTATGAAGTACCTGAAAAACTCTCCACTAAATAAAGAGGGTCCTTGACTCTTCTGAGGCCACAGATCAACAGGAAGACATGGAGCCGTTCCACGTGCCGACCACTTACACCTGGAAAGAGGCCAGACACGCAACAGCGGTGCTAAAATAACAAAAGAATGCATAATGAACACCCAAAGTACTGGCAGGTAATTCAAGTGATGCATCATACAAGGTCATGAAGAAAATAAGACAGCGGTGACTAATGTGTTTGTGCAATACTCTGATCAGAGTTGTAATGCTCAGCAGGGAAATTGGGAGACATCGAAAGGCTGTGGCCTAATCATTGTAAGTCATAACTACATAGCCACAGCGTGACAGTGTCAAGAGCAGCCTTGAATTGCTGGAAAAGAACTAATGATGTCAAATTGGAAGGAGGAAATGACTGAGTCAGCTTTTTGCCCAGTGCGTCCAATGTTGGGCGTGATCCAGCGATTAGAGCCCAGCAGCACAATGCCAGTGACTACTTTTCAGCGGTTGACCTTCAAAAAGCATAAATCCTCCTAACCCCGCCATACAGTGTGATTATTACAACACGTGTATGTAGGAACGAAAACGTGCACACACATGAACCCTCACGCGCATCCGTGCGCACCTGAATTCCACAACGTTGGATGTACTCATATCAGAAACAATTGGTTTCATAATTACAGTATTTGTTGGAAAAAGCTGCCAAAGTCTCCGTTCATTCTGCACATAACTTTTCGCCATGTTCGATATATTAGATGACAATTCAACTGTCAGAAATAAATACAAGATGCTGTTTTGCAGTTAAATCATGTTACATAGACGTGAATGATGGGTTTTGGCTTCATTGCAAACGCAAGCTAATTGGGTATCGGACAGATAAACATCTATCAACATTAGAAAGTGAAAAATATTTCCTCTGACTGGCAAGATTACACTTAAATCGCAACATACACATTCACATGGTAAAAGTACCATGACGGTTAGGAAAAATCCCCTGCTGCCAGATAAGTCCAGATCAGGAGGCCGAGGCAGTTCTTTAAAGCTATTAAAGAGGATCTCAACGTGACAGCATAGAGTCTGAGCATTGACCGTGATCCCTGGAGCCTATTGTCAGTGTAGCGCATCATTCACTTAGATGTTTTTGCATTAATTTGTGTGATGAGAAACCACATCAACTCAAGTAAAGCCTTGTGCAGTATTTTGAACAAATTCTTTCACATTCTACTTGCAGTATTTTAGTCAAGGATGGCACTTTCCTAGAAGTGTGATAACTAAGTTGGTCATGCCATTTCAAGCTTTGACATGACGTCACCATCCGGGTGAAATCTCAGCTCCCTACTGTCCTCTTTCAATAGTTTCCCTTTGATGTAAAATGTCTTTGATGTAAAGATCAAAGGATTGTCCAAAAATACTGCACAAGGATTAACACCCATATTCTAACATCAGAAAAAAAGTGCATAAATATGTATTTATTTCACCTTGGAACAGAGAAAGCAGGTAGTGACGAGATGAGAGCAAAGCAAGTGTGCGGTGCTGCAAGTGACTGTTTGTTTTTTTTAGATAAAACATGGACCGAGCCTCCATAATGAAACATAGGGCCAAAGAAGTACAGTATAGTGCGCTGTGGTGAGTGTTAAAGGGATTATCAATGACACAGCAGATGGCAGGTGGAGTGGAATACGTACTGTATGCTGACTAGTGCCTACCTAGGGGAAGCGAGTTCCTGAATCACATCTACATAGAAGGTACATCTCTGTAACCTAGGATTGGGATTGGTTTGGAGTTGGAAAGGTTAACAAGAACTTAGAATGAGCAAACATCTTGCCACAATACATTTTCTCAAGGTGGAATCATAAAATATTCCAATGTGACAGTCGTCCCACCTCCTCTACAGTTTTGTGCAGTTCACTGAAAAATGTTTTTAGTTTGTTTGCCTTTGACTTCAGAGGGGCTTTTTGAACAATCCCGTGATGCGTTGAGCAGAAGATTAGATTGGATATATGTGTGCGCACGAAAGTGGTTTTCACTTGAACTACTAAAATTAATCTCTCCCTTGTTTCCCAATCATGCAATATGGTTTGCTAGGAAATCATGACACTATGTGATAGAAAGAGAGGCATTTTAGCACTGTGACAATTATAAAAAGCAGCAGTTGTTAACAGGTAAAATACCGTATAATTTGCAGCCCCTTTGTAAACTAGTGCCCTATTCAACCATCATGAGAAATCTGTTTGTATATTTTGACAAACAAACAAAACAGGCAACGGGACGAGCTGATTCACTGAGACCAGATAATATAGATTTACTATGTCAGTCTCCGTACCTGACTTATACAGCTCTCAATCAGGGGCGTCAGAGTCAAATGGAAAAATTAACTACAAGCCGAGGGGCGGACGGATCTAATGTTGGAACATTGAAAAAAATGAAAACGACCGTACAAAGTCTATTGAACCTAATTAAAGCTACTGAAAACCTAACGAATATATTACTATATGATTGGATTGAAAGGGTAGTAATGTGTAATTTTTCATTTTCATCAGGCCAACAAGCACATTGAATAAATGAGGCGATATCATTCAACGCACCATCTTCAACGCATATTCACACTGGGAAATAGCCAAAGCAGGAAAAGGTTCTTTTCAAAGAAATAAAAAATATCAACAATTTTCTATCAGTCACTTACGTGAAATATTTGAGATAATTGAAAAATAAATTGGTGGTAATTTATTCATATCTACCGGGAGACAGACTTTCACTTCAGGGGGTAAAATTTTCACAGGAGTACTCAAACACTGTCCATACAACCTACGTGACAAAATCCCCTTTGGCCTTTGCCTACTATACACAATAAGGTGTTTTGGCTCCCCCTGTAGACCCGGGGCCGGGGTCTTGCCACCTCTTTACACAGTTAATGCCCTGTAGTTGTGCCATGCATAGGGTGTAATGCTAATAATTCCTCTGTCGCGCTCTGGCTGGAGACCACATCAGCCTGGTGCCTGGTGTTTATCAAAGTTCTGCTCTTTTAGATTGATGGACACACTTTATTTCCTCTCAGGTTTACGTTTAAAAAAGGTTGCCGTTGTCTGGGCAAACTGTGTCTTCAAGCAGAGGGTTTTTGATAAAAATCCCCCTCTTTTCGGAACTCAGACTGCTGAGATTAAAGACGTTTTAATTCTTACACCTTCTGCAGGCTTTGTTTCATGTTCCGTCTTGTCTTTGTCCGCGTGTTTTGTTTTATGATTCAGTCTCAAATTATACTGTTTCATTACCACACTTTATTTTCATAAAACAAATTGCCACACTTTCCCCACATAGAAAATACATGGGTTTTCTATAGAATTATATTTGTGCCACAATCGCAAGCGAGCAATAAAAAATTTGAGCACAAAAAATGATAACGAGCGAACGAGAACAGATTTTGAGTGCAGAAAAAATGTCGAGCGCGCAATGATAACAGTTTGAGCGAGAAACTGGATTGTGAGCACAGAAAAATCTTCTTGCTCGCACAAAATCTCTGATTGCTCACTCGCGATCTCGTTTGTTATTTGCGGGTGAATACAACAAGCATTCTAATCGGAGACCAAGCAGTCAGTCAATGTACTGTTGCTCGCTCTGACTGGCTAGCTTTGTGACATATTTGTAACGCGTGTACCGAACTGAGCGCGCAGAGAGAACACAACTCGAGAGAGAAAAGAGCTATCAGAGATTTTGAGCAAGCAAAAAGTTTTTCTGTGCTCAAAATCTATTCGCGCTCGCTCAGTATTATTTTCTATGCTCCAAATCTATTCTTGCTTGCTCAAAATCTTCTATTACTCGCTCGCGATTGTGGCACAAATATAATTTCATAGTTTTCCAGCAACCTCCATGAACATGTAATCCGACTCCAATCTTGTTTGAAACCCCCGGTTCTCAGTATCCACCTTCAATTTTGCCATTTTCTATGGCCTCCCACTGAAGGAAATTCATATTTTTCAAATTCAATATAACAATAGAATAGTGTGTACTCGGAACTGTGTTATTCTAATAAAGATTGAGACGACGTAATGTCAGTATAAAGCAGATATAGTCTTGGCCCAGGAGAAATAAAGACAAGTCGGCACCTCCAAAAGGAACAGATGACATCCCCCAACACAACATTCCACCAGGAGCAAAAGGCTAGGTGTGGCCCTTAAGAGAAGATATCAGCCAGGGTTTATGGTGGACAAACCTCCTCCCGCTTCAAAGAACAAAGACTTTTGAAGACGCCATCCCCACACAAACAGACCCCCACGCACGCACACACCGACACGCACAAACGCACGTGCACGCACACACTTGCATTCCACAGTGGGACTAGATGCCCCAAAAGGGTATATGAACTGAATGTTGAAGGTGAAACGTTGCCATTTTCTGCTCTGACCCGTGGCAGGACTGGCCCGAGGCCTCGTGTACTTTCCCACTCTGTCTGGATTAAATCAATTGTTTCACTATGTTGTGGTATGGGCGATCTTTCAACAAAAACAAACACGCTAGGAACTAGGTTAAGGCAAGAAGCTTTTTCTAGATTCCGTCATTACCCACCATTGCATTGTGGGTAATGCAGTATTGGCAGCCCATTCTAATCAGAAAATAATATCATCCCAGGGGCCATAGAAAATCTTTTTGCGGGTTGGATCCGGTATGCAGGCTGCAACTTTGACATCCATCCATCTATTTTAGCTTGAAACAATGCATTGTAGTTCAACTTACATTACCGGTAATTACCTGCAAACCAACTAGGTACATCAACAAGATAACATCATATACTTATGTCTGATAAAGAGCTTGACACATGAGTTAACCTGCACCTGAACTGAGAGCTTATAATCAAGCTCCTAAATCTAAACCGGTGGCCCAAAGGCACACATTTAGGCACAAAGCATATAATACACAATAGTACCATTCGTGAAAGACGGTGCAGAAGTCTCAAATGAGGTCTCCTCTTTTGACTATGCTGTTCATTTATGTCACTAGCGATGAACGGACAGTTAAACCAATTCAAATACAACATGATGAAGTGAGGGCGGCACGTTGGAAGAGTGGTTAGCACATCCGCCTCACAGTTCAGTCGCAAGTTCAATTCTAGTTGCGCTGGCCTTCCTGTGTGAAATTTCTATGTTCTCCCCGAGCACGTGTGGGGTCTCTCTGGGCACTCTGGCTTCCTACCACACTCCAGAAACATGCATGGAAAGTGTACTGGACACTCTAAATTGTCCTTAGTTGTGTTTGGGCACGTAAATGCTTGTTCCTCCTTGTGTGCCCTGCAATTGGCTGGAAACCAGCAAGCCAGTGACGCTAGTGAGGCTAAGCAGCTATAGAAAATGGATAGATGGATGACGGAGTGAGCCTGCTGCAAGCGTGAGACACAGATGGAGAATAAGAGTAGACACCAACTAAAGATTTCTAGAAATGGATTTTTGTCAGGTTGCTTTTCTCCATTGATAGTAATTTAATGATATGATACTGAAGAGTATACAATACATATAATTTAGCACCTTGATGTGGTCACAGTCAAAAAGAGGATGTCATGAACACTTCACCATGTTCAAATGATTCAATCAACCACTGACAAATAAACAATGTTGACCGTGAGGTGCATCATAAACACAGTACCAATATGAAAGTATAAACATTGTGCTGTCAAGTTCAAGAAGCTGTGACTGGCAGATTTTGGATGACAGAACCTCTCCTTCCTTAATACTACATACTAAAAATAATACTATTTACATATACCCCGCGCCAACTGCTCAAAAATGGCTGGGATAGGCACCAGAAAGCTAGCGACCCGAGTGAGGATACGTTGCTAAATGAAATGAATGACTGGATGAGGTACTTGTGTTTTGTTACATCAAATTTCAAGAAAAAAACTAATGGATAAGAGACTTAGGAAAATAAGAATGACTTGCACAAGTCGTGAAGCGAGGTGACAAATGGCCTGAATCTGGAGAGCTATTAATCAAATGTTATTCTCAGTACACAACACATTTAGCAGAATCCAAAGAAAGACTAAAGATGCACAAAGCAGTATATATATATATATATATATATATATATATATATATATATATATATATATATATATATATATATATATATATATATATATATACACATATATATATATATATATATATATATATATATATTTTTTTTTTTTTTTTTTTTTATCTGACAAGAGTCTATTGGATTGAAACTAATGTGTAGATTATAACTATTAGAAAGTAAGTACCGGTACCGGAGTATGTTTCCATATTTATGTTCTTAGTGGAGGCTTTGCTACTTTGATCCTGCCATTCATAAATCTTATACGGCGTTTTGTCTTCTTATGTTGTTGTTGTTGATGTCGTCATGTCACAATCAATGTTTTTACTTTTAGCAAATGTAATTTGGATTGATTTCACTGCTACTTCCTGATATGTTCACTGGAAAGAATAAGTTTTGTGTCTTACAATATGAAAAGAATGACCTTAGGAAATTTACCAAGTATAAATGTTAATGTAAATTAAGATGTGCATGGTAATTATCGGAGTGATAATTATCAACCCAATAATGGTAAAATGATATCACCTGTAGCAGATCTATTTCAATGAATTATAATAATGAATTTAGGTTGTACTGGTTGCTGTCACTTTGTCTTATTTGCAAAGAAACCGTGGCGGTTTTAAAAGAAGATAATAGCAGCCATCACTTGTCCACCAAAGCGTCTAATTATGCCAGCAACCATTCAACATAAGAATATACAGCTACCACTGACAGGTTGGTAGCTAGTGTGCAGGCTTAGCAAAACATATTTATTCGAGCAACTACCATCCAAGAAGCAAACATGAAGACAAGTTATTTCCTGCCATTCAAACTAGCAAAAGCCAGCAAGCCTTTTACCGAAGGGGAGTTTCTTAAAGAGTGCAAGGTGGAGACCTCAAGTATTTTATGTCCTGAGAGCAAGAACACATTTGAACAAAAGAACTTATCATGCAGGTCAGTGACTTGCTGTATCGACGTAATTGACGAGCACCAGCAAGCTAAACAATAAAGCGACAATTTTCCAGAGCTGAATGACACAGATTGACTTTGAGTGTTATGAATGTTATGAGTGATGAACACCTCAGATTTATTCAGAGAATTGCCACAACAAGATTACCTAATGACTTTGATGTACTGGCTAAAATGGGTGTTCAACAACACTGTTCTCAATCAAAAGTAAATGTTTTTACGTTAGTACTTTAGCTAAATTTATGTTTGGTATGTACTGTTAAAATGCATTTTTTTATACGTTTGTATCTTGTTGCTGTCCCGGCCCGGCAATCAAATTTTAAAAGTCAATGTGGCCCCCAAGGTAAAAAGTTTGCCCACCCCTGAGCAAGACAGTCTCTTTTTTCTAAAAACAATGTGTGTTCTTTTGATTGTTCTTACTGTGTAGCTTTTCTCTCTCCTATTACAGTATTCTCAGTTTAGCAATTACAATACCAATTTCTTCTCCTGTTCTCTCCTGCTTGGTGTTTTACATGTTTCACCACTACTTTCTTTAGTCTATATCAGCGTTTCTCAAACTTTTAACCCCTTTAAGAAAGACGATTTTCCAACGACCCCTATTACATTGTGTGCAGAAACAAAACAAACAAACCAAAAAATCATTTAAGCCAAACATAAGTGCTCTTTTTATTTAGCAATATATTCAATTTGAAAATAGGTATATTTGTTACTTTTCAGCTGAACAGATGGTTAGAAAAAAAAAAAATTGCAAATTGCACGCCTCCTTTAACATCCTGTGTCAATTACCCCCCAAAAGGTTGCTGACAATTATTTAGTCAAAAACAGCATCATAAAATAAAATGCTGCTTTAGCTTTGCTGGCTTCATTGCCTTGTTAGCAAGCAATTGTAGACGCAAAATGCATTTTGACAAATTTCAAAATGATTATATTTTGAAAAATATATTAAACTGGTTGCATTGACTGCTGTAGTAAAGAGTCATAAATACTTTTAACAACTGAATCTAAAAATAATATGAAATGAACACAAATTTACATATTTTTGATTAATAACCCAATATTCTGTCCTTCCTAGATGTTACTATCGCGTTTATCTAGGTAGACAGACAGCAGCGAATGAGTGTACAGTAACTCTTCTTTAATTTAGTTGTGTCAGTAGTAAAGCTCTCACTCATTTATATTGTAAAGCTGTAAAGAAAATACACCAAACATAACTCAGGTAAGTCCCATATGCAAAAATTATGACTTAGTAAATGTACACAAATTGTGTAAATTAAATCAATCATATAACTGAAACACAAATGATTGTCCCTTTGTTAATTAAGATGCAAACAAGTATGAATATCAATGCAAAACATTTGCATATGCAAACATTAACCAAAAGGAAATACCTGGCACAAACGAAAATACTAACGAGCTCAACAGATCCAAGGCAACTCTTTATAAGATGCTGGATAAAAATTAACACTAGCTAGCATGTTAGCAACAGTCACAAGATGGACCAAAAAATGACTAATTTGGGGCATATTAGCATAGATGACAACTTTCCAATGAAGAAAACACAACTTGCAGACACTCGTGGGCCAGGTCTCACAAAAAGAAGGAACGACGAAGGGGGAAAAAAAAACAAACAAAAAAACACATCTAGTCTCTGGCATCCAGGCACACAGAATGAATGGGAGAGTGAGGCTTTCATATTCTCATTTCTCTTTTTGTAACTTTCTATGTCTTTGTCCTTTTAAATTAGGGCCTCAACATTTCACTTCACAGAGTAGCTCACTTTGAATGAAGTGAGGACATTATAAAAATATTCTTTCAACAAGAATTAAAGAGTGGTACCTGCTTTCTGTAAGAATTCAGACCAGTTGAAATCCTCTGTTGCTCGGGTCTCAATACCTTTAACAAGAGTGTAGAAAAGGAACAGTATAAATTCTACAAATATGTAAAAATTTGGTATCTTTAATCAGTGGCAGCAAGGTTCACGTTAATTACTCACCAATACAAAGTCCTGCTACCTCTTTATTATGATATATAACATTTCATTTAAAACAATGATGAAAAATTGACGTGGGCCTTTTTGCAAGGATGAAAAAAGGTTCTGTGCTATTCATGCTATCGTCCGTAAACAAACGTGGAACGGCTAAGTTCCTTGCCGCATTGGCTCATTGACAAAACATGACTGAATGACATACACGGGCAGTGCATAATATTTGCATGAATACAAAAATAAATACTCTATCTTAGATGAACAAAGCTTCACGCGGCAAATAAAATCGTGAAGGGAATTGAGCAAGGCATGCTATTAAAAGTAAAGTAAGTATGAACTTAGCATTCCTGAAAGCATAATAACAGAAGGAAAAATGTGAATATGAAAAGATTGATGCAGGATTGAAAAAGCAGGGATGCACAGGTATAGCATGAATGTTCTTATTGAACTTACCCTGCGGCTGGACATAGATTTTGCTGCTCTGGGAGCGCTTTGGAGTAACGAGGGGTCACAAGGGGAAGATAAAAGGATGTTAAAATAAGACCATTAATAGCTTTGCATTATTTTGCATTTAGTTCAGATCACGTTTAGACTCTATTTGAAATTTATTGCTGGAATGTAATCTGAAAATAAAACAGTGCTATCCTGCTTTAATGCCACATATGTTTGGCGTATGCAGCCTATTGTATCAGTAAAACCCCTCCTGTTGTTTTTATTGTAGTCCGATTCCTTTTATTTGTTGATGCATCATAAATCCAAACAAATAAACATTTGTCTTTGACAATAATATAATGTACAAAACAAGCAGTCTGAAGGTCTGAATTTTGACCAAAATAAAATACTATTTCTGGCATTCATTTTAGCCATATATTTATGTTAGTTTTATCATTGTGTCAGGCTGAAATATAATGTATAAGAGGTGTAAAATTCATTTTTTATTATGGGCCTCGTAGTTAAAAGTTTCTGTCAAAGGGCTGTTGTGACTGTGAAGTCAAATACATTTTAAGTATGATCGTCACACATATACATATTTTGAAATCTGATGCAGCTAAAAACTGTTCATAAGGGGTATTGTTTAAAAAAAAAATGTGTTGAAGACAAGTTAGAAATTTTGTATTTTAGCCAGAAACTTGAAAGTCCTAATTAGCATTTTGCGGGCCACATATAATTACGTGGTGGGCCAGATCTGGCTCTCTAGGCCTTTAGTTTGACACCCATGATGTATACAGATGAAAAGAAAACAGTTGTGAATAATTTAATACATGAATAAATCACTTAATAAAAGCGAAATAAGGGGCTGTTGAGCGCAGACACGGCATTAAAACAATTTAAATGGCAGTCCTACTAATTGAAGATGGTCAAATGGAATTGAAAAAAATAAAACCCTACCAAATATAATTCAGCTTCTTTTTTCAGTTTGTTGGTAAATGCGACTGCAAACCTGTTAAAAACATACACAATCACACACGCACACAAACACACACACACACACACACACACACACACACACAAACAAACACACACAGATGTTTAATTATTAAACTCACCTTTGCAGAAGTCATTTCATTAAACTACTTGTTCATAAATTAACATTGTAGCCCTATATAAGCATAAACAATTCTAATAGGAGATTAAATGGAAGCAAACAACAAAGGTAAAACACTTAATTCACAAAGCTAAAAAATAATAATAATAATAATAATTTCGTGATTTCAAATGTAAAATTGGAAAAACGAAATTATGAAAGACGAAGTGGCATTCATTTGCATATATGAGTTTGTGAGAGGGCCGTACGATGACAGCATTTCCAAAGCATTTTTTACATGTCAAATACTCAAATGGAATTGCAGAGATACGTATGTTCTTTCTTTGCATCCAAAAATGTCCAAACTTAAGAAAATTCAACTCCTTAAAATTACACAACAGATATCCTCTGTATTCATTTGAGCAATATAACAGAGAGTGTTGCAATGTATAGTATTAAATGTTTACTTCCTGGATGAGTGTGGCAGCAGCAAATGTTTGAATATGGACAATAAGTACAGTAAGATGGACATATGCCGATTGCTTTAAGTTCTTCCGTGATAAAGACAAAATAATAATTGTTAGGTGCACTTTGAGCGCAACACCTAAAGTGCTGTCCACTTCACCAAATAGCACCAGTAATTTGACAAAACATTTTGGAGCGGTGCCATAGTAAGGTGAAGTTAGCGAAAAGAAAACACATGGATAATTGAGACTGGGGATAAAACAAAGCAGGCAAAATGATCGTTTTCTTGCTCAGTGATGTCACTTTGACCTCAAAAGGTTAGGAGACTCTTAGCAGAGTATGTCGTATGTAGAAGATTTGCTGCCGTTTTCCACAGTGGATTCTCCAATATTTCAAAACCTTGTCAGCGGGATCCCTGTCGCACCTAGCAATAATGACAAGGTAAGCTAACACTAAGTTTTACTGTACAATTATGAACTCTTTCAGTGCCATGGGTGAGAATCCTCATCTTTTAAAATAGTTATAAGAAAAATAAATGATAAGATTCTCATCAAATATGTTTCTTTTAATGGAGGGTAGCTGACATCTTTGACTAAAGCTTACCTAATAATCCAATTGAGCACTGTAGTGATAACTGACCATTGAATGGCAGTGTTTCCATACATACAACGTAGCTATTACCTACATGGAGTTGAAAGTAAGGAATGGAAGTCAATCTTTCATATGATACCACCCATATTTACTTAGGCAAAACACACAATATTTACGCAATATAAGATGAATGAACATGCTAAATATACTGGTCCTCTAGAGTTAATAATAAGTCTATAAATAGTTCTGGTCAATGCGTATCAAGAGGAAGTATACAAAAACTCATGTTAAACAGTACATTAAGCACAGTAACAATGATGTGAGCTAGCTGCTAATGTTAGCCCCACCAAAACCACCTATTTTTGAAGGTCGGTCCCTAACCTAGCCTACAGAACTTGAATTTGAATATTGACATTGAAATTGTGGAATGCACTAACTGTAAAAGTAATAATAGGATTAAAATACAAAAAAAAATAAAGATTCTGTATCTTCGCATGCCTTTAAAAGTTTACAATACAGTACAGATCCAATGATTAGTAGTGTTTTTAGGCTTGAGCCAACCTTCCACTGGAAGTGTAATGAGCTAAATGAGCTACATTTGGAATGGCAAATCTGTTATGTTGGTAAGAGTAATATAAAAGTAATGCAATATTAGTGTAATGCCTTCCACTTCAAATACAGTAATATTGTAATGTAACAAATTACCTTGAGATCACAGTAACAGGTAATAAATAATGCATTGCAGTTTTGAAGTAACTTGCCCATCACTGTGTGTCAAACCAAAGATGGTAAGATTAATAGATTCTTTATAATATTGACATGCAGCAATATCACCGTGCTTTATGTAGAACTTTTTCCATAACCACACGTCTCGTCTCAACTTTCACATCTTCATTGATGTCTGTTCCACCAAAGATAATGCCAAAGGGTACCCGGATGTCTGTTTTGAAGGTTACACATAAATAGGTTTGTTCAGGTAGATATGGCAAAGGAAACAGGGTTTCTGATGTGCTACATAATTGTAGCGGATGACACAAAGGACTGAAAGAGACACATTTTACCTAGCAGAAGTCTGCCTGCTTTAAATAGATGAATGGCCAGTGCACCTTCAAATTGAGGACTGTGTGACACCAGGTCTGCCACGTCAGAAGAGGACTCAAATTCCTCTGCATTTCTGAGTACACATGTGTGTCCTGCTGATTCAACGTAGGACCTAAAAATGAGGGGAATATGATATGCACAGTTCCATGGGAGAGGATTTCTGATTTCAGATTTTTATCATGGATGACATTTTAAAGGTTTTGGATCATCGAGTTAATCTCAATACCTCACAAAGACAGCAAGTACAGTATATGAATGATGAATGCAATTAACCACAATTTGGGGGGAAAGTGAAGTTTAATTTTACTGTTACAACTTTATTCAAGGCAGGTTTGGATTTTTTCTTGTTTAATGAACAAAACCTTCCCCATTTTATAAGAGGCATTTGAAATGTGCTCATGTTGTCTTTATGAGACAAAAAAAAACCTGCCAAATTATTTTCAAACATCCAGATACAGTGGATTTATATCATTCACACACACCTGTTCGAATGCAAGTTTGACTATAGTGGTATAATAGAACAAATTTAATAATTTCAGGACCTTTTCTTCCGTTATCAGGATTCTGTGACGCATGCTGATAGCATAATCATTTGAATGAGGTGTATCGATTGAAGGAAAACATAAAAACATGATGGGTTGTGGCTTTCGAGGACTGGACTATACCTGAGGTTTTTTTTGTTTTTGTTTTTTATCTCACCTGCACAAGCTTTATGTTACTGGCTATGTGATTAAAGTTTTGATTATCTCTGAGCAACTAAATAAATACAATAAAAACATGCAAATAAACAAGTATATCTATTTCTGTGTTACGATGAAAAAATCAAACTGTGCCAAACATCTTATTTTTGAACCATTGAAAGAGTGTTTCACATTTTAGGTCAATATTGGTTGAAAAAAAACAAACAAACAAACAAAAAAAACCACCCATCCAGACATCCATTATCTTATCTGCTAAACCAGTGGGCGGGGTACAGCCTAAACTGGTTGTCAACCAATCACAAGGCACACAAAGACAAACAACAATTCACACTCACAAACACAGCTAAGGACGTTTTAGATCAGAGGTGTGAAACGTGCGGCCCGTGGGCCAGATACGATCCTCGTGGAGGTTTAATCCAGCCTGCAAGGTTATTTCGCATGGTTAAGCATTACAGAAATGAATAGGACTGAACCCATTCACTGTGCATAATACTGTAACGCCCCTGCGTGTGCTAAAGGATTGGCTCAATCCTGGTTTTCTTTAGAAAAGAAATAGAACTGTTAACAGGCGCGTAGTCCCGAGCTGCTGTTAGCCAAATGTTCCAGTTAGCAACTAACTCTCTCAGTCCTCCTCTGTAGTCTTCGTGACCAGACAGCAATTTTATTTTCTCCGATGTGTTCTATACAAAATATGTATTTTATGAATACATAGCAGAAAGAACATAGAAAATTTTCATTAATTTCATGCAATTAAAGGAAAAACGTTATATTAGGATACAGGGGACAAAAAAAAAATATTTTACTGTATCTTTTTGTTTATTTTAAACAATATATTTACACTTGCCTCTCATTATTCACAAGAAATGGGGACCAGGCCGGCGTGCATAGCAACAAATCTACATATTATTGACACTGTTTTTAAGATATATAGTATGATGTTACCTGTCGGGCCCACTTGTAGATAGATTTTCCTTAGTGCAGCCCGTTAGCGAAAATTAGGTTACAATTCAATTCTCTATTAGGTACTGAATCAGAGATATTGATCATATGAGGATATTGTATAGGGACATATTTTTTTTAAATTCTCCTTTGCTTAATCACATATCATATGATTAATATGATATAATCATATCACTTAAGCAACACAAAGTTGCTAAATGTAAAGGAAATTAAGGACACGCCGATACAAAGGCAGTTGATACTGTATGTTAGTACTCAGACTAACTCAGACTCACTAAAAATGTGTCAATACTGGACTGTGAAACTGATACTACAATCAGCCTAACACAGAGTTTTCAAGCAGGTGGCGTATGAGGCCTGTCAGTCACGTGGCACTAATTATTAAGTTAATGCTCTGTAAAACAGATGTCAAGAGTTGTGTCGATTAACCCTATCCCATACATCTATTTCTGTGGAAGTCATTTCACCAAAGTCAATAGCAACTTTTCCCGGGACTATGTTGCAGGAAACATACTCCGCATTCATTCTGACCAAGCACAAAAAGCCATTCACTGAGTTATTGGGATAATAAAAACAAAAGTGATGGCCATATCTGTGTCTGGGACCATGTCATCGTTTTATGACATTAATATCATCAAATCTAAGTCCACTACCAGACTAACATGATTACACACATGCATTGGACTGGTTGGATCCAGTCAATGGCAGTCTTGCACAAGCGTAATGTGAGTATTCCCTATCATTGAAATGCACATACATGTGTAAACTCAGTTTTAGTTAAGTATGGTTGATATATTTTTCATGCGATATGTATCCAGTATAACCATTTTGGAAAGTGTGCACAATGCACAACAGGAATATTTGGCTGTCCTGTGGAATCTAGCTAGTCAACTCAGGGCGGCTGGGTTAAAGAGCAGTTAGCATGTCTGCCTCACAGTGAAAAGTACCGAGTTCAATTCCAGCACGCTCAGGCCTTCCTGTATTGAGTTTGCATATTCTCCCTGAGCCCGCATGGGTTCTTTCTAGGCACATTCCTCCCACATTCCAAAAAAATGCATAGCAAGTGTAATGGACATTTTAAATTGTCCTTGTGTGTGATCGAGTGCGTCAATGTTGGTTCATCCCTGTGTGGCCTGCGATTAGATGGCAACCAACCAGTTCAGGCTGTACCCCGCCTACTGCCCAAAACCTGCTGGGATAGGCACCGGCAAGCCAGCGTCCCGGCGATTGTTAACGATCCCGTTAGGGTGATTAAACGGAACAAACGTTCCCTTAATTTTTCGGAGCACCTATTGTCACATTTTAGCTGAAGCAGTCACAATCAAAAGCACAAGAAGTAGTAGCAAGCGGAGAAACTAAACTTTTAACTACTGGGCGCGGATGTTTCCCAGGGTATCAATCAGCCTATAGTCAGGCTCTGCTCCATTGCAGAATGCTGTCTCCCCTGAATTATCAAGGCATCGCCCAAAACGCGTCACTTAGTGGTTAATTACCTGATTCGCTCTGCTGTAGTGTGATTTCCTGATTTGGGTTCGAGACAAGCCAGAAAAAGTAATTTCATTTTTTTCAGTCTTGGATTAATATGTATACATTTGCGACAGTAAAATTGAAAGGTAACCTGTACATGCTAATATTGCTGACTAGCAAGCCTGGTCGAAATCGTTTCCTGGAGGCTTACTCTTGCCTTGGGAATTTACTTTGGAATGTTTGTGTCCGACTCTCATATAGTTCCCTGGAAACATATATCTTTGGAAATAGCTGACTTGTTGGCGCTAAATGTGAGCGTTCTCCTTTGACAACTACACGGGATCCGGCAAACACACATCTCAACCATTATACACTGTTGACGTTTATCGCAAGTTTATCACAACTGTAAAAGTGGCGACATGAAAAACGTGTATGCGTGTGAAATTGGTAGTTCCGCTTCCTCGTTTCGATTCGTGGCGTCAATCGCGTCTTAGCTGATATCTAAAAAGATGGATGCACGACTTTCCATAGAGTCCAGCGTAGCTCTTGCGTTATAACTCGGTTATAGAACCACGCGCAAATCCAACCGCTTGTTGCCTGCATGTGTGTCACGGGGTATTGCTGTGACATTTTGGGCGACTTCCAGTTCTTCATTGCGAAGTAAACATTTGAAGCATAAACAACATAAATGTTGATGGAGCTAACCCACACATCGGACGCGTGGAATTAACATTCACGGTAATGTATAAGTAAACTCTTTGCGAACTCTCAGTGTGCTAAAGTTAGCTTACGGTTCATATTAACTTAATGTGCCAATAATACGATATGAGCAGTGTCATGTGTTCCTCCCAACTAGTGTGTTTTGATTTTTAATGTCGACGCTGTCGAATAAATACGAGTAGGTTTGATCAATAATATTAACATTGATTGTACTCTTCGTTGTAGGGCTGATTTTTTTTTTTTTTTATATATATATATATCAAGAAGGAAGTTGTTAACACCGTCGACGATGGCTACCGACAATGATACCAACGAGAGAACCCCTCTCTTGGACTCGGACAATGGGACAAATGTGATAACGTCACCCCCATCAATTTTCCAAGGAAGAAGACTTGCATGTGCCGCTATCCTGCTGGCTGAATCATTGGAAAGGATTGCATTCTATGGCATCACATCCAACCTTGTCCTCTTTTTAAATAGCAGTCCTTTTTATTGGGAGGGCACACAAGCCAGCCAGGCTCCCCTGATGTTCATGGGGGTGACTTACCTGATATCCCCGTTTGGAGGCTGGTTGGCAGATGCACACCTTGGAAAGTTTTGGACTATTGCTTTAAGTTTGATTTTGTACTTTGTTGGTATTCTTTTTTTCCCATTCATATCAAACGAATACACCAGAGTAAATATATGTGGAGAAGAGGCAGCATTTCCTGTGCAACCCGCTGAGTGCCTCAGCACAAATAGTACTCCCCCAAGCAATGTGACCTGCCCCATCCGTGCACCGTATTGTGGCACTCTAGTTTACAGTGGACTTTTTTTAATTGCATTGGGTGTCGGGACTGTCAAGTCAAACATCACTCCATTTGGGGCGGACCAGGTATAGTATGAATAGCCTTGAATCGCAATTTTAACGACATTTAATTAAGTGTGCAAATAGAAATCCCATTGTCGTATTGTCTCTAAGTGTAATCAGCCTTTTTGACCTGGGCCTCCATAATTGGGAATGCAGTCAGACATAGTGTAGGCAGACATGTGATTTACATGGGATTTCATTCAGCCAAGCATATCCTTCATCGTCACAGCCAGTTAATTGTATTTTACACACACTGACGTGCATGCATAATCTCTGTCACACACATGCATACGCAAAGTACCGCACACAAATGAAACATGGCTCATTTCATTAAAAAAAAAAGCTTTACTGCTAAAATTCTTGTAAATGTTTACAAAAGAATACTTATTTTTCTTAACGTAATCACACAGAAGGGCTGAAAAGGCATTCTATTCTGCTCTTTTCTGTTATATTCTGTTTCCACAGAGAGCCTATGCTCATTACATGTTTGACTTTGTGTCAATTCTTTTGATCATGAACCAGTACACTGCTTCAAACAGGTCCCTTATACTGCAGGGACGCAAAAGAGAAAAACAGAAATAAATAGATCAACCAAACATAACAGTATACAGCATTCCTGACTCAGGCATTTGTATTTAGTTGATTGTCTGTAGAATAATTAGTGGCTAGATGCACAAATGTTCCAGTAAGTAGTGGTTAAAAGCACAAATATTCCTTTTAGTGGAGGTGTAACATCATACACTAAAATGTATGATTTTACTGGTCTGTTTAAACTGCGGCCTGGTGAAAATAGCATTTGTTGAAGTAGAATGCCTTTATGTGTGGATTTATGTGTGTACTGTAGCTGTCAGCGCATGATTGTTTTGGTTATTTACACCTACTTTAACTGATAGCAAAAGCATACTTAAGATGTGAATTTGTATTCTCATGGATATTTATGTTAGTGTAAGTAGCCTGCAATACTGCATTCAGAAAAATAGAATTACTACAATAAACCGTTCCATTTAACAGATTACATGCAAACCATCTCTGGAAAAGAGTATTACTTTGTTAATATAATGGTGTTCCAACCACCTACAATTTAGAAGTTGGAGTTATTTTAAAATGATCATATTGGTCGTTTTGCATTTCTAACCTCGCCATTAACGCAGCATTGGAACTCCAGAGGTTAATTGCAGGACTGAAACATTGCCTGTTTTTTCTTCCATGTTATCACATAAATATAATTCACGTAAATAATATATTAGTTTCCTCCAAAGGGATAAGTCCGCATAGGTCACTGCTGTCATTGTTTTCTTGCACTGCTTATGCTGTCGTCACAAGCACCTTTAACATTGCACTGCTCAAATTAAGGCCAATTAACGCCATTAACGCAGCATTGGAACTCCAGAGGTTACTTGCAGCACTGAAACATTGCCTGTTTTTTCTTCCATGTTATCACATAAATATAATATCTATTAGTTTCCTCCAAAGGGATAAGTCCGTATAGGTCACTGCTGTCATTGTTTTCTTGCACTGCTTATGCTGTACCTTTAACATTGCACTGCTCAAATTAAGGCCAATGGTTTTATAAAAAGATGTAAAGAGTTTATTTAACGTTTTGAATACCTCTTGAGAATAGCAGATAGTTTTTTTTTTTTTTTTTAACACTGGATATATGTTTTGTCCTGTTTTTTTTTTTTTTTCTAGTACAGCTTATAATAGTTGACTTGCATACAATTTGTCCAGTCATTTATTATTTTTTTCACAGGACACTGGCATTTCTATCAGGTGGATTTATGACAAAAAAATCCCTGGAATAGTGTATGTTTAACAATAGTGTGTTGTTGTTGTTGTTGTTGTTTTTTTTTCAATAGGTAAAAGACAGGGGGCCGGAAGCCACACGCCGATTCTTCAATTGGTTCTACTGGTGCATTAACCTAGGTGCCATCCTGTCACTGGGAGGTGTGGCCTATATCCAGCAAAATTTCAGCTTTGAGGTCGGCTACATCATCCCTACTGTGTGCCTTGGTATTTCCTTCCTTGTTTTCCTCCTGGGCCGCACAGTTTTTATCACCAAGCCTGCTGATGGCAGTGCTTTCACTGATATGTTCAAGATACTGAGCTACGCTTGTTGCTCCCCAAAACCCAAGGAGCCCGACTTGCTTCGGTAATGCATCGCCACTGAGACGCTTATTAAAGCATAACATTATTTGAACATTAAATACCTTGCCCTTGGAATGCATTCACATAACACTGCATTTTGTTCTTATTTTCATTTTACACAAAATCCCAACTTTGTTGTGGAATTGGGGTTTGGAGTTTGGTTATTTAACATTGTCAATCACAGGCAAATTGTATCCTTTTTCACAGAAACAATAAACCAACTCTATTGGATGGTGCCAAAGTGAACTATGGAGGAAAATTTCCAGAAGAAAAAGTGGAGGAAGTGAAATCTTTGGTGAAAATTCTACCAGTGTTCCTCGCCCTTATTCCATACTGGACAGTATATTTTCAGGTAAATCAGTTTGGAATTCATGAGCTGTATTTTATGCAGTGGCATAGCAAGTCCATACATGATAAAGGTAATACAGTACACTGCTATGTGTCAACACAAGGAGTTTTATATTGTATTTCCGAAAGGCTATGAGAAGTGAATTCTCGAATGCTGACCTCTGTATTATTTTATTATTTTGCAGATGCAGACAACATATATTCTTCAGGGCCTTCATCTAAGGATTCCAGTTGCTGCCTTGAATAGCACTACTGACTCTCACATGGTAACTAAACAAGAATTGGTACAATTACAACCGGTATATGTTAGCAAAGAATCCCCCCTTTTTTTTTGTATACTAAACATCAACACCAAGTGCTGGGTTTGGAAAAATAGGTAGCATGGCGTTTCTTGCAAAAAGTATTTCAAAACTAGATAGTACACATTTGAAACTGTAAGTTACTGACACAGTGACAGTGGTAGGTAACAGCTGGCGGCTGGCAAAGGTTGTGGTAATGCCTTGGGGATTAAGTCAGAACTTTACTCAACAGACTAATACCTTGCAGATTAGCAACCTGTCTGTGGTGGATGGAGCACTCCACAACAGCGCCTCCATCCGATGGCTTTCTATGAATAATTCCGACATGAGTTGCTTGCCTATTTTTCCATTTTCACATACAGTCTTCTTATAAGGTGAGATGTTAGAAAAATATGACAATGAAGCATGTCCAGACACATCCTTTCTCTTGTTTTACATCATACAGATCAGTTGCATATAGCATGTGATTTTTTTCCGCTAAAAGTGGAATTTATAAATGCATCTTTATATTTCACCAAAACAGGATTTCCTAGGTAATGTTGATTACTGGTAATCATACAAGAGCCAACATAGCAGGTTGTTTTCTGTCTCCACATGCGCTCTTATCAGAAATGAAACCAAGACTTTTGTCTGCTACAAGTCTTGACACTTCTCCAAATCAAAAGGGAAATGAGATTTGATGCTGCAGTGTTTTTACTTCCCCACCTGACACAGTTCAATGGCACAACTGAACAAATTAGATCTACTCAAGGAAACAGAACACACTGAATGCGGATAGAGCTGCAAACAAAGGAATATGTTGTAATTATTTATGGTGCGTTACATTCAAAGCTAAATGCAGTAGTTTCATCTCTTAGCTGCTGTGCAATGCAGTATTTTCATTTTTTCGCTGCTGTGTGTGTGTGTGTGTGTGTGTGTGTGTGTGTCTCTTTTTTCTGCTTTATCAATCTATCAGGCTAAGTAGTAGTAAACGGACAGTACGGTTAGATGGATGAATATTATGCACAGGAAGCTTATACGGAGGCAGTCAGGAAAATAGGAAGGGTATACAGGGTCTTTGTACTGTCTATATACCGTATTGACTAAAAACACTTTTGTATATAGTTTGTATGCCACCTAACCACAATTTGTTATTCCTTACTGAGGAGTTAATCTAGTCAATCACTTGCAACGCTAACAAAGAGCAATTGAAGGTTTAGTGATCTAAAAATAGATATACAGTAATATGCAATTCCCTGCTGTTTTTATAGATATAATAGAATATAAAATAAGATTCTCTTAATGCATTCTCAACCTCCGCACAAAACTCACAATTTTCTTTGGGCCCTTTTGTTAATACATATGCATGAATAGGAACAGAGCAATTTGTCATGTACTTTTGCAGCAGAAGCAGCCATCTACAATCTGTTAGAATGTGCGTTGTGATGTTAACCATAAAGAAAAACCTATTGGCTATGTTTCTGATTCTTCATCGGCCATACCTGCAATGTGTGGCATCATCTTCTTCCTTCACATAACATTTATTTTTTCAAGCGGCATATCATAAAGCAATTTAACATAATCAAAAACTTTATCATGTTCATCAACTAACTATGCTGTAGGAAGATCAGGGTATGTTGTCACCCTTTTTACACTTTTGTGTTTTTGTTGTAATCAACACACTTATGCAGCAAATGAAAGCTGAAGGTCCTAGGTATGAATATTGTAACCATGTTATTTTCATGTCTTGTGTTAGTGTAGTGGTAAGCAATCAAAGTGTATGAACATGTTATGATTTTTTTTTCTTTTTCAAGCCTATTTCAACCCTATATATGTATATATCTCTCTGTATGTCGCGTGACAACGAACCTCAAAATGACTGAGACATGTTGCCCCAAACTACAATGCTTACTAGTACTAACTCAGTGTTAGTCAACACGTTTTTCAACACAGTCAAAATGTTTATTATATTTTTTATTTTGCGCACCCCCATTTGCTGCAGTGACAGTAAATAATATTATCTAGAACAAAAAAAGACAAGTATTGTAACTTTTTAACATTAACGAAATTAAAAAATGCAGTATGAATAAACTTTCAACAATTGTTAACCTTTAAGCCTTTTCTTTGGGGTCACCCCTGGACATCTCCTCGTCCGCCTAACTTTTTGAGAAGGACTGCACTAGCTCAAGTTTCAAGTTAGCTTAAAACAGAACAATGACTGGTGTCTTGCATGCCCCAATCTATCTCGTAAATCCACATGTATTACTTTTAAAATTTGCATCCGGATGATGCTTGTTTCAAAATATATGAAGTTGTCGATCTTGTTTTTGTTTTTTGTTGTTATTTTTTCTTTTTTTGTTGTTGGGGGGGGGGGGGGGGCAATTAATTGGCACTGACCTCACAATGGGCTTTTCTCTCAGATAGGACAGTACTCCTCTCTTATTATTGACGATTTCATTCGGCAAAGAAATTGTCACATTTGAAATGCATGGTATGTCAACAATAGAAATACTGAACAAACGTGGGTTAGCTTGAAAATACATTATGAAACAAAGAGTCAGTCAGACTCAATGACACTGTCATGTTGGCAGTATTTTGTTTAACTTGATGTGCTACATAAATTCCTTTTGATTTTCTGTCTGATTGGTGTACTCTACGTAGCCTGATTCCAGATCAAAAGTTCGTCTAAACCGAATGTTACTGAAATCTATCTGAATGTGTTGACTTTATATTGGTTACAGTCACATTTAACTTTGGCCACCTGGGGGAGCCAAAGTAATAGCAAGACAATAGTGCCAAATATACGCACACACACACACACACACACACACACACACACACACACACACACACTTAGTCAGCCGTATTAGACTGGAGAAATTATCTACAGTTTTCATGCTTTATTGCATTTTGTACAGTTTTATTTCATCTATGTCCTCTGAATCCTCCAGATGACATTCCGCTTCCCAGCAGCCTGGCTCACCATGTTTGATGCGGTGCTCATCCTCATGCTGATTCCTCTAAAGGACAAAGTAGTGGATCCTATTCTGAAACGCCGTGGCCTGCTGCCCTCCTCTCTGAAGAGGATTGCAGTGGGGATGTTCTTTGTCATGTGGTCAGCGGTGGCAGCGGGTGAGTACACAAAAAATGTCCTCGGTGCATTTTTGTATTTTTATTTTTTCGAGTTGCTCTGGAAAATAAAAAGAGTAAAGTTTTGGACCTCTTTGTCAAGTTTCTCAGCCCATTCTGTTCATGGTGGAACTATCTTCATATCACATAACATCTTGATTACTATAAAAACATGCCTACCCTCAAATGTTTGATATATAACGCCACAATTTTAATATGAGCTATATAATATAAATTTACTCAGTAAACCGCATCGTATTCTGCCACAGATCAATGAAAATTTCCCAAACATGAGCACCACTTTCCCATTGACACCTTATGTTTTCTTCTTTAATCACATGTAGCATCACTGTTTTGCCATGAATGAACGCATCCTTGCCACAGAGTCATTTTGGGTTCTATCTTGTGGATTAGTTGAAAGTAAGTCCAGGATGTCTGGGTGGAAGTGACTGCATTGAAACAACCTTGTGGAAGTTCTTTGGCTCAACTAGCTAGAAGACAGATTTTTGAATAAAAAATAAAACATGAGATGAAGTAATTGTTTAAAATTTTAGCATATTTTATTAAATACTATTTGTGACTTACATGTATCCAGCATTGGATGAAAATCTGAACAAAATTAGATGTGCAACTATTTTTTTTTCGTTTGCTGTAAAGTATTTATGAAATTATGTGAGGTTAAGAAGTAACCCTGTATTTTTGGTCTGTACTTTGGCAGAAATTGAGAAGTAGAATGTAATGCTGAGCGAGAATTTTCTTTTAGTTCTTTCCCATCTGTGATGTTCTGAAAGGTATATGAAGTATATATGGTCTATCAAATTTTGAAATATTTCATTTTCAGAGGACATTGGTATTTCTAGTTGGAAAATAGTTCTCACATATTCAGTTATGATGTTGAAAGACTATTCCGTTATCTGCTTTTATCACTCCACTTCTTGGGGCAGAGTAAAGCCCTTTCCTGGCAAAATAAGTTCTGAATATTGCAGCAAGCAATTCCTGAGAGTGGAGAGAAAGGGTTTATGATGGAGCAAGGGTGTGGACATTGGTCACAGGACAGTGAGCTTACACACATGCGGTGATGCTGGATTCAAGTCCGTTTGGACAAAGTGGTGACATGATGGCAATAATGTAGTCTACACTTTCCATCCATCCATTTTCAGTACTATTTCGCATTGCTCAATAATTCTTTTTCCAGCTGACCATGGGATGCGGTGCATTATTATAGCCTAGATCGTACAAATGAGTCGAATGTGTTTATCAGTAATGTCGTTGCGCCTTGCCTTCAGTGCCCACATTCATTCCTTGAAATTGCCTGGAATGCTTTGGAATCCTCAGCCTGCCCTGCTTTAACATTTAGAGGTAATCTATGGGGCATATGCAAATAACCTCAAAGGGATAGGTTGAAGGCACGTTGTCCTGACTTAAACAGATGGGGATTAGTGTTTAATTAGTGTCATGTTTATTCGGGAAAATATGCTGATGAGTAAGTACCAGTTCGGGAACGTATACTTTTTCTTGACCAAAGTCAGTTCTGATAGTCTCCAGTACACTCGTGACGCTAGCAAGAATATTTAGTATGGAGAACGGATACACTCTAGTTTAGGGATCACCAAACCTTTTCATCTGAGGCCACGTTATCCCTTTCTAGAATGTCACATTTCATGTATGTGTAAGTCTCAATCATGTGGTCAGATAGAAATAAAAATCATAAAGCGTCCCTAGTGTTGTTACCGAGGCCGGTAAAAATGCCGAAGCGGGCCCGATTCGGCCCGCGGGCTGTAGTTTGTGTGCCACTGGTCTAACACATTAAATCTTCAATATAATTAGTAACTCTCTAATAATGTAGATGCAGTGCAATTTCATGGCGTTTGCTGTTCGGCATAACAAACAAAGTTGGACCTCCTATGCAATAGAAAAGGACACCAAAAATATGCTGGCCTGCAGAGAACCATTGATTTGTTATTTGATTTTTGTTTGCAAATTAAGTGAGGGAGGTTTCAGAAAGCCTGGCTGACTGCTTATGAAATAGTTGTACAGTATCTTAAACTTTATGCTTTAAAGTGTCTCCTAATGTGCTTATGGTGCCTTTAGACGTTCAGGACTCAGCATCATATTAGACCGTGTGGTGTTTAATAAGCAGGGGGTAAGCAGGGTTGTGTGTTTGTCATGAAGGACTAAGACTCTGAAGCCCAATCGCTGCGTGGACTGAGATGGACAGCTGGTATTATTGAATGGTCGGATTACAAGCCCACAACTGCTCTCCAAGTGCAGCATTATGTATAGTTATGATATGATGCTGCCTTTGGGCACTATGTGCAAATATTGGAGTTGCTGGTTGCACAATCATTTTCATCAATTAAAGTTGAGATTGCAATCGCGTTTGATGATTTACTTACAGTTGATTTTTACATAAAGGAGTTGTAATAGCAGTCATAATACATAAAGATCCAAATGGGATCTAAATGAAATGAAAATAATTAAAAATCACTGAATCAATGCATTTGTTGGAAGTCAAGCCAGAAGTGTATTGCTGCATTTTTTTTAACTACCTCTTATCTGTCCATCAGGTATTCTGGAGACAAAACGTCTGGAGATCATCAAAGCAAATGGTCCCATTGACCAAGTGCTTGGCAACGTAGTCTACTATGCAGCAGATTTGCCCATTTGGTGGCAAGTGCCTCAGTATGTGCTGATAGGCATCAGTGAAATATTTGCCAGCATTGCAGGTACTGAATTTGTTGTGACTATGTAACCTTTAATTTCAGATAATATAGATGCATTATGAATTTCTACTACTCTGAGCACCCTTTACCCGATGCCTCTCAAACAGGATGGTTAGCTCAAAGTGACAAATACCCCTATATCTAAACATTATCATCTTATCCCATCAATTTCATCAACCTTGACTCTTGCTTATACAACACTGTGCTTCAATACAGAGAAAGCTTGTATAATTATGAGGTGATAAACACTACCCTTCATTCAAGGTAGGGACTCAACAATATGTAGTCCGCACAGGCAAAACCACACTCAGCCTAACATCAAGATGGCATGTTCCCTTGGGGGTTAATAATAATCTGTACTAATAGTCAGTAATAAAGTGACTCAGGCACTATGACCAGGACTCTCCTGTAAATAAAGGCTCAAATAAAACAAGGATGAAAAATTGTGTTCCAAATGTGTAACATTATTAGAAAGCAGCAAAGCGAAACTATTGTCTAATGTCTTTGCATTCTAATTCATGCCACGTTTCAGCTTTAGGCCACTTTGATCTGACCAAACATTTTATAGAAATCTGCTTACTGCACAGGATTTAATATTCAATGCAGTCACTGCTATATTTCCCAAACGTTATTTAAAAAGATATCTGTCTCTTTCTCTGCATTCTTTAGCGCTTATTTTAAGGAGAATACAGTAGTCTGAATTGTGATGTAAAGTATGTTGAATGAAATGAAATATTTTCCTTAGTCCTCTTTGGTTTGAATAAATCTGTCAAAAGCCACTACAGTCAAACTTTCATTCCCCTGTTTTAAAAGACAACAATGAATTTTACTTGCATACCATGTCAATTTGTTTTGATTTGTTTTCTTGGAAGGCTCTTTGACATTCTGCAGAGGAAAAAAATACTCATTCTTTGAAAGAAACATGCAGTTCATTTTAAATCGTTTGTTTGCTTTTATACTTTGGCCCAAACGGTTCAATTATTTGAGTCATTCTTAGTGGACATGTGAACATCATTTAGATTTGATCTGAAACCTTTTTTGAAAAATGTTACAGTTACAGGTTTTAAGTTTGCAGGCAATGCTTCTTTAGCTGTGTTGTGCAAAGTAAGTGAGTTAGTTCCAACAAAAAATTATCCGAGGATGCAAATATAGTTGTGAAAACAGTGAGAAAGGTTAGGGTTGACAATGCTATAGAATCTCAGCATTTTTCGTTTGCATTCCCTTATCCAGAACGTAGATATCTTTGTGGAAGCTCTCCTTTAAATCTTAAAAACCAAACATTCTGCCACCGTTCTGTAATCTTTCCAGACAGTTGTAGCTATCGGGCCTTATTTGAAAAATCACAAGGTGCCATGAAATTATCAATGTTAGCTTGCAGGCAGACGGGTCTGGTGGTCGAAAATAAGAACCACCCCCCGTGCTTCCTATCTGTGCAAACAGTGTGATTTGAAATGTGGAATGTAGTTGTCTTCCAGACTATAGTATAGCAGATAGCGAACCAACTTGAAAATGCTGCTGAACTATGACGCTCCCTGTTGCCACTTGACCACTATATTGAAAGCATACACAATTTTAAAATGCTTTGCTGATGTGGCCAATTTGTGCATTCTATTTTGCCTCAATTACTTAAAGACACATTGAGTAGTCCCCCCCACCACAGTTAATTTATTACCAATTAATCTTTTTTTCTTTTTGTACAGTCCATCTACCTTCTCTTGTACTCAACCATTCAGCCAACAAAGCTATTTGCCAATCAGTCTATTGTTTTCAATTCATACTCATGAAATAATTGTGTTCTTTTTTTCTGCAGGACTGGAGTTCGCTTACTCTGCTGCACCCAAGTCTATGCAGAGTGCCATCATGGGACTCTTCTTCTTCTTTTCTGGGATAGGTTCCTTTGTGGGCTCGGGTTTGTTGGCCATCGTGTCCCTCAAGGAGATTGGATGGATGTCATCCCACAAAGATTTTGGTAGGAAACTATTACAGTTGAGGGGGATATATTCCTGCATCGTAAGGTGGTTTTCATAAAAGTTCCTCGTATTTTGGTTATATGATAGTCAACATATTTCAAACAGTTTGCACATAAACTGAACCACAATCGTAAAAATCATTGGAAACATATTCACTTTATAATTGCAAAGGATCTTCTTTTTAAGCTGCATTTTCATTACAGATTGCCTCTTAATTGTCAAAATTCCACTACAGCTGAGCAAGCTTGCCATAGACACTGCAGTCCACTATTGACAAGTGTGGACATGTATATGGATTAGATTGCGGAATTGTATTTTACCAGGACAGGACTTAAGGATAGTCATAGCCTGTTGTGATTTAAAATCCACTTACAGTAAGTAGTTTGTAAATTAGTTGTGGAAAAGGTTCCAAATACCCCATGCAGTCCTGTTTGAAATTGTGTTTTTCCCACCACAATAAAAGGACATCAACCAAATCACACAATGTCTAAATCTGCCCAAGTGGCAGAGTAAATTGTGAGGTATTGGCAACAGAACAGGTTGATAGAGTCCTACTACAAAAAGGTTGCTGAATCAGATCACAATTCTCTGAACATGTGGTGAAGTTTTAAGTAGCAAACCCACAAAAACCTAATAGCTCATTCATACAGTATACCATAGAAATGAGCGTGATTTTACCAATGTTAGCCCTATAAAGGTGGGTTACTCGCTTCATAAATCTTATCAGTTTCTCAATTTAAGCTGCATTTAAGGTGCAGTTAAAGTTAAGCCAAAGTGCCTTAAAGATATCTTTTGTTTTGTTTTGGTTGTTCCTTTTTTTTATTATAAAGGCTTTTGAATGGTGATCTAAGAAATGCAATGAAACCTTCTCCTGGCCTCAGATAAAAACAAAACAAAAACAAACAAAAAAAGCATGACACAAAGCTTAGGAAAGGTTAGGTATTAAATACAGTCAGGAATTGTACAGTTTGTTTTGTGGCTGTTTTTCACAGTTTGTTAGATGTTAGCGTATTGAGTCCTCCTAGCTCTGAAGGTGGAAAAGATTCAACTACTTTCCATGGCTTCAGGCATAATGGTGTTCAGTAAACAGCTTCTTGGGTGAACTCTTCTGAGTTTTACTGAGCCGCACTGGCCTGAAGATAGATGAGGAACATTAATCACAGGCCGGGGGTCTGATTACACCACCCTGCTCGACTTTAGTAAAGCTGTCCCTTGAGCATTTACATGGAGATGGAACTGCTAGTCGGGCATCACGTGGCTTGATGCTGTCACTGGCTCCACCTGCTCATTCTGGAAAAGTCAGCATGTGTTGAGTGTTGCATTTAAAGTTCCAGTCGGTGAAGTGTCTTTCCAACTTGTTCCGTTTTTATCATTACATATACCGTATATGTATATACATAACCAGTGGTGCACATATTTTGTGGAATGCTCACATGACTAACTGGACTCTGTGTTTCGTATGCATCTTTTCTTTCAAGAAAAAGTGTTCCTCGATGTCATTTTCAGTGTCGCTCCCACATTAAGAGCACTGTCTGAATGCACTCAACGGTCGTGTTATCCAAAGCCCACACCCTCCAAAAGTAGCATATTCTATCACTGTAGGGTAAGAACATAAACGATCTCATTCACGAGAATGAGACGTAGCCCCAACAGCCAGTACATGCCGCTTCAATAAACAAACAATATATATATATATATATATATATATATATATATATATATATATATATATATATATATATATACACACTTATTTATTTTAAAGTTCACAAGCAGTCTGTTCATCCTCATCTTATACCCTTACAAGCGTGTCTTTTCTATCGTTTCTGCATTTGATTTCCTAACCCTTTTTCTGGCTAAATTTATTCCAGAATGAGCTCTTTTCTAAGATGTTCTTGTCCCAAGATGGCAAATGGTCTTTCGTTTGACAAGTGTTCAAGTTGTCAGTCATATATCAGATGTGGAGGACTTTTAAAGACATTCAGTGCAAGATGACATTCGCTGATCCCGCTGAAGCAGTTTTTGGATCACATTGAGTTAAATGTCAGTGTATATATTAGAGGCCTTTCTTATCACTATAGGATAAGTTAACAAGGACTTTATCATAAATGTATTTTTCAATATATATACCAGATTTGTCGGGGCTGGTAGTAGGTGTTTCCGACCACTGCTTAGATGGCCAGACCGTAGACTGCTTAGACTGGTGTGCAAAACTTTTCAGATGAAGAACTACAGAAAATTACTCAAGTTACAGCTGAAACGCCCATTGATTACCCCCCCAAATTTTACTCTGTAGCACAAAATCATATAGAATGTGGTAAAACCTTAAAATGTTGACTCCTGAAACATCTGCCTAAATTGGTATATTGATCTACATTTCATGTCGTATATGCAGTCGAGGCTCACTGTGTAATCACCTTTAAAAGGCCTGTCAAAGATAGAATATGTAGGCTTCATGATGGTTTTACAAGCTAGTCCTTGGGAAAGGTTGGCCATGTTTGTGAAATTGCCTGGCTGAGGGCCCTTCTAAAGCAATGTTCAATCCCACTTTTTTTCAGACCGATAACAAAACAAATACTCAATTTTTCATTAGTCACAGATACCAGTGTTGTGGTCTGTTGGCTCTGCTCAGGACTTCAGCATCAATGATAATATGAGTAAGCTTGTGTTTGTTGGCATACATTATTTACTCTATATAATTAACCTTTAGTATCTAAATTTTATATAATCATCTAAAGAAAACAAGAGGTAGGACTCAATAAGTTCTTGAACTTCTTACTCCTTTTGAACATATACAGTACTGAACCGTGCGATCAATTGATCCCTTCGTTTTTTTATATTTTGTTTTCTTTTTGTAATGTGTTCAGCTCTTCAATAAAAATCCAATATAAAATTTATACAGCCTATAGACCAACATTTTCAAATAGGTTGGATCCAGTCCACAAGGTTTATTCCATCCCGCATGATGATTTTATGAAGCTTTAAAAAAAAAAAAAAAATTGGAACAAACCCCTTATTCTGCTGTCTATAATAGTGTAATGCTCTTGCATACGTGTGTTAGTCATGGTTCTGTCTATTGCTTCTTGGAAGAAAAAATAAATAAAAATAAAAAATGTCCAACAAGCGTGTGGTCCTAAGGTGCTGTTAGCTGCAACTCATGCCCGTGCTCAATAACAACTAACTGACTTAGCCGTCATTGGCAGGCTTCGTTGTGCCTGACAACGTTGAACATTACCATGGACAAATATTATTGCTTTTACAAGCAATGTCAAGATAAGCACGCCAACTTACAAGTGGAAGTGACCACTTGCCGTGTTTGTGCGAAACAGCATGCTGATCTCTTCACTGACAGAAAGTAGAACAGTCATGTTAGCATTAGCATCTAGCTTCGTCATGCTACTGCTCAGAGCATGTAAACTCCTTCCATCGCCCTTGAAGAGATTGTCAATGGGCATTTGTGCCAATTACAAAACAGCTTTGTTCCCTGTTGTATTATAAACAATCAGTCTTGTATTTCCTTTTAAATATACAGTGATCCCCCCTACTTCGCACTTAATGGGGGTTGTCAACCCCCCGCGAAGCCTGAAACCCGCGAAGTTGGGTATCGGTTCCTAGATTTCTATGTATGCCCCAATATAGCCGGAGTCACCATAAACAATCTTTTTTTTTTTTTTTTTTTTTTGCATTTTTTGCATATTTTATTTCCTTTCTTAATATAACATTAAATTATCCATATTAACAATATTAAAATTATTGTATATTCATTAAATAACTAATATTACTTAGTTTGTTGAGAATTTGTTCTCAGGACTGATTATCTGCACCAAGACTCCGGTGAAAGAGTACGCTAGTCATCACGTTGAACTTCACATTTATTTTGGCTCATGTATGGTGTATCATGTAGTATCTGTTGAATAATAAATCAACAACAATGTTAAAGCCTGTCAACTAACATAAAAACACTTAATTTATGAATTTACTGTATTTTTAGCCGACATTAGCGGGTTAGCAACAACTAGTAACTATAAAGTGCAACCTCTACACAAACAAAGACATAAACGGAATAAACACTCATCGCTTACTAAACATAGGCAGTAGCGTGCGTTATCAACATAAATGATAATAAACTATAAATATGAGCTTATGTTGTCATTCACCGGCACCGTGACGCACAAAGAACGTAAAACAGGAAACGGAAATGTAACGCGACCCGACAAATTAAAAGCATGCATTTCAAAATAAGATAACAGACATCACAAACTCTAACGCTTGAAGAATTCTCAACATAGTTATTAACTAATATTACTTGGTTATTTGATGAATACAGTACTGTATAATGTACTCTTGCTTTTTTTCATTTTTTCCCATTTTTGCGCATTTTTGAAATTATTTTTTATTTTGAAATAGTACTGAGACTGCAATATCTGAGACCGCAAAAAAGGAGGGATCACTGTACTTTATTTACAGCTCAGCTTTTAGTACATAGCGCCAATGTATTTGACATGAAGCCATTACTTTTTTTTTTGAGTTTTTAAGGTCTTCTGTCGTGTATATCATTACGTGGGTGCCACCCTGTGTCATAAAATAACAAAATCCAGCGATGTAGGGGTATATGTATATATTTATATATATATTTTTTTACTTTTGTTCAATTTTCAGATGTTTACTGAAATACATATTTGAAAGAGATTCGTTGCTCTTTTTGCTTTTATAATTAATGGTTTAGAAGTCCTGAGTAAAGTGCATAAATTGGTCGGATGCATTTACGCAGTATATGTTCAGGTGGTTAATCAAAAATCTAGACAGCAACATAGTCTGATATGATTACATAGCTTAAAGAATTATTTGTTTTCTATGATAAATAGGTGCTGAATATATTTTTTTGTTTTGTTTTTTTCACACACTTTGCATGCGGTCATGAATTCTTTGTACCCCAGTAGAGTATTAGTTCTAGTCCCTGGATGCTACTAACATTTTTGATACACATATTCCTGTATATTTTTTCCTTAAAAAATACATTAATGGCAATTTTCTATTCTTCTAAATTTTCCTTTCTACTTCAGCCCCCATTATAAGCACTGATGTCTTGAAATCACGTTATCAGTAAATCACTCACACCTTGTCTCAGTACTTGCATTTCCCACTAATGTACTGTAAGATCAAATTGGACATTTCAAACCTTTTTTGATGAGATCAAATATTATTTAAACATTATTTGTTCACGTAGTTGTTAATTGTAGGATTTCAGCAATCTACCAACAGGTCTCAGTTTGGTCTAAGCATTTACTACTTTGAATATTCTTTCTTCAGTCTTTCAAATTGACAAGGAATATATATGAGTTGTTCAATTAAGTCTGCAGCTTAGGATTCACATATTAATATGATGGCAAATCAGTATATTGAAATTCACCACATCCCTTTTTCTCCAGCTCTCATCTGTTAACCACAATTACTTCCTCTTCATAAATTATTTACACATCTTTTTGTTATTTAGTCCATCCTTCACAATGTAAAGATGTGACCAGATTAACACAATGACAGAATGAATTAGGCCTGCGACAGATTTTTCTCTCCTTATTATTGTTTTTTTTTTATTTATTTTTTTAACGCCGTGGCAAAACATCACAGTCATTCACTAGGATCAAATGGTTGACTCTCTCTTCTGTTGAAGGCACATCGACAGAAGAGTCAGTTGCATTCTGTCATCCCTGTGTTCTTTCTTCCACTGAATGTCTAATTATCAACAAGGGTGTGCACACAACAGAGAGACTTGTAAAATAACCTTGTGCGAGCACATTGCGATGTCGCGATGCTCTACTGAGATCAACCGACACCATTCATGCAAAGCTTGAAGGTCTCGTTCTTGTACTTTGATCAGCACTATAGAACAAGGCATTAAATCATGTGCGGGAACATGAAGGTTTTCGCGTTAGCGTATAATCTAACCATGCCTACAATCAAGCGAAGGGAGTACTTCGGCGGTATGCCTTTTGTATTAAACACATGTACTATACAAATAGAGGTATGTATAATGCTTGTTGGTAAAATGATTGGCAAGTCACACATATCCGATGGCAGTTTTACTGTCGATATGCTGCAAACAATTACTACAAAGAACATAAGGTCTGTATACTGTATGTTTATAAAATAATTTATGAAATGAAAAACTTATCACAATGATTGCGTTTGCAAAATTATATTTTGAGATAAGGTTAGGCTCTGAACACCATTTTGTGTTGTTCTTCTAACTATGGACCAATTAACTGCGCTAAAACAACTTTTTTTTGTTGTTGTCGTTGACACACTGTTATCCTAGTCTATTAACATGTGTTTTTTATGAAACAAAATCTGTCCCAGCAAGCAGTTTCCGAGTTTAGCTACAGAGGTTGTAAATGTTTTCTATTTTCATAATATACATATTCTGTACTTTTCAAATCCTATCACCATACATATCAGCATTATGATGCTAAACAGGCAGAGGTTACACCCATATTTAACCGCCATCAAGCTCGAGCCTCTTTCTCCAACTTTATTTGCAGTGACAACCCCACTTGGAAAAGCTAATAGGAGCTTTCTCAGGAAGACAGAACATCGCCTTGGGGGGCTTTACATTTACACTGACAATAATGCAGGACAGAAGCAATATACTGTATGTACAGTATCTACTTGTACCTGTGCCCCCATTTGAGAACCACTGCCTTAAAGCACAGCCAGTGTGTTGCACAAAGTAAGCATTTATGAATATGCTACCATTAACTAGTGTGTCTACACCACTTTTAATCCAATTTATGCCCAAACCAACAATTAAAGACATTAAAATAGTCCCCCCCCCTTCCTTTGGGAAACCCCAAGAAAAGGGGGTTACTCCAGATTTGTCTTGAGTTTGATGTTCAAAGAGCTGCACCTCCCAACTGTCACATATGGACTCAGTCCAAACAAGCATGTTACTATTTTTTTGAAAATTTTTAAGGAAGTAGACATTATGTTTTTTCCTGTTGAGTAAGTCCTCATATAAAGAAGACAACCTTGTTCTTAATTCACACTCTATTGGCAATTAAGGGTGCTAAAAGACTATTTAATCATGCTGATGTTTCATAGTATGGCGCCGATTGCCACCGTTTGTCTCAGTGTCTAGAAAAAATTAGCTGAGACTAGCTTGAGACTTCATATTGGCTGGCAAGAGCAGTTGGATTATTTTTCAAAGACGGTTTAATAAACATAAATGACACACGCATGTTGATGTTGACAGCCCGACACAATGGCTGTTCCTACTGATCACTTTCGAACAAACCAGTACTCAAAGTTGTGTTCTGTAGATGTGACATCACTTCGGCTCATTAAACACATTTTATGGGGAGAGTGTTGTCTCAAATCTCAAAGTATATCCATCCATCCATTTTCATCCGCTTATCCGGGGTCGGGTCGCAGGGGCAGCAAACTCAGCAGGGAAGCCCAGACTTCCCTCTCCCCGGCCACTTCATCCAGCTCCGCCAGGGATCATCCAGATCCCCAGGCGTTCCCAGGCCACCCGAAAGGCATAGACACTCCAGCGTGTCCTGGGTCGTCCCCAGGAGCTCCTTCCAGTGGGACATGCCCACTCACCAGTGAAGCGTCCGGGAGACATCCTAACCAGATGCCCGAACCACCTCAACAGGCTCTTCTCAACGAGGAGGAGCAGCGGCTCGACACTGAGTCCATCCTGGATGACTGAGCTTCTCACCCTATCTCTGAGGGAGAGCCCAGACACCCTGTGGAGGAAACTCATTTCGGCCCCTTGTATCCGGGATCTCGTTCTTTCGTTCACGACCCACAGTTCGTGACCATAGGTGAGGGTAGGAACGTAGATCGACAGGTAAATAGAGAGCTTTACCCTTCATCTTAGCTCTCTCTTCACCACGACAGACCGGTACAGAGCCTGTTGATCTCACGTTCCATCTCACCCTCACTCGTGGACAGTACCCCAAGATACTTGAACCCCTGCACGTGGGGCAGGACCTCCTCCCCGACCCGGAGAGGGCACTTTTCCGACTGACCACCATGGTCTCAGATTTGGAGGTGCTGATCTTCATCCCAGCCGCTTCACACTCGGCTGCGAACCGCTCCAGCGAGAGTTCAAGGTCATGGTCTGAAGAAGCCAACAGCACCACATCGTCTGCATATAGCAGAGATGCAATGCTGAGACTCCCAAACCGGACGCCCTCAACGCTTCGGTTGCGCCTAGGAATTCTGTCCATAAAAGTAATGAACAGAATTGGTGATAAAGGGCACCCTTGGCGGAGTCCACCCCCCACTGGAAACGGATTTGACTTTCTGCCGGCAATGCGGACCAAACTCTGACATCAGTGGTATAGGGACCGAATAATCCATATCAGGGCGTATCAGAACTCCCTGAGGCACATGGTCGAACGCCTTCTCCAAGTCCAAAAAACACATGTAGACTGGATGGGCAAACTCCCATGCACCCTCGAAGATCCTGTCGAAGGTGTAGAGCTGGTCCACTGTTCCACGGCTAGGACGGAAACCACATTGTTCCTCCTCAATTCTAGGTTCAACTTCCAGACGGACCCTCCTCTCCCCTCCGCACCCCTGAATAGACTTTACCGGGGTGGCTGAGGAGTGTGATCCCTCTGTAGTTCCAAGACACAATCCGGTCCCCCTTCTTAAAAAAGGGGACCACCACCCCAGTCTGCCAACCCAGGGGTGCAGTCCCCAATATCCATGCAATGAGGCGCGTCAGCCAGGACAGCCCTACAACATCCAGAGCCTTTAGAAACTCCTGGTGGATCTCATCCACCCCCCGGGGCCTTGCCAGCAAGTAGTTTTTTGACTACCTCGGTGACTTCACCCCCAATGATGGGAGAGCCCAACTCATAGCTTCTGGACTCTGCTTCCTCAGGGGAAGACGTGTTGTTGGCATTGAGGAGGTCTTTGAAGTATTCTGCCCACTGGTTCACAACGTCCCGAGTTGAGGTCAGCAGCACCCTATTCCCACTACATACAGTATATATTTAAATAAAAAGATGCTGATTATCAAAACCGTTATAAAAGTTGGTCATTCAAAATTAAGTAGAAATGTGTTATTTGGTCTTCTGTGGTTTGTTTTTCACCAAGCAAAACAAAAAAAGTATATATTTTTATTTGAATTTGAAGATAAAGATGGTAAAATATTGGCAGCTCTATGCATTTAAACTATCTAGTAAAAGGAAAAATCTCTGCTGCAGGTAAAAAAGAATCCTCTCCTTTTGTTTACATTTGCATGCTATATGTATTCTTAATTTTCTTGTAGTCTGCTCATCAAAAAGAAACCATTTTTAAAACTGGGACATTTATAATACACATGATTTATATTACGCCTTCTGTGAAAAACTCTTCTTGTCTCATGGTCTCAATTTTGTGAGTCATTTCATCCGGTGGGATTTGTGTCTCGTTTCCCCTTGTCTCATTTCTAGCACCTAAACATTTCGAGTGGGGTCAGCTCACGTATTCATTAAAGGAAGGAGGGGCATTTTATATAAGGAATGTTACTTGATTAATTGATAGTGTAATGCTGTAAACCATTGTTTAGTAGGCCAGGGCTGACTAACCCTGATACCAAAGTTTAAACAAAAGGCATCATGCCACCACATTAAGTGTCCTGTATACCATAACGTGAGCATATTTGTTATCATACCGTCATTGTAGTTTTGATGTAAGGTGAGCTTGGGAAATGAAAACGCTTTATTTTGTTGTGTCCCATTCCCAGGGGAAGTGTTTCCTTTAATAGGTATCAAAGGCACCCGCATTGATTTGTATGTTCTGATTCTTCAGTCCTCACTTTGTTGTTGTAGCTGCAAAGTGGGAGATCAAGCATATTTGTTTTTGAAAAACGAGTCAAAAAGAAGCTGGCTTGCTGCACGGTACCTTGTGACAGTCCTGTGTTTGTTTGCGACTCTCTCGACAAAACTGAATGTATCTGTCAAAAACGTTAAAACAAAAAAGGAAAAAAAATACTTGACATGATGCATGTCTGCAGGATTGTTTTACAAGTTGCATAAGAACAGGTCAAAACAGCCTCACAATTTACCCGTATCATTGTGTCACTCATGCATTGTTAAAAAAAACAAACAAATAAAAAAATCACCTACCTGAACTTGCAGCAGATGTGAAGAATAAAGACTGTCCTGTTTTCTCCCTTCAACCCTCTAGGAAACATCAACGACTGCTCGCTGCACTACTACTTTTTTCTCCTGGCCGGGATTCAGGGTGTCACTCTTCTCATCTTCCTTATTGTCACTTTTAAATATGACAAGCAGAGAGGTCGAGCCGGAAGCCATAGACAAAGACACATCTCATCTTGACCTCAACACATGGCCTGTTATATAGCTTGCATCCTGTTTACAATCCAGTCATCAGTCATTTGAATATGTACTTATTGGTCACATCCTTTAAGTTTTCTACTCGCTGAAATCATTAGGTTTCTGTTATTGTATTTAAAAAAAAACAAAAAAAAAATTATTAGCCTTTGTGGCTAAAAATGTTGAGCCTTTTGCAAGAGCTACGTCGCATTCACTCCTGTTTACTGTGTCGCCTTAATTTGCACTATACCTGCAATGATGTCAGAAGATTATAGTTTAAAAAGTCTGCACACCCTTATTCGAATGTATTTTTTTGTAATATTAAAGCAAAATTATATTCAAATCATTTGTATTTTTTTCACCATTAATCTGACCTATAATCTGTTAAGATATTTTTTTTTAAAAAATGAAGTCAAACTAAAGTCGTTGCAAAACACTTTTATAACAAGGGACATGACTGTCCCCAAATGATAAATCAGCTTTAAATTCATTGTAAATTGGCTGTACTACACATCTTCCACCTTTTGAAATGCTTTTGATTAACCCAAATTAACTTCAAATTAATTCTAAATTCGAAATGTGATTTTTTTTTGTAGTCTGAGGCTCGTTAAAAAAGTGACATGCATCTAACAGCACAAGCTGCAGAGAGCTTCCTCTGAATCAAGAAAGACCTCATTTTAAGATATCAGATAGACCATACTTTTTTTTACAAAATCATTTTGTAGAATGTGAGGAAAGGTGGCAGCATCACGCTTTAGATTGGTTTTTCTTTATCTACAACTACTCCAAATAACCCATTCTAATTTTTTTCTTAATTAATTTCTTAATTTTTTCCTTAATCACTTTTTCCTCAAAAAAAATAAGTATCAGCTTCAAAAAAATGTCAGGCCCTATTCCAGACTTTCTATTACAAACTTTCAGGTTTCTCCTCCAAACAATTAGTCGATCACCTGAAATGTATCTGATTAATCAGAGGCCCTTTGTATGGTGTAAGCATGCTCATGCACACCTGATTCAAAAGCTTATTATTCAACTCTACATTTGAATCAGGTGTTGGTTGGAAAACATGCAGGATATCGGCCCTCAAGGACTGGCGTGGCGTACGGTATGTTCTGCCTTCTATTTTGCATGATTTTGAATGTGATTGGTTAACTGGTTAATTCGGCAGTTCTAGTAAGTTGTGTACAGTTACAGTCTGCACTTTATTTTTATCAGCCCTCTTTAAAAGTGTTTTTTTTTTCTTTTACATTTAGATTGTATTTCACATCAATGGTGAAAAAAATATTATCGTTTTTTGGGTCTTGTATCTCATATCCACTTGCAACAATCGTTTTCTGGTAGTTCAGCGGTTAGGCAGTCAGTGCACTATTTTTCTGACTACAGTTCTATCACTCCCGCTCTTGGTGTGATGCATCAGTATTTGTCAAATCTTTCAAAATGAATTGTTTAATGTACATAGTGTATCTTGAACACACAGTTGGAGAGTGCCAGTTACCACTAGAATGCAGACACGGTAACCTATTCAAATGCTAACTTTTTAATGCAGTGGACCTCATTAATGTTTACATTATCAAGGTCCTTTTTTTAGGGAGACATGAACAGTTTGGTTGTCTCTGTATTTTAATTTTTTATTTCTATTTTTTCACTGGATGCATTCTGAGAGCAACAGTTTAAAATGTCCATCCCTTAATATAACTCCAATGAAGCCTTAATGGTTAGGATTATTTATTGTATTTTATTTTATTCTTTTTTTTTGCAATAGTCAAAGGCAGTGTGACAAAGAAAAAGTTGGAAATACATGTTGAAACTGGAATTGTATCATCAGTGGCCTCAAAATGCATGGCAATTTTGGGTCTACCAATTTAGGGTATAAACAAGCTTATTCTGTTTTGACTGTGAATATAGTGTTCTCCACCCTTTCTGTGTCTATAGCAAGGAGATCTATTGCTGTGTTGCACACTTCCGTTTCAAATTCTGTAAACTTCACAATGGATTAAGGAAGTGTTTACTCTCCTCATGCATTTCAAACTGCCTGTGGATAATGAAATAGCAGGGTTCAAATCATGTCGTGTTACATTTGTAAAATTATATCAGAATTTAGGATCATTTTTCTTTGCGGTTGATCCATTAAACAAATACTAATAATCCTTCTTGCATATGTATTTTGGGGGGTCTCAATTCTCTAAGTTGGATTTCTGACAGAAAATGTATTTATTTCTTTGGAACCCGTAGAATCAGAGTTAAAACTGATATAAACAAAGAAGTGAATTAATTTCAAAATCAACGCCCAAGGAGAGCAACTTCATTGAATTCACTCTCAGCTATCAAAATATGAACAAAACAAAAAAATGGTTTTTGTCACGGATAAGCCGCACTGGACTATAAACTGCGGGTAATAACATCAGATTTTTTTTTTTGTAATTGTCTGCCAACATCCTCTCTTTAACAGACTGAACATGTCTGCATGTTTAGTGCCAACATATTTATCGAAAATAGATGGATGGATGGATATTTTCAACACTAACAGAATACTGTTTGTTAAATAGCAGTTCAAACCCTAAATCAATACTTGAATAGCACCTTTTTTTGTCTGCCTTTGTTTGATACATTATTTTAGTGAACATAAAAACACATTCCACATAATTCATATGAACAATCGTAAATACATCAATAAAATCATATACTGTATACTGTGTACTTACACATCACAAATCACCCCTAATTTTATACATTCTCTTATTCAATTTAGACATTAAATATATATATATATATATATATATATATATATATATATATATATATATATATATATATATATATATATATATATATATATAAAATCGTATTTTCCGGACCAATATATAAACTGCAGCAGCAAAATATGAGCAAAAAAATGGTTTTTGTCACGGATAAGCCGCACTGGACTATAAGCTGCAGGTAATAACATCAGATCTTTATGCAAAAAGATGTTGTATGAAGTTTTTTTTTAGTCATTTAATTTTTTTTTGTAATTGTCTGCCAACATCCTCTCTTTAACAGACTGAACATGTCTGCATGTTTAGTGCCAACATATATATATATATATATATATATATATATATATATATATATATATATATATATATATATATATATAATTTTTTTTTTTTTTCCGATAATATATTTTTTAAACTCTTTTTAAACACAGCCATTGATACCCACCATTGATACCCACATTTGCTTGCTGGTGGCTAGCAAAAAAAAAAGAAAAGAAAAAAAACCCTGCCAAAAAACAGTTAAACCACACTGGACTATAAGCCGCAGGGCTCAAATCATGAGTCATCATGAATTCTCCAGTTTCCTGTTTGCGTGTAGCAATCATAAACCGGAATTTTACCTTATACTCTATTTCCCATCAAAGACGCAGACGTCTGTGACGTTAAAAGACGAAAGTTCTTTCTGACTGGACAGAGTTGGCAAAACTACTGCCACCAAGCAGCTTGGCATGCTTGTAAATGAATAAAAACACATTATGTGGATTTAGTGTAGCAGCATGTTATTTAAAAAATAAACAAAGCTGTATGGACTTTTTTTTTTCTCGCACGAAGAAAGTATAATTATATGTGTTTAAATAGCATGGTTTTGTCTGGACAAGGCAACCTTTTTTTTCTCAATTTTGCAAATTGTATAGAATTGTATGTCTTGATAGGAGTGGATTATGTCATATTTCACCTGCAGCTGCTTCATGCATATCTTAAATATATCACTGATGTCAAGAGGTTGACTTTTGAGAAGAATAATGGTAAATACACATAGCCGTAATGGTATTTCAAGCAACAAAACTAGCAAATTCATCTGAAAGTCTACAAACACTACACAATACATCTCCTCTACCTTCACAAAAAAGCCTCTGGGATGTAGATGAACAAAGACAGCTTTGATAAGATAATTAGGCTCTGTAAATGCAAGCGATTAGCAGACATAATGGTTATGTCTGCTGGTTATATTCTCAAACATTGAGTCTGGAGTAGTTTATCTTCATTATTGTGCTGCTGATACCGACTAATACCTCAATTAGTCAGAAGAAGAATGTGTGTCAGCAGCATCTGCTGTCATTCAATAAACAGGTGAGTCAGTATTACAATTAAAAGCATATATTGTGCTACATTGTGAGTTTGTCACATTCCCCAGCAATGTCATTTATGTCGCTCTTCCATTACAGTTTCCGTAATGGCCCTACAACACACACACTGATTTTGCTTGACCTGGTCTGGCCTCCGTTGATTTTCCATTACAACACATGCAGGCCGAAAAAGAGGAAAGAAGAGAGCATTGGGATGTGTTCACTTGAACCGTGTAAGCCTGAACTTCACACTCGCAGCTTGTGGTGTTCTGCCATTGTCTTTTCACCAATGTTAAGTCTTGGCCACTGTTTTTACAGTGATTTAAAATATAAATTGTCGTTGCATGATGTCACATTGCAAAGTAAAGCTCATTAAATACACTTAAGCTTTCATCTCATTCATTTGGCTGTGTCTCCAAGTCAATCTCTCAGCCCCCCGTCACCCTTCGGCGTTTGCTTCAAGCCACCGTGACGCGGCTCCGTGGAGCGATGAGGTTCTGAGCTGTGGCCGGAGAACTCCCATTCAAATATGGGTCTCAGCAAGTGGTTTGTGCACTCACAAAAACCTTTACCTCCAGAAACACCATTTTATTTATTTCTACATATATTTGTATATTTGTAAATATAGATCTGCTGTAACACCAAAAAATGTAATAGAAAAGCAAATATCCAGGTCCAAGCAAGGCTGTTCTGATATGGAACAGTAACCATGACCACATCAATGTCTCCAGTATTTATTCCAACTTGGGAAACTGTGCCACATTCAAGTTTTGAACCTGAGGCAATTTAAGTGAGTTTCAAACATCAGGCTGTCTTTCCAGTCAGAGCTACATACTGATCATATTAAACAGGAAACAACCCTCTCCAAGCCTTGTCTCTGGGCGGTGTTGCATTGAACAATGATTTGTGGTGACTCATTTATTTCAATTTGTATCTGATGAAACCAAGAATAGGTTTCATTCCCAAGTCATGCGTAAAGTCAGGGTTCGCTACAACTGAGGTTACTATCTTTGCCAACCTGTATGTGATTTTTCCACAACTACTCGCCTCATTGTGGACAAGAATATTGATTTAGTGATTTCTCCATGTCCTCCGTAACTGGACAAAAATATCAAATTTGTGATCGCCCCATAAATGCCCTTCTTAAGGTCCAAAATATCAAAGTAACCAAAATATCAAAGTGTCAAAGTTTATGAAAATAAGGGATGAGAAAACAATGTACATCATTGCTAACATGTTTTTAATCTGACTATCCAAATAGGCCGGAATTCCTCAAATGTCTTTTCACAAATGCTTTATATAAATGCTCATAGCAACTAATAAAAGTCACTATAGTGTTATCCTCCAGGCGGCACAGTAGAAGCATGCTTAGCACGTTCGCCTCGTGGTGCGGAGCTCACGTATTCAATTCTCGCACTGTACTTTCTGTGTGGAGTTTGCAGGTTTCCCCGTGCCTGCATGTTTTTTTCTCTGTTTCCCCCCACATTCTCAAAAACATGCACTGTAGGTACCTTGGGAACTCCAAAATGCCCTTAGATGTATTTGTGAGTGTGAGCCGTTGTTCATCTATGTGTTGCCTGTGATTGGCTGGCAAGCAATTCGGGATGTACCTCGCCTACTGCCCAAAGACAGCTCGTCGTGAGAATGGATGAATGTTGTCCTCCAGCACAAAACTAAACGAAAGACAGACTTGCCCATGTGTTCATCATGGGATCCGGACAATAGTAAATGTAATCCATCTGCCAAACCGTCTATCCTCACAAAATACAGTGACAATCAACCATATTTTGTGAGGATAGGCGGTTCGGTTCTGAGATTTCTTTCTGTGACAATTCTGTTTCTACTTTGAATTCAACGTCACAAACAGGAGGGCAACGCTCCTCTGTAATGTTTACTTGAGAAGCATGCTCCTCCCACCAAAAGAGAATGACAATGGATTAGATTTAGTTGAAACGTGCCTTGCATGTAATAATATGTAATAATGTTACGTAAATACCGTCGTTTTGAGCTCTTCTTTATGTAGTCATTTCATGCAATATTGTCAAGTGATGACACGACGACGTACATCCGTGGCAGAGTGAAAAGTCCACGCAGGGAGAAATGAAAATCGAATATGAACACTGATAACCTTGACGACTAGTGCCAGCCCTGCCTCATAATGCTCACAGTGCATCGTTAAAGTGACTCTTATTTTCTTTTTGTGGCCTAATGCATAAAAATATAATATATATGATAAACTATCAATAAATTCTCGTCACGGACCACATTAGATGGCGAGTAATCTTGCCACAAAACTCTTACATCTAAATTTTCCATTGTGGTAATATGTTCTCTTTAAAACACACATACAGTACATACAACACAGCCTCCTACAGAAACGCACCCACATCTGAGTCCCTTTCTTTTGACTCAAAAATGGCTTGAGTCACCCTATCTCTCCTCTAGCCAGGAGCATGCAGCAGGATATTCTTAACTTGACTTTCATAAGAAGGTGCAGGTATCAGGACAAATATATCTCACCCCCTTACCATATTTGTACCAGGTTACTCTCGGTAGCCCTCTGACCTTCAGTTGCATTCCAGCAGGCGGAAAACACGGTGTTTTGCCTTGGTTAATATGTTGCTCCCTGCTGGTGCTCCGGGACTGATAGTGACAAGGTGGATAAGGTTCCAGCCTCAGCTGAAAGTAGCGTGAAGACAGCAAATGCAACTGTGTTTTGCCTTTGACTTTTAGAGTCATGTCTGTTAACTTCTTGAGTACAGTTATAATTCTACTCAAACTGTCAGCAGGAAAAGTTTGATGATCGTTTGAAATGTGTACTACCATCTGTGACTCCTGACTAAATTTGTTCTCACTATACGTGTTCAAATGAGGAAAAGTCAGCTGCTGTGACACTACTCGCAGCTGCTGGCGATACAAACAAGGATTTTCACGGATTATGCTCTCCGAGCGGTTGTCAGGTCGAGAGGGTTTCAGACAGGAATGGGATTTTGCCTGATCACTCTTTTTACTAAGAGCAGGACAAAACAGATCGCTGCTAGTAGTTTGCATTCAAGCTAACAAGCTACCGCAGCAGTGTTTGTCAATGCAGAGCAATTTTGGTGAATGGTGCTTGATGGCCCGTGAGTCCTGTGAACAAAATTGTGCGAGCACGTCAAGGTGCCACCAAAAAGGACAACAACAGCAATTGAGGAAGAATTGGACTGCTAAACAAAGTTTTGGAGAAAACTGCCACATATCCAAATCAACAGAAAACGATCATGAATGTAATGGAGGAAATGAAAACCCAAACCGGAAAAGGAGGAGAAGGATGAAAGAATACATGTTTTGGAAAGTCTCGCAGATCATAAACAGGACACCAGGATTAACGATTAATAATCACCGGTTTGCCCATCAAGCCAAAATCATACGCAAAGGCACTGTCAGAAGATAGGGAACCTACAGAGATGGGCCAGGAGTCGGCGGAACAACATGTGGTCAACTTTCTCAACAACAAAGATGCTTGTGTAGACACAGAAAACTTTGAAGCTTGCAACCCACTTGCTAAAAGGCCCAAACGTGGAAATGCTGTCATTATCAGATTTGTAAATAGAAAGCATAGAACAGCTGTGCTCAAACCAGGGAAAGAAAATCAAAAGGGTCCGATGTGTATACAAATGAGCACTTGGCTAAAAAACAACCAAAAAAATAATAATATCGCAAGACAAGCTCATACCTTGAGAAAGCAGAAGACAATCCAAGATGCTTGGACATAAAACTGCAAGGTATTAACAAAACTAAATGGTTCCCCAGAAGAGCCCAGGGTACTATGTATTAGACAGGTCCACGACTTGGGCAATTAAATGCCAACAAAAAAAGTAACATCTGACACTATGGTATGTATAACCATGACCGGCAAGACCTATGATGACACTAAATCTGGAGATGATATCAATGCTCCTTGAACTTAATACATCTATATATGAATGAGGAACACTTAATCTGATTAGTAACGTTGAGCCTGATGCAAACCTTTACCATAATTGTGGGTAGTATGTGTAAATACCATCAAGATTTTCGGATCACATGAGATACCACTGAAATATAATCAATAATTCACTTGAATAGTCAAAGTCTGTATGCAAACCTCTGCACAATAAATGATCTTATCAATACATTTAAAAGACCATTTGATGTTATAACAATAATATGAAACATGGATAAACAAGTACAGACTTGATTACTTCACAATGGGAGTATATGAAATGTTCTGGTTGAAATCATAAAAGTGGATCATAAATGGAATAGTTTTCAAGTAAAAGAGTTAGAAAACATGTCTCTTCCTTTTGACAATCTAATGTAGTGCCTTATAGTAGAATTACAGTTTTGAAAATGAACTTACAAACAATGTAGATAGGTAAAAAACAACTTTATTTCATTTATCTAGACCTATAACTGGATGATACCAAGAGCTGGTACCTGTAGTACTTCTGATGAGTGTAATTTAACACAATGACAACTCACTATAGTGAGCAACTACCTTTATTTCTGACATAAATCGCTGATGTCAAACGACCGCATAAGGAGGACTCCGATTTTTTTTTTTTTTTTTTCTGCCTTCGGTGCCGGTGGCCGGTGTTGGCCAGCGACCGCGAGACTCGATACCAAAAGGCCGGTATCAGCACAATACCTGGTGCTGGTACTCGCCAATCCATTGACAATAGACACATTTATATGATCAATCGTGAGGTTTAGGGTCAGTTTCAGGAAACAGCATCAGTGTAGATGCGGTCTGAAATTCGGTAGTCTCACAAAACACAATTTCATCAATCTTCTTTCTTTGGAATTTGTAGTTATACTAAAGCTGCAGTTCACCTACTTAAAAAATGCCTCCGGAGGAAAGCAACAAATCAGGCAGTGAATCATTTGGAAATTGCAAACACAGACCACAGGGAGAACTGCCAAGCTTTAGTGAGAGCTTGTTGTACTCACATCATTAATTTCATTAAAAGTCCATCTAAGATTGAGGCCTCAGGGAGAACCTGTTCACTTTTATTCCAGGGAAGTCTAGACTTAGCCGAGCAAGTGTTCGGTTCCCGTCCTCCAAAAATGGAATCATTATTTTCCAGTGTTGTGTTTTAAAGCGGAACCCGAAGGGGAAAAGATGTTGGAATGCTTTATTCTTACCTGAAGAACTTTAAAGCCACCAGTTCTGGTCACGGCAAGTCACAGTGGTGCTTTAATTGCAGCGGGGCTCCCATCCATCATGCCCCTTGCGGCCCACACCTGAATTCTCCCAGATCTCGAAGCGGCGCTCCTTACCCTTCACAGTCTGCCGACTGAGCATAGCAGCCGCTGTCCCAACACTGCACATTCCCCTCATGGGTGCTACCTTTGTGCATGGAAGCTTCTACTGGGGTTTAAGCATACGAGCGTGTCACGTCATGCACATAAGACATATACGGGAGGGACTTCCAATGACAATTAAAAAAAAAGAAAATTGTGGGTTCAACTATAGTCTAGTGCTCGGCAAGAAAATCGATATATAGCGATACGAAGTCACGCAATACGCATATTGCAGTTCGATATTCAGTTTCCAATATATCGCGTATCAGTTTTGGAAAGCCTTATTTTCTTAATATTTCTTTTTTCTTTTTTAACCAAGCTGATCCGGAATGGCTTCCGTATCACGACTTTTGCCACATTCCACATTAAATGTTACAATAAGTTACCCTTCAAGTGAGGCCATGTTCCAAAGCAAAAGTGGTGGCAGAGTAAGAAGGCAAACAGCAGAAAAAGAAAACTTTGTTACAAAGAAAGCATTTCTTTCATTTCTGCCTTTGTAGTCGTATCTCGGGCTCTCGCACATTGTTCAAGTCATCCGTGCTAAGCTTCTGTTTGTGTGAAGCGCAATAATATCCGAGCAGCCATATTAACGAGCAGTAGAATGTTGTGTTTACTTCAAATGGGAATTTTAAGATTTCAAGTTTTGTTATATGTTATTTCGTTTTGTTTTTTTATATGCTAAGTAATTTTCATAATATGAAGAAAAACAAAACTTGTGTAGAAGCGACCGTATATCGAAATCTCACTGTATTTGATAAATTCTAACAGTAGATTTCTCCTTGTTTTTTGTCATTTTCTTTTCACCAACGTGAGTGACGTCACAGAGTGTTAAGTGGTGCGCAATAAGAGGCCCGAGTGGTAAAGTATTATCTCTGTATTCCTGCCACATAAGCACCATCTGAAAAAGCATTCTCAACTGCTGGGGACATAACACAGTCAAGGGCATGCTTGAAATAATAATAACATGCCAATTTTTTGAAAATGAATGTTTAAAGTGTGCTCATAGATGTCAATGATGTGTGGATATCTGTCGGTCTATTCTTATCATTTCCTTTTGTATTTTTTCAATCAGTGTTCATATATATGCCATCGATTTTTATTTTTTTTACAAACATTGCCCAATATATCGCAATACATTTCACAATACACATTTGCTGTATTTTAATATTGCACTATAGTCTAATTATATTTTTTATGTTGGTTAACACTTAAATAGACCCCTTTGGTATATTTATTTGACTGAAATACTTTTTTATTCATTTATATTTTGTTTATCAGTTGGTAAATGTTTTCGGGTGATAATGTGCTAAATTGCAAGAACACTGAAGGAGATGAGCGAGAGCCAACAAGCTACTTGAACTAATTAAACAAGAGCAAGGGGCTACAAACTTTCTTACAAGTGTGTTTGTGTAAGCGTGTGTAAGTGTGAGGGTGCGCGTACACGTATGTGTGAATGCATGCATGCGCGTGTTTATTCTCAATTATAGTCAAACTAATGACTGCTGAAGTATCTCAGGTCTCTCACGATCCAATTGCTAATATTGTGAGTGTTGCTGATTAACAATCTGAACCGCACCGCAGCAACAGTTAACATAATGGGAGCATTTCTCGGCTTGATGGAAAACAATAACACGCGCGCAGGAAAAAAAGAACAGTTGTCACCACCACAACGGTGAGAAAATACAATTTTTCAGAAGGCTGCCTTTGTTTGGGTCATTTTGAAAGATGATTATTTGTGCGTTTGTAAAATGTAAAAACAAAAAACACGTTCAACCTTGCTGGTAATTATAGCACTTTTTCTTGTGAGCTTGCCAACACACCCCAGTTTGTCCATCAGTATGCTCTCATGGCAGCCATGGGCAGAGGTTAACAAGACCTTAATTGGTATTTTCTTCAAAGCTCACAAAACTCTGGGGCAGCATAAGAAATGTCACATTACCATGTTTTTCAGCCATTTAAAAGCAATGCGATGCTCTCGCTGTCCTGTGAGGACTGATTTTTAAGGACAGGGGTGCTTTAATGGCCACCGTTTTCCTTCATTGGTCAGCAATAAAGGAGTAAAGCTCTTGTCGCGCGGCTCAATCGCATCCCGTAAAATACACTTAACACAAGCATTAATGTGTAATTCGGTCCCCATTCTCAATCCCACTATTTAGAGAACAGCAACAGTTATCCAGACAAATGAGACGTTTGGAGAGGAGCACTCAATAAAAGCTGATACGCACTCTTGACATCATTGTATATTCCTTAAATGTTATGAAAACACAATATACAGAGCAACAATACAATGCTTTTTGCGATGTTGTACAGTCGGGTGGCTGATGGCGAACAAAACATCGTGCCTATTTCTGTACCAACTACATGTACACATTTCATCGGGCCTTTGATTTTCCTATAAAAGTAACAATTTGGCTACGTTCCAAAACTGTTTATTGTGCATTAACATTCTGAACATCTATTGTTTCTTTAAAAATTTACATGCCATCTGAATTTCACGGCTTTATGGAAGCAGATCAGTACTGGCAAATATATTGGTGTAAGAATCCAACAAAAACTGAGAAACAAAAGAAAAAAAATACCACCAAGTAGTGATTCGAAGATGTTTTTTTTTTTGTGTGTGCGTGTGTGTGTCACGTTACATTTGTGGCAAAGTGACAAAGCTTGACGTCATTGAGCCTTTGGCAGGCTGGATATCGTTCTCAATCGAATGTCTGAGTTTCACGTTATATCCAGACCCACTTTCCCCTGAAAGGCAAACGGGTGAGTTGTTTTGAGTGCATCGGTGTCTTATGCCACCTCTTTTAAAGCGCCGTCATTTAACCTTTCCATGTAGTTGCGTAACTCCTTGGAGTCTGCGAGCGCCACGTCCTGACACACCCACTTAATGTCCTGGTCGCGGCATCGGGTCAGCGTACTGACAGTCGGGAAGCCGCTGTCCGAGGGCATGGTGGTGAACGTGGTGAACTGTACTCGCTTCCTCTTAGTCGTGGGCGATTCTCCCTTGCCTTCCTTGGTCGGGCAGCTTGCTTCCGCCGACCGGTGCACCTGGCTCTGGACGTTCTTTTGGGCCGAGCCCCCGTTCAACAAGTGGCTGCCTTCCTCCAGCCCGCTGCCGGAATCTATCATGGAGGTCTGCTCCTCCTGCTGGGGTGACAAACTGATTTCGCTCTCCAGCAGCTCGACCTCGTTTCCAAGCCACACCCAGTCGTGGGCGTGGTTTATGTTTTCTTGGCCCTCCACGGAAAGCTCTTTGTGGCGGTATTTTAATGTGTAGGAGATGCAGTTTATGAGAAACACCAGGATTGCGAGGCAAAAGACTCCCAGGAGGGCGTACATGCCAATCTCCAGATCCGTGAGACCACGAGCAGTCTGTATGAGGTCGTCTTCTATGTTGCGCCCGCGAGGCAGGTCCACTTGAGCGGGGAAGTCGGCAAAGTCTACTGGCATACTCTCACTCCCGTCACCGGACAGTTTGTTCCCGTTGGGGCTGCGTATGACTGCGCTTCCCGTAGTGGTGGCCCCGTTCAACACCCCTTGCTCCATGTCGGATATTGAGCTGCCATAGTAGTGCGTGTCAAACCCCATCCTGTCGGGTGAGGGCGGCCTCCCTCCGTTCTCCATCTCCTCGCCTTCGGTCCCGTAATCGTTGGTCCCTCCTCTGGAGCTGTCGCTGTAACCAAACTTCACCTTGACATTGCAGTTGCCCGCCGCCAGGATACTACGCCGCTTGAATTTCTGGCACATTTCACAAACAGTCATTTCCACCCTGACCAGCGGGCCTTGGCCCTCCGCCTCTGTCACAATGACAGGCCATTTCCACGAGGGGTTCTGCTGCACCGTCACCACGTCCTCATCCAGGGACGTAGCTGTCAGGATGAAAAAGTCAGAGTTGTACAGGTCTAAAGGAGCCACGGAACCGTCGCTGAACTGCAACCAGGCACTGATCAGGGCCTCCTGCGGAAACACCAACAAACCGCAGTAAAGAGACAGAACTTAACACTACATAATACAGTGCCGTACCTAAAAAACTGCTCAGTCAAACCGGTCGTGAGTTTGAACCACCCTCAAATTCCGGGGTGCTCAACGCGTTGACTGTGGTCGACCGATTGATTCTGGAGGTATTATTGGTAGAACCCACGAACAAAAAAAGGATGTTAAACCGTGTCGCTAAAACCTTACCGCAGATGGACCTATGTAACTGTATTTACATAGTATACTATTAATTTCACCAAAAGCACTTCTGTTATTAATATGATTAAGATTAAACCATTACTTTCCTCTTCTTTTTTTTTATGATGCGAGAGATTGCATGGTGACGTCATGTTACGCGTACACGCCTTTTACCATTATTATTCATGATGTTTTTGATTCATCCTACACTCACGGTGATGTTGATTGGCAAACACACAATAGTGACTGTGCCGATTTATTCACATGTTTTGTCATGTAGTTCCACAAATCTCTATTGTTCATTAATCACACGTATTGTGGTGACTGAACGGAGTGAGTGTGTGTGTGTGTGTTTGGGGGGATGGGCGGGGGGTATAATACCATTGTGTGAAATTGAAGACAAAACAATAAAAATTGAAATAACTGCTTCTCATCACTTTCATACAGACATCAAACCGGAGGACTTTGCATATGGCGTGAAAGAAAATATATGGTCTTTCAATATTCTCTGTAGTGGAGGAACAGAGCGGCAAGAAACGTGAAGCAGTAGTTCAGAGACGAGGTTTGATGGGGAGATCAAAGCGCCTACAATGACGATAGCTTGGGGAAATGAGAGAAGGAAGCAAAATGTGATTTGGGGGCCAAGTGGGGGATATAAGTCATATTTGGGTACAGACACTGTGCTGTTGCAATTGCATGCATTCAGATTAAGCTGCTACTTCTATTAGCTGCCCAAGGAAACATATTTGGTCACACTCTCACGTTCAGGTCTTGACTCAACTGGGTTTGGGATATTTGGTGCAAATAAATAGACAGCACATGCGCATTTGCAATGCGCCTTGGTTGTTTATAGACACTGAAATAGAATTACAAAGGTTCAAGTAAAGTTTACATGCCTGATAAAGTGTTTGCATTTAAAAACCTTCCAACTGTGATCTGGATGAAAACAGCCTTTAAAAAAATATTGCTTCGTTTTGATTCAAACTGGTAACTACTGGTACATTACTATTTCTATTGTACTTTGTTAAATATAGGGTCAGATGCTTTTACCTCAGAAACTAAGGATGGATGTATACAAACAAAATCTATCCCACCTAACACTTTTGGGCTTCTTTTAATTTGTGATGGTGAGTTTATCACTCTTCTTGTCTGATTTGGAAATGTTGTTTTGTTGTGGTTTGATTGGGGCGTTTCTTGGCAGGGACTGAAAGATTTTACTTCAGCCAATCACAGAATGTCTTTGCGAGTCAGTGTTGTACCAATGTAGTGACAAATTTGTATCCCTGCTCCTGAAATTTCAATTCCCATGGAAGCTTATGTAGAGGTAATTTTATTTACAGCAGGCTATAGAAGAAGCTAAGCAAACAGGAGGCGTGAGACGTTCATCCACATGGGAGGAGTCGGTTTTATATATTGTGTTTACAAACATTTCCAAAGCAGAGGTGTCAGCCCCCCCCCTTTAAGTTATTCGAGGATGAAACTCAGTTTGCGTATTCTGTTTTGGCATGATTGAATTTAACTTGTCACTGGAACTCTACTTGAAAATACCATCCATCTTTCCATCCATTTTCTTCATCTCATCCTATCTCATCCTAGGGTGGTAGTAAAGATGGAACATACATCCCATCTGACTGCACATATAAACAGCTAACAATTCATAAAAAGGACAAAAAGACTAACAACATCTTCATTTTTGTTCAATTATTTAGCGATCCCTCGGATCGGATGTGTTTCAAAGACAAATCCCATCAAAGAAGACTCGCTTCAGCATTGACTATATAAGCAAACATTCTGGAAAATCCCTTTATTCCTTTTCATGCCATTCCAGAAAAAGATGGCTTGTAGCATAATGGGCCGAGAATTCAGGCGCTCAGTGTGCGCTCGGTGCACAATTCAAATGCACATAACAGTATTATGATGAAGGATCACTTGTTTGTTCACATTTTTCCACACCTTTTTTGGCCCGGCGACTGTAATTTTGCACTCGTGACCAGCAAATTGTGCACCGCTTTCTAATGAAAGCTTCAGAAGTTTATAAAACATACATTTCACCACACTGTTCTTGCCTGCAGCTTGATCACGTCGAGCCTTGACATTCTCATCACAATAATAACTGTAATTCCCTCCTAATTAAACTAAGTGTTTAAATAATTACTGCTTTCTGTTAAATTACAACAACAGATCGTTATAAGGGTCAAAGCTTTGTTTTTGACTGCCAAGGGAAAAGATGAACTTTAAAAGGACACTTGATTTTGCATAATATGGCTTGCACAATGGCAGGTTGGTTCAGCATTGGGGATAATGGCCAAGTGTTCAACATTGTTTGCTTGTTTTTAGGGGATAGGGTGTTTTATTTTTAACTAAGTAAATAATAGCCATTTTATAGAATGTTTTTATAGAATGTTTACATTTTCATCATCTACTGTACATAATATTGCATTCAATGATTTAATATATACATTGTATCCATCAAATGAAAGCATGGACTTTCTTTCTTTCTGCCTTTTTTTCATTCTTTTACAATCCGCAATAGGAAAAAGGGATGTTTAAAACATTTCAGCCATTTCTCATGGTGGTTCCTGAAATTGTCTTGATCTCATAATTAAAATGGGACGTTGTTGTCAGCTACAGGTGGTTGTGCATCAGTAAAATTCTTTGCGCGATAGACATTTACAGTGGAGAAAAACAGATGCTCCCCGGTCTATCCATGTTGAAACAAAATGGAATTGACAAGTATACTTGTCAATTGCTGAGAATGGGTTACACACTCATGCATTATTAACACTCTCCATTACCAGAAAGAGTTACGTTTTGTAGAAACATCAGTGAAATAAAATAAAATCAGGGAAACATAATAAAATCCCTTGAATATTCTCATGTTACTTATTATGGAATTCTTGCAAAGCTGTGCCGATTTTCTTTAGTCATTGCATCGCAATGTTCTGACCTGTTTGGGGCTCTGCAGAACCTCCTGTGCGGTCGTAGTAGCCAGGATGGCTCTGTTGCTCCCTGGACTGAGCTCCAGACTCATGGAGAGTCCTGTGACTAATTGGACGCCCAACTCTGTAATGGTCACTTTCTCATCCACCACCATGATGGTCCTCTCTGCCAAGATTGAGTCCGACAGAGGAGACAACACCTACCACGAGACAGAGACATAGTATAGCAAGTGCAAAAAATATAGTTTAATATATCATAAAAGTGGCAAAAAGTAAAAAAAAAAAAAAAGTCATAGTATCTCCTACAGCCTCTTTGTGATTTTTTTTTAATTTCCTGTTGTAAACAGTGTGGCTTGTGTGAGTCTTTCTCTTGAGAAATCATCAGAAAGAACAACTACAGCTACACAGGAAAAAGTGTTACCAATAAAAACTTCATCAAAAGAAAACCCAAGCAGAAATACGCCACCGTTTGATTGACATGTGATTCCTCGCAACGGAAGGTAACAGCGTCACATCAATGACCACTTAGCTGTAAAAATGTCTTGGGCTTGAAAAACTGCAGATTAGCGTGAGTTATGGGTGATTTAAGAAAATGTCTGTCCAAGTGTTTCATCTCACATAAAAGGCTCACAAGCCTGTGTGCAAAATCCAAATGATACCCTAAAAACTACTTTTCATTCCATCCGTTTTCTCAAGCTGCATAGATCAGACAACAACTCTGCTTGGCTGCCATCCAACCTGCAAACCTCCTGCAGGTAGGAATCAATTTCTTTGATTCATACTGGTAATCCAGAGAAGAGACACACTTTAACCCAAAAACAGAGGCAGGCAGTCATCTATATTGATGAATGTAGTCAGACTATCGTGCAACCTTTTTCTACCATGCATATTCACAATTTCACATAAAAGATCCTCATCTGTCAGTCGGAGGTACGAGACACAGGCAATCCCTTGCGCCATTTCATCATGCTCATTTGGTTGGTGTGTTAAAAGGTATGTTCACAAATGAGGAGGTGAGACATAGTTACCATCGACGTGAAAGTGCCAAATGGAGGGCCAACTAGAACAGACTATATCTGCATCCGCCTGAAAGAACTACAAAATTGTATATATATATATATATATATATATATATATATATATATATATATATATATATATATATATATATATATATATATATATATATATATATATATATATATATTTTTTTCTTTTTTTTTTTTTTCTCGTGTTATTTGCCCTTTACTGTACAATCACTATATTTGCCTTGTCTTTTTTTATTTTTATAAAACTGTCAATACCACCTGAGGATGAACACGAGAAAAATCATGAAAAAATGATTTCTTTCTAGCCACATTTTGTGCCTCAAATTTGATTTGCAAAAAAACAAAAAAACAAAAAACAAAAAAAGACACAGAGGTTGACAGACAAGGTGTAAAATAATTTGCCTTGTACTTGTGTGTGCACCTTTGGTAAGCACATCCTCCTTGCCCTTGTGTTAACTTGTTACCTTGGGCTTCAAGAGCTTTACTGAAACTATGATAGAATTTTCACTTCTGGAGGGGAAAAAAAAGTGTGCATCCCTTGTGTCCAAACAACAGCCCTCGAGGCTGGCAAATTGAGGCAGAGTGAAGAAACCACATGTAGTTGAGAAGATTCAGGGGTCTCGGAATAAGATACATTTCTATGGATACATTTCTCATTTCATTTACACATCTCTGCTGTTGGTCAATCCACGCAATACTGTAGGTGCGTACGAATATAAAGTACAAATTATTGACTAATCTAAAGTGTTGAATATATCTCTCAAACTAGCAAGTACAAAAATATATATATATATATATATATATATATATATATATATATATATATATATATATATATATATATATATATATATATATATATATAATTCTGTTATTTCATGTGCTGTTCCTGCAAGCTAACTAATACGGTTGAGAGGACTGTTAATTTGTTCTTTCTGCAAGTATACAGTAGTTGATTACCAGTTAAATAATACAGCAATGTGAGGTAATAACACTGGGCCAGTGAGCAGATGGCTAAAAGGAAAGCGAGATTGCATGAGCAGCATACACTCCTTAAGCAGTATACGGTTACCATACAGTATATGGTTACCTATGTTAACCATAGCACATTCAGTTAAGCCAGCTAGGCTGTGAGTGTATCAGTGAAGATCAGGGGTCCCCAACCACCGGTCCGCGGCCCAGTACAGGTCCATGGATCAACTGGTATCCCCACTCCCACCGGGCCACGTTAAAATCTTACTGGTATGTGTGCCCCAAATTTGTCCCAACGAATGTGCCACTGCAAAGGGCGAATTTGTGTATCTCAGAATGTATAGAATTTGATAACTTATGCTACTACATGACCTACCTGGATAGTGGTCATTCCCACACCGCGTCCCATAAGTATCCGTCTGTCCAGCAGCTTTGCAATCTGAGGGTTCTCCACCTTGAGCGATTCCCACACTAACTCTGTTATGTCCACCTGCCAATCGCTGCCTAACATGTAGCTAATCTGGCTTCTGGGATCCGCAGATTCAGCAACAAAATGAGTCAGGACTCTGACCATGGCGTGCTGGTACTGCAGGGTGCAGCCTCTTCCTCGTCTGTCTTCATCATCATCATCCTCACTGTCCCGTGTGGACCTGGCAATGACAAAACAGGACTCAGAATCCAAAGTCGCGGCGGCAGGTTTAGCAATACTTGGACAAGGTCTTTTTGGGTACACGTCATGCACCACCTGAGGGAACCCGGTCCAAGACCATGCAAGCTATGGTGTCCTTGAGCAAGACATCAATACCTAGCTTCAGTAGGTACCACAAATGCGATGGGTCCAATTGTGAGCCCAAATTTTGTGAACTCATATACGTGACAAAATTATCTTCATCTTAGTGACACCTGCCAAATCACATCCAGAAGGTATTCAGACACACAGTAGGCAAACTTAGAGTGGGATGTTGACAACCAAGACATGCTGTTTTCAAAACTGTGGGAAGATCAATGCAGTGCGCACATAGCTATTGTTCTTATTCCTCATTGGTATTTCGCCTTTGATTTTCTGGCCTTTATTTTTTCATCGATAAAAGAATGGTCTTGTAGGATAAAACCTGTCATGGGGTATTGGTTTGTGATATTTGACCCTTTAGAGCCTTGCAATTACAAGATTCCTTTGCCATTAATAGATGAGGTGGAATTCTCCCACCACTTTTTTGCATCATTTCCTTCTTGTCTCATCAGTATTTACATATTTTCATCCACGGAGACATCGATAAGACTGTTTGTGTTGTGACATTTGGATCGAAACATTTCCAACCTACATTGGACACATTTAGATGCAACTGAATGACAGATATTCACCATGGATAATAAGGGGATGACATAATTTTACATCAAACAATATTCATTTTACAATATGAATATAATTTTTGTATAGTGCAAATATCAAGTGCTTATGAAGTTACCAAATGCAGCCATATTAGTCAATTAGACCTCATATTTGAACAGATGTTCCCAAAGCTACCTGACGTAGGAGAGCAAGGTCAATTATTGATCTCCTCGAACAAAACAAGACATCTTCTTTGCAAGAAATTGTTATTGGCTCTGCAGGATCAAAGAAACCATAAATGGACCAAAAAGCAAAACAAGTAATACATGATCTCTGCTATGGAGCGTGGTCGTGTTGATACAGAAAATTGCTTAGTAGAGCAGCTGCTTCCCCTTTGCAAAACACTTCTGAGATGTCTCAGGGTTGCAATTTCTAACGCTGAATTAGAAATGCTTGTTGCTTTAGCTTAAAATAGGAGATCTGTTGTCTCTAAGTAGGCCCTGCATGACACGTTGCATATTGCATATTCATGAACGCCGATGTTCCTTTTCAGGACTTTTGTCTTTTCCCACACAAAAACGAATTCTGTTCTTAATTTCGAGGCTGTAATTTGTGTTTCTTATCTCATTACATCATGTTTGTTTTTTCATCTACAAGGATTTACAACCAGTGGCATCTCTAGCATGAAAAGTTGAGCGAGCCACCAGAGTGGACACGAGCAGCAAAACCTACACAGTGAATTATTTTTCAATTCAAAAAAAAAATTCCAAATGAAAGTATCACTCACCAGAGTGGTTCACTCCTTGTATAGAAATGATGCATGTTCATCAGGGCAAACTTGTCAAAAACCCATATGTCAAAGTCCAATAATCCCTGAATGACTTCATTTTCAATGGACAACATACACTCACGAGTGCATTTAATCTATGCTGGCCTATTGAGTGTTGTGCAAATGTCTTGATAGTCTTGAATTTTTATTTTTTTTCTGACTCAGTTGCTGTCATTGGAGTTGTGATGATAATTTTGAGGAGTGAGCGGTTTCTGATCATGCAACATCTCAATTTGAGTGACTGTATGGCAGACGTTAGTTCTACATTCAAATTCAGCACATGGAAATGATTTGCTGAATTTACTGAAAAGCGTGCTGTCCACGAGCTGTAGTGCCTTAGCAAAATTTCTCCAGGGTATCATAACCTTCCATCATAATTACTGCAGTGTATGTTTTCCTCTATATCATCGGCGCTGTCTCTCTCTTGAAAGATGGCATCCACTTTTTCCATCTTTGAATCCCATTGTAGTCCACCGGCTGATGCGATCATTTCAAATTTTCACTTAAAGTAGCAAAGTGCTAAATTTAGTCTTTATTAAAGCATCTACATCATTCATATTGATGAGATGCTTTTATTGACATTTAGGTTACATTGACTACCAAGTTAGCTTGCTGCCACTATTCGCCAAAACGGAAGATTGTTGCGTCTTGCGTCTGACGTACAACAGTAAGTGGCTTCAGTATTTTAATTATATATATATATATATATATATATATATATATATATATATATATATATATATGTGTGTATTTACAGAAGACCCCCGTGTTACAACTTCCCTGATAAACGACATTTTCATGTTGCGTTGTGGAATACTGAGTTTTTTCATTCCTGCTTGATGACCTTTTCCAAAAACAACTGTCATGACCGTAGGGGCTTGGCTGTATTTGTGTTGTTTTGCCTCCATCTGCTGGTGTTTTTAGGTAATTACACTTATTTACTATTGTCGTTTAACTGCTTCCATGCAACGCGTGACAACAATGCTTTGTCGGCGTCTCCTCACGGATATGGTGGTTTGCTATTGGTCAGCCTCACTTGTTTCATAATGGCGGAAGGGCAAAGCTTTGTTCAATTGTGAGTGGTTACAAAACCGTATTTATAGTGCATTTTACTGCTTAATTCAAAGTTGAAAGGGTTAGCCATGGGTCCCATGATTGCTAGTGATGTTAAAGAGAGAAACGATGCCGGAGATAACCGTTATTAGGGAATATGGGCATAACAAGGGGCACTTATAGGTAAATAAATCCTTTCTATATTTTTTGTTTACCGCTGACTTACGGCTTCTGAGGGGTGCTGCAAATTGTTCTACTGGGAATCCCTTTTTTTTTTTTTGCTAAGGATCAATTTGGTGTTTCGAGCTACACTGGATTTGCAAACTTCAATTGTTTAACAAGACACCAAAGCACGGCTGGACACATGCGCTACGGTGCTTTTAAAAACTTTGGGGTACACCCGAGTGGATAAACTGTACATCTCAGTGATAAACGAAGCTGGATATAATCAAGAAATACGAAGAAGGCTAAGATAGCCTAGCCTAAGCTATACTCACTAGGGAATACAGCCATAACAAGCTCGTCACGTTGCTCAAAGGTAAATAAATCTTTTATCTATATTTTTAATTGATGTTATTTAATTGTACTGTATACATGTATATTATATACACGTAGCACTTAGTATACTATTTTGATACCAATTATTAATATGTATATACAATTTTTATGTTTTTACCTGGGATTTTACACACATTAGCTAATTAACATAGGTTTGGACGGCAAATTCGCGTCACCATCGCAACCACAGAACGGATTAATAACGTAAACCGGGGGCCCACTGTATGATAATATTAAACAATTACACAATAATATAATATTAATATCTTCCCATAGCTTTCATTCGTCCTCACCGTTTTCTTACTCGAGTGCTAGCTTTTGGCCCCTTGTATTACATTTTATATGCTGTTTAGAAAGCGCTACTATAAGTCCACTCCATTTACCATTTACCAACTACAATAACATGATGGAGGGCATTGTGTACCGAAAGATGCCTATACATACGCTCAAATGCGCATCTATTTGACAGAACTTATTCCGTTGAAGATTGTGCTGCGTGAAGTGAAAATGATCAAAATGTAATGTCGAAAAGAAAAAAAACAATTGATGAGTGCAATGATAGGAAAGAAGGAAAAGAAGCTAAGTATAACTATTTTTAAAAAGTGTTATGCCTGAGTGCTGCTTCGACGCAAGTTTGTCGTCTGCGAGGGCTTATCTTGTCTCCATTTTGATGAGGCTTAGGGAGGGAAGGGGTGAGGCATACACACAGCGCCAGTCATAAGAGAGAGGAGAGCTTTTGCAAGAATCCGACTAACGTGTCCAATGTCGCTTACTTTTCCTTGTTGCAGCCGCAACTTTGCTAGCCTGGCTGATAGAAGAAGTTGACTCAAATTAGTATCGGAGCTCCTTGGCTCCCTTCTGTCTAGGCTATGAAAAGTGGACCATTGGCCTTTCTCTCCAAGAGACAGAGTGTTACTTTAAAAGGTCATGTCTGTTACCTCCTGATAAACAAAGACATGCAAAGGACAAAGAAAACAAGCAGTTATGTTGGCATCAACATTTACAGCACACCCCGGCTGTCCCTATTGATAAAGTCATCCGACACACCTCTGGGACTGCTTTCATCCCTCCATCCATTTTCTATACTGCTTGGCTTCATTATTGTCATGGGTGAGCTGAAGCCTATCTCAGCTGACTTTGGGCGAGTGGCCGGGAACACGCTTGACTGCTTGCCAGTCAATCGCTGGGCTGTCCCCTACTTATGTAACCAGAAGGGGCAACGCGTATTTAGAACAGCGGTGAAAAGGATAAGTCCAAATTCCACGTTTTCCAAATCTAATTAGAGCTGAGGGAGGCTTGTAGTTTTTCCAGCAATTGATGCAATCCTTCAGTGTTATAGGAGAGGTGTTGGCAGATGCTGCTGGTGATGAGCCCCCAGAGGAGAGCGCTGACCTCAATACAGCTCTGATAATGTCTTTCAAACTGATGACTGAGAGGTCCAATGACATGCCACCTTAAGGCGGCTGTAATGACAAGTTGTATTGCACGGCTCAGCCATTTTCTGATCAGCCTCAGAGTGGTAGGTGGGAAAAGACAGTGCTAGTCATTAATCCACATCCATCATCGCCTGCCATAAATCAGAATATTAGATAAATCACCAGTGAAAAAAGCAAGTATTACTGTCTCAAACTAAGCTATTTTTCCGCACACAGGACAAACATCCGGAATTGAATTACGCACAATGGGTCCCTGAACCTGGCCCACGTAAGCCGGACATTTTATTTTATTTATTTTAATACATCAGTCACCCCTACCACTCATCTGTGATAAGGGAGTACATGTAATGTCCTCCACCGCAATGGAGACCATTGGGAGCTCTACATCACCAAAACCGTATAGCCATCCCCCAGCCCCATCTGTGAATAGAAGCTGCGCAGCAAAGACACATGCAATGAAATGAAGATAAGAGTGTTGGAAATACATTTTTACTATTTATCTGAGCTGTAAATGTAGGTCATTGCTTCTAATAGTGTTTGGGTTGGCAGACAGGGTCTTGGCTGCAATTATCGTGGACTGTATATTACTGTGAGATTATACTGGAATTATAGCTGGATATAGTTTCAAATGAGTGACCAGGTATCATTTTTTTGTACATTTGGGTAGCCTCTTGTGTTCTGCACAATTCAAGTAATTCCAGGCTCACACATTAAGTTCATTTTCAATGTGTTTTTTTTTTTTTTGCCTGTATTTGCTATTCCCACTTCCCTTTATAACCAAACTCATGTGACCATGAAAATCCTCATGGCATTTAGTGCATCATATCCTTCTACATTTGTGTAACGTCATCTTGCGTTTGAAAAAAGGCCTGTTGAAATGATGACTTTGAAATCCTTGACTTTATTTCCTCCCTCAGCTATCACCATAGTTTTGTGCCGCATGTCTTTCCAAACTGGTTTTGAGTGCTAAAAAGAGTTGACGTGTGATACTCTGTGAGACACAGCACATCAATTTTGTTCAAGAGGAAGGCCGGTGTCAGTTTAGAGCATCTTGCAGCACTTTACCTGGAACTGCTGGCCATGATAGGCACTCGCCACCCTTTGATCTGGCTCAGCTCTGTATCAGACACTTCGATTTGGAGGGGAAGTCGGGGGATCCACACGTTGAGCTCCAGCTGAGCACTCAGGTAGGCGTAGGTGAAGTTCACCGCCATCTTCACTTTGCCCTTCATCTCTTTGCCATTCACAAAAACATAGTCACACCTCTCTGACACCTGCAGTGGGTAGAAGAAGAGTGACAGTTATAAGATTCGGCTTTTGTACTAGGAAAGTCTGAACAATGAGGTCATCCCACCCTCAAAGTTGATTGTAAGACTTTACAGTCCTCAACATTCCTGAGTGTAGTGACTTTGAACAAGATGAAAGGTCCACACTCCAAAAGGGAAGACAGCAAGGACATATTTGAACCTCAAGGAAAAAAAAACAAACTCTTCTTTTAAAGTTTTGCTTATGGCTAAAAGAGATACCAACAGATGGGAACTGGTAAAAGGAAAGCAGTTGTATTGATAAAATGGCCAAACTCAAAGCCATCTGTTTCACATATTGCTTTACAAAAAAAAAAAAAAATGGCCAGTCCAATTTTGAACTACAGAAAAATACAACTATCACTTCGGCATATTGTCTTTGAACTCTTAGCTTGGCTTCTTTTTCGCTTATGCTAGAGTTTAAAAGATGCCCCTTCCCCTTTAAATGTTTTATGATAAAGCCTTGCAAGCACTGCTAACATCAAAAAAACTCTTATGGGGAATAAAAAAAGCATGCACTCTTTGAGAGGCCATTAATCAACAAGACTAAACCAGATATTGCTTGTTTTCTGGCACGCAATCCACTTCATTGATCCTATTAGATGGCAATCTTCTGTGATGGTGGTTCCTCCACTGTGATGTACTGTATCAACAGTCCTTCATCAAAACACCTTGGCAAGACATCTGTCCATCGCACGGTGACTGAGAAGCAAACTTTGTTTAGTGGCATGCTGCCTCAAACATCACAACTCATTTACTGTGTGAGGGTATCTATATTTAGAACACATCAGAGGTGGAGTCACCGTCAGCACCGACGGACACCCATTTTGCTAATGGACCAGCGAATGACGCTCATAAAAACAACAGAATAAGAATGAATGAAAATCTTTTTTTTTTTCTTCCGTCGTCATAATCGTCAGGTCAGACATTCCGTCAGATGTCCGTCGGTCCGACGCTCCCTTTTGCTGAGGAGAGTACAAGCAGGATGCCGATTGCTTTCATTGACGGTGAATTTGGTAATGATAATATGACGATAATATGGAATCGGACTGTGCACAGTTAATCTGTAAACTGACTCATCTTAGTTTAGTGCTTTCACAGTAAGAAGCCCAGCAGTCTCCTGTGGCGTGAACTTTAATCAATACACTAACCGAACACTGTACAGTCGAACAAGCTGGGAATACATATTATACACCAGCCCTTATGTCCAGCCTTACATCCATAAACCCATATTATTTGCCGCTGAACACTTTTAAAAAATTCCATCTTTATCCACACGTTTTGGATTGTAGCTCATTAGCATGCAAACATTAGCCGAATTGTATTAGTAAGCCTGACGAAATGGACTGTTGTTTCTGACAGGAAATGACACATTTTTCAAATGGTCACAACTATCATCAGTGGATTATTTGCATTTTTTGTCGTCGTTTTTTTTTTGGGACTGTAAGTGCTTTTGTCGGTGTAAATAATATTTGTTTGTACAGTTTGGAATTGTTTTTTTTTGTGTTTTTTTGTGTTTTTGCCATCTTTTTTGCACTGTTGCGTTTTCTATTGTTCTTGTTTTTCTTCCATTGTTTGAAAATTCCATTCCATTGTTTGTCAGAAATCTGTGTCGTAAGCCTCTCAAGGATTTTAATTGATATCCTAATATGTATATTTATACATTATTTTCTCAGATCCCCTATGTATTGATGAAAAAATGAAAAAAAGTCCCTTGAGCTGTGCCTGCATGTTAGCCATATGCCACCCAGTATTGCAATTAAATATGAACAAGGAGAGTAATTCAATGAACCTTTTGAAGATTCCTACAAGGGGGGCATCACTCCCTTTGCTACATCCAATCATGGAGAAGTTTGGAGGCTCCCAGCGTGAAAGACTGTTTGAACTGATAAAGATGTCGAAAGGGCCTTTGCTTCTTATCATAACTATTGTTCCCTGTACTCTGTCTGCTGAGAGTTAGTGCCCCTTACACTTAATAATGTCCTTTCTGTGACTCGCATTGCGGGTTGAGTCAAAGAAGTCTTGAATAACATCAGAGCAGGCTAAACAGTGGCATTGATGCTCATATAAATTCAATTGTCTTCACTAACTTACATGTGGCTGAATAACTGAACGTTGTTCATTTAAAACCAATAAGGCCCTCTCCCCAAATTGAGAAATCAATCAATAGACGCTGCAGTTGACACACAAATATTCTATTTTATCTGGTCCGCTCTACAGGATTTGGATGCTAATCAAAATCAAATTAAGTTTGGAGTCTTACTAGCTACCGTTTAAAGATTTCCTACACATTATTAGAGATGCTCCTGTGCTTTGGAGGGACTACAATTTTCTTGTGATTAGCATTCCGGTGTGCTTGCTCTGCCATGTTGTGTGCATCCATTTCATTTTCTGGGAAGCTACCCACCTCCAGCCACACTCTCCATGTCAAGGGTGAGCCTTGAGTCGATTTCACTTCACTCTAGTACATAGTCAGTCACAGGGCACATATGGATAATTTAGAGTCTTCAATTAACCCAACGAGCATGATTTCGGGATGTTTGAGGAATTCGTGATCACCTGTTAGAATTTGGCAGGGAGGACATGCACGCTCACCTACAGTATATTATGCTACCTCGTTTTTGCAATATGTATTTTAATTTCAAGCGGATGGAAAAAGTCAACGGACCCTGGTTCAAGCACCAAGTTGTTTTGATTAACTGGAAACAAATAAGACCAAAATAAATAATTTCCAGACTTTATTTACCTTATTTCCCCATATCGGGTGACAAAAGGCACCATTTCTAAGAGTACCCCAAATATTGTTCAGATGTTCTAGTATGCTTTTCCTGACAGTTTAACGGTCACATCTTACAGCACAGAGAGCTTCGGAGGCCTCTGAGGGATCGATTCGTTGTTCAAAAGTATAAATCAGAGGAAGGGTACAAAATATTTGCCAAGACTTTAAATGCACCATTGAGAACTGTGAAGACATCAGCAAGTGGAGTAAAATATGACACCTTAGTGACATCATCAAGAAGTGAAGATCCCTCCAAAATTGTTGAACAGGTATGATGTGAGCTAATTAGTGAGGCAGCCAAGATATCAACTGCAACATTGAATGATGCATTCCTGAGTGATGGTTTCTGATTAATTTTGCACTGGCTGTTGTAGTCATTTGGACAACAATTTTACAACTTTTTGCATCAGCATTATACAGTAGATGGCCTCATCATTTAATATTCACCCTAATAGTGTATATGTTTGGTTTTCTTTACGGTGGTGTTAATCACAGTCAATATGTGAGGAAGCATTGTACACTATGTGTTCATTTATATAAATGAGAAAAGCAATTTTCCCCTTTGGGTATTTATAGTTATTATTTCAAAGATCACAACTGGTCGATCAGAGGCAAATTAAGATCAACCACAGTATAATGAATATTATCTCTTCTTAAATCAATCATCTCAGTAGAACAAAATGGGAAACATGCCAATTGACATGCACATCGCATCATGTGTTCAGCTTCCTTATTATATATCGTGAAATCAGGGTGTTAATATACAAATACGTACCGTCCCTTTAACCCTTAACTCATCCTCCAAGCAGAGTGTGAATTAGACAGTCTCTGCCATTTCAGTTCACAAAGAACCGTAAATGTCCGGGAGGATCCGCTTGCACATTAATCAGACACATTAGGCAGCTAACGGGAGAATACTTACAGCACACATTAGGGCTGTCTCTGGATCCAGCCCAGGAAATTAACAACTCACCAGACAGAGACAATCCATGGCAGATATGAAACAATAGGACCAGACAGCATGAAGGTGGGCTGAGGCTGTCTTTGCCTTGACAGAAGCACTTAACCGTTCAGACTCGTCTGCACAGACACCACTGCTGACGCCGTTACGTTAGGTACACAGTATGGGTTCAGTCCATGAAAAGAATGGTTATACTGTAGCTGCCTTTTCATATTGTTCAATGACCAACCCCATCTACCCATCCATTTTCCATAGCCGCTTATTCTCACAAGGGTCGCAGGCTTGCTGTTGCCTACCCCAACTGACTTCGGGCAGTAGGCGGGGGACACCCTGGACTGGTTGCCAGCCAACTGCAGGGCATTTAAAACATACTGTTGGCCGTTAAGAACACATTTATTTACAAGTTTCTGAAATTTATAATAATTTCCTTTATTCATTTTTAATGAAAAACGGTATTTCTGGAAAAAATTGTCATAAAATTTGAGTTGCAACAACAGACATCCGATATGCTTAAATAATCCATCCATCCATTTTCTCCATCCGCAGGGTGCCGATACCAGCTGACTTCGGGCAGTAAGTGGGGGACACCCTGAACTGGTTGCCAGCCAATTGCAGGGCACAGAGGGACGAACAACCATTCACGCTCCCAATCACACCTAAAGACAATTTAGTATGTCCAATGCATGCATGTTTTTGGAGAGCGGAAGGAAGCTGGAGTGCCCGGAGAGAACCCACGCGGGCTCGGGGAGAACATGCAAACTCCACACAAGAAGGCCATTATGATTCAAACCAACGTTTTTACTGCTACACTGCTAAGCATTCACAGTGCAGACTTGTCTAAGCAGGGTCACTCTCGTGTCAGCTAGACCGATCAAAGTAATGCGATAGGAGATGTTGGTTGAAGCCACCATGCTCTATAAAATACACATTTACTCACACACCATTTTTTTTTCTCATGGAGCATCGCACAATGTGAACCACGCTACACACAAAGGAGCTCTAAGAATACCTACAATCAAGATGGTGACCATCCATGGAGCCAAAAAGTGTTTCAAAAGTATCTCTAAAAGGCTTTGTTGTTCATTAGTCCAAGTTCAATTCTGTGCCTACTCTCCCGAGACGTGAGACACCCTGGACAATTAAAGACAACTGCAAAGTGCACGGGGCAGAGTACTCAATGAAAAGAAAAAAATACTGGCTGGAGACATACAGACCTCTTATGGTAGTCAAAACATTCAAAACATTTTGATGTCGCTGTGGGAAACCAAGAAAAGAAGCCACTGTTAAAGTTTTTAAAAGAGTACTTGAATGTTCCAGCCAAGACACATATTTACCATTAGTGAATGTAAGTTAAGAACAGAAAAGTAAACTTTCATAGAGACAATGCAAACACATTTTTTCTTTATTTTCATTTTTGTCATTCACAGTGCTTGAACCCTTGTTTGCATTGCCAGCCTTGCTGTTCGATGCCATTCGGTTCTTGTGTTGTCAGAGAATGAGTGACTCGATGTGCAAAGTGTGAGTCTTCTCAAACAAAAGTGTGTCTACTTATATAAAAGTGAGTGTCTGCTCAAGTGTGCGCAAGTACCAAATGCAGTAGTGGAAAGTGGAAACTGAAAAACAATGAACTGAAGAATCTGATAATTGAGTTGAAAAGTGCTACTTTTGTGCTGTGGCGATCCGTTGAGTGTTCATCGGTAGAAGATAAAATAGCGAGAAAGATGCATGAGAGAAAAAATGTCAGTAAAGCAGTTATAACTTGTGCAGCTCCGTCCACTGATCTTTTGCTTCTGCCACACGAAATGCCAATTCAAACAAACAATGAACAGATATTAGGTCAAATACGCGACGTTGGACACCATCACATTTGCCCTTTCGATGTAAAGCTGTTTATGCATGGGACGGGCTGTATGTTTTGGTTTATATAATCGGCCCTTGAGCTGCCAAAACTATAAATTTGGAAGGAGCAACGTTCGTGCAAAATAATGAGGCCAGAGCGTTATTATCGTCTTCACGTCAGGGAAGATTTGTGGAAGCAAGACAAAACTCTACAGAGGTTAAAAGGGAAGCAAATGTGACCTTGGGTGACCTTTTCTTTTTCAAATTCACCATAATCACAAGGCCACAAGTGAGTGCATCATTTTATGCGCACAGCGATTCATTATTCAGGTTTAATGTCACTATGTGTTTCCATTCACCGAGAGCAATGAGCTTGCAGGATGAATGCTCTGACCCAAGATCCCACAAGCGGAGCTGCGACTTTTTCCCTTCCACCATCTTTGCCGACAGTTTAATTTCCCAGCGGAACTCGCCTTAACAATCCAAATTCCCATCTCGGACATGAGGAAGTGGATCCAAGTGACAAAAAAAAAAAAAAAAAAATCTTCCTTTTTGACTTTGTGCTATCATAGCCTTTTAAAGGGCATTACTTGAACTTGATCTGGCTCATCAGGCTGCCCGTTTCTTAGACTGACAGTTTCAAACAGGAGAGATAAAGTGGAAGGAGCTTTTTGCACAGCGGGGTGGCACATCAAGATGCTACTGTGCAACTTCTTAACCACTTCTCTCACTGGAAACACAGTCCCGGCACTGTTTCGCATAGATAATTCAGGAGTTTGTGGGAATCTGCAGAAACAAAGTTGCTTATTCCAGGCTCAACTTTCCTCAGTTATTAGGGATGTGTTGTTCTGTCGAGTCTTGCGACCCAGGTTTGAGAGGCCCTCTAAAAATATGAGACAACCGGAACAAGCTGTCAGCAGTGAATGAATATCAAACACTCTTTCATGTGATTTCCCGGTGTTTGTTTATAGTTTCGGAGGAATTTATACAGGGTTGCTAAACATAGAAATCATCGCATCTACAACATATTTATTGATGGCAATGTTCATTTCTCTGCTTTAATTCATTAGCATTGGTACTCGTCAGACAATGAACATGTTTGTTTTTAACTCTTTCCTGACTGTGTCACTAAACTTACGTGGAGTTTGTATGCATAGGTTTACTTTACATGTATTCGTATAAATGTATTCAACTCTATAAAGATAGGAATGGGATCATTCAGAGGTAATAGAAATAGCAGGCTCAGGCTATCATCAGTGAGACTGCAAAAGAACTAAACCATAATGATAAATTAGTTAGTTTAGAAGAAACACTATTGCGCCCAATATATCTGACATAATCTGTCAAACTAAATGCAAACTTTCTGCCATATTTGGATACTATGTGGTGTTCCATAAATATCCCTGCGGAAATTGAAGATTTTATTGTGAACGTGATGAGTATAATGTCACTAACCTTGACCACGTCTTCATCGGTGCTGTGACACTCCACTGATTCAGAGACATCAATAACTGAAGCATCTATTCCAATGGTTACCACCTTTACAGGGACGGCAACTGTCTTCCCTGTCAGTACTGCCGTGTTTAGAATCTCAGTATCCTATGGAGTGGGAAAAATAATTAGAGGGATAAAAGGAACAAACAACTAAAACAGGCGGAGTGGCTTGTCAACAATCTGTCCTTTAATTAATGGTTGACCAGCAATATTTTTGATTTGTGAGAGTCTCGTGAGAAAAATCAACAGTTCATGAATAATACCGTAATCTTTTAAGAAAAAAATTACGAAAGACCGTTCACTTCTTGCTACCATAGCCTCGGCCAGTTCATTTATGGACATTGTTAGCACGATAGTGTGACTGCTAAGTCAATATAATTAAAGCTTGGACGATAACATTTCATTCAGGTTTGACTCAGTTAGTAGCACAAGTATGTAGGTACATAATTCATGTCTATTCTGTTTGAACATTTTTCTGTGACTCAGACACGCCATTCAAAGTCATAAAGCTGGCGAGTGTTTCCTGTTAAGGGATTTGATCCACTTTGAATACATCTACAGGAAAATACATGTTGAAGGACATCTTGTTAGGAGGGGACCGCAATGCTGTAATCAGGGCAACATTGATTGCTTTTCGTCATTGAAATAGTAGGTTGGAATCAAACTAGGACAATTTGGTGGTTGAAAGCGGAGCATGGCAACAAGGTAAAACAATGACAAACTAACACAAGTTATATTCTGGACATTTCCTTGTATAATTTAATTTTGCACTTAAAGGGCTATCTATAATGTGTGACATTAATTTAAATAGCAACATTTTACCAGGTTGCCAAAATGCTGTTGTTTTTTTTTTTTCTTTTTAGTTTACTGTGGAAATATAAAACACACACACACACACTCGCACACACGCGCACACAAACACACAAAGGAACTTGAAAACATAAATCATTTTGCTATGAAACTGTCATGTCTGTTTAGGTTAGTTGATTTTTGTTGATGCTGTGAGGTTTCGGGTTTCTGTTTTGTAGGGTTTCTGTTTACTTCTGGTTGGGTTCATGTTCCGTTTCCTCGGGTTAGTCTATTTAGTATGATTAGTTCCACCTGTTGTCCGCGTGTCCTCGCCCTCGTGTCTCATTCAATTGGTTTCGCCTGCTTCTTGTTCCCATCCAGCTGTTGTGTTTTTCCCTAATTAGTGTACTTCTATTTAAGCCCCAGTTTTTTTCCAGTTATTTGTCGGGTCATTTATGTGTTCACCTCGTCATCTACCTCGTTGTTGCATGTCGTTGCTGCATGTAGCTGCCGTCCGCGTTTCGCATGGACCGCAGTCAGTTGATTTCTATTGCTACTTTGTACAGTTTTGTTCCCTGCTTTTGCCCGCCTCTATACTTTGATGAACCTGCAATTTTTTAGCTCAGTTCCTCTCAGTTTCCTGCATTTTTGAGCCCCCCTCCTTCCTCACCTCCTCTCACTATGCCCCGTCGTAACAATGGGAACAGAAACATGATTCTGATAGAGAGTGCATAGACATTTATAGCCTGGTAAAGAACTGCAAGGAGACGTCTGTGCCAGTTTGGGAATTCAAAGTGTTTGCCATTTCTGCCAGGTAGACCCATGGTCTTTTCTCACAGACCTTCTGAGTGATCGTTCTGCTTCCAGGCAGAGTAATACGCAAAAAACATCCATCTTCTCTAAGCCCCGGGGGCAACACAGTGTCTTTGTCACATCCCTACGGCTAGGTTGCTATCACAAATCTGGACTTGATGTGGTTAAGCACTGCAAATCACAAATGAATGAGAAAAAACAAGCGCTGAAAGCAGATGATGCAAATTAGGAGAGAATACCGACCCTATTAGTTTTAATTGGGGCTTCTGAAAAGCACAATTGACAGCTTCAGTTCTTTAAACACTATCGGCACAGCTTCATCAGTCACTCTCAACACAAATCTTAACCTTTAATCACATTTGCCCACATTCACACACTCTGGTTGTCACAGAAGATAATGAGGGCCTATTAAAATATGTTTGTGGTAGCTTTTGCTCCCTGCAGTCACCCAATGAAAGCTATTCACCCTCAGAGAAATTACTCCACAATTATTACGTGGCTTGCTATAGAATTCTTGGGAGCTCAGTAATGTCTGACACTGAAGAATGCTACCAACAGACAACCAGCCGAGAGTCTCCAATATAGCAAAGATTTCAGAATGCTCTTCAGTTCATATAACAGCATCCAGAGTTGCATTGTTTCCTCTCTACTGAGTAGCTGCCTGCTCAAAAGACACTCTCCTTTTCCGATGAGAATCTTAGCGCACAAGGAACATCAAACTTAGATGATGTTGACTTTGACAAACCTCAGTTGTCAAAAATGACAGGCACAAAGCTCATATGGCTCTGGAGGCCCCCTAAAAACAGGTCTCACCAAACTTTTTTTTTTTTTTTTTTTTAATGAGAGCTATAGTACTTCATTGTCACTGATTAATGCAAAGAACAACCCATTACACACTTATGACTGACCAAATTTGCTCATTTAATGTTATTAATGCATTATGTGTTATATAGATAATTAATGATTCACTTAAGTGAAAACACCCATTACGTTAATGACCTCACAATCAAAAAATGTAAATTTATCTATATATCGCACCTTCAATGAATGGCCTTTTTTTTTTTTTAATTCATATACCAGATTATAAGGTGCACATAGAACAGAAGCTACAGCGGTGGCTGGGATGCATTATGCATCCAGTAGATAGAGTTGCATGATGCATCTCCTAGGTGGTGGTGCCCAAAAGGGAATGTATTAAAAACAATCAACTAAGTCATCAAAATTTATTCATAGAATTTAAACTTTAGTAATACAATTTGAGCGTTCTCACAACAGCCAAAATGAATAAACAGCTGTTTTATTTGAGTACTGGCTGAAGAATGGGGAAAAATTACGTCTTAATTACATTAAAAGACTGTTTAGATAATGCAAAAATAAATCAAGGGTTTAAAAGATTATAATTATGATTAAATATTCAATTTAAATATGTTAATCAAATAGAAACTAAAAAACTTAAATTATATTGTTTTGTCAATTTTAAAAATTGCTATTTGCGATTGGCATGGCGTTGTTGAGTTGACAAACACAGAGATTATTTTATGCAATCAGCATCAGTTGTCGGCTTTATTTTGGAGGTGAAGTCAGGAAGTCATTGTGTGTTGTGACTTGTGTGAGGTGTCCCAAAGCTTTCGTTGCACAGAACAGGTATATTCCTTGGGCGCGAAACAGCCGACACCCATTTATTTTTCAACTCCCTCTAAAAACTCTTGCCGTGTCCCGTCGCCCCCCCCCTGACGTCATCACTCCTGGACACTTCCCTACAATCCAGGTTACCATAGTATGAAGGCTGTGCTCATTCAGATGACTCCCTCAGTCGGGACGCTTCTGAAAGAAATGACTCAAATCTGTGTTTTTATCTGTTTTGGACATTGTTGATGCCACATGCTGCTGACACTTCTATGCATCATATGCTTGCTAATGATCTAATTAGCATATGAACAGATTGCGACCATGCTTGTTTAGCATTGCAATAGCTAGTGTTAGCATAAATGTTCATCCCATCACAAGGGTTATTCGTGTCGTACTGTTTGTTTAGTAATGGATAATACTTATTTAGCTTTTACTTAAGTATGATTCTGCATGTTCATGAAGCTCACCACTAAATGTAGATAAAATAGCAAGACGCTCAGCTTCATGTCTTGTGAGACTTGACTGACCAGCACTCACAGACGTGTATCCAACACGCTCTGAAAACAGTACAGTTATACATATCATTTGATATGATCAATATATTATGTGCACCGGATTATAAGGTACCATAAAACACATTTTAAATAGGAAATTGAATTGCCAATGTGCCAAATATAATTTATATGCATCTATTTCAATGTGGAAAGTGTTAAAAACACCATGTTTTATGTCCTTTAAAGCGAGAAAGAGGATTCACTTTGCATGGCACTGTCACGACAAAGATATTTTCATTACAGAGAGACAGCATAGAGCAAGAAAGTTCTAATAGGACATGGAAGGATGTTGTGTATACCCAGCCTTCCACACTCCCTTGAGTCAATTCTTTAAATGGAGGGGTTCTCTAAATTAATTCTCCGTCTGCAAGGATTTCCAGGGGGTAGTCTATTATGAATGATTTGGTAAATGGTTGAGAAGCGGTGAAAGCTGAGGCTAATGTTAGATTACGGCGGCTGAAGATGACCCAGCAGGCTGAAAGAAAGTTGAGAGCAGGGCACTAATAAGCCTCAGTGGGATCTCACAGGGATGCATCAATTGGCCACACACGAAGACATGGGCAGCACAATTAACTGCAAAAATGGGGACTAATGATACGCATTGGCAGGGTTTCTCACTTAGCACTTCATGAAAGCATATACCATGACAGTAACGTCTGTGGAGGTAGACACACTGTAATAACCTCATATTACCGTGACACTAGAGTTCAAATTTGCATAGCTCACTAGGCACAATTCACAATCACGGATTACGGTTGAATTCTCTATCGCAATTCCGAGCAGACGATTTATCGTAATCCACCGCTTTCTTTTATAATGAGGTTTATATTGTCCAATTTTAGCTTCATTGTAACAGAGAAATGATTATTCTCTTTGTATCAAACTTAACCTCCCACCACTACAATCTCTATTATCGTGGTAGGCGTCCCAACCCATGTGTCGAATTTGGTCCGGCAATGATTAGCCAGTATATTCCTGTGAAAATATTACCAAACCCTCGCGTTACCAAAACAGAACCGAGCTGTACTGCTTGTTGAAAAAAAGAGTGTCAGAATGCATATCCGAGTAGATCAAAGTATTTTAAGGCAGGAACATACGTTTCACAAAGCGTCCTTGTTTGTGTTGCTCTTCCCAACCAATGAACCTCAGTGTTAGAGAGATGTCTGTGTCCTATAATCTCGAGAGAAGTGTCTGTCTGTTTTATCAAGGATCTCTTTTTTAGCATTCAGCGCACTGCGGTTGCTCGGTAATGTGTTCAGGGCCGTAATTTCTGCCGTGTCTCAGCTGGATCTGAAAATAAGTGAGATTTATGGTGTCAGCCTGAGTGACATGGGCAGCATGAGAAATAGCAACACCACCCATTCTGGTGTCTTGATTAGCTTTTCCTCCTTGTCCAGAATAAAGCAGCTTCACGCTGACCTGGTCGTCCTGGTTGCATCAGCTATAAATGAGCAAACATGGTCGAGCCAAAAGTTAGATTAGAATTTGTGCTGGAGTTATGACCAAATGGGTGAGCATGCTGATTTCTATCACAAATTCAAAGAGAAGCCGGTTCGCCAATCAGGTCGTACGCTTTCCTTCCTTTCCCTTGAAATCTGGGTGAATTATAATGTGTTAAGAAATCTGCTTTGGAGTGCATGGGGGAAAAATAAAATGTAGTCAAAAATAAAAAAAAATTACGTTTGTAAATTGAAAAGAGGGAACCCACTGTGAAACAACTGCACTTTCGGTGTGGTGTCCGGGCATTCAACATTAAAAAAGGACAAATCAGATCATTTATGTTGATCATGGATTTGTGTTTTTATTCTTGACACTTGTCTCATTTCATTATTTTGAATGTAAAGGTAGTCAGTCTAAAATTCAAGTTTTCACAAAATCAGATTTATGTTGAAAAATAAAAAGTGACGTATTCATATATTCTATCTCTTCACTTAATTAATTTTATGATATGTATTACATGGAAGTAGGTATAAAATGACCAGGTTACAACAACTTGAATGTCGGCAAGTTGAGAAAAATGTACTTTTGAAAAAAAAAAAAATGTATTTCAAGTTTTGGCACATTTATCTTTCAAAGATCCAGTACCTTCTCATTTTACGACTTAAAATTATTCAGGGTTTTCTAAGTTTGTTTTTTTAAACGTAATTTGTTTTGTCTTTTGTAAATTTGTTTTCATAACTGTAAATGTGTTTATGCATTGTAAAAGGGTTTGACACTTATTATTTTGTTTTGCACTCCCCAGCCACCATAGTCACATCCTGGTCTTTCAACTTTTATTGTTCACTCTGTCAATTTATATGAATTATTTGTGAATGACAGAAGTGAGGAACTACTTTGCAGAAGGCTGCCGGCACACGCTCGCTAAAAACTTGAGCTAAAACTGTGTACAAATGACTTTGTAAGACTACAATTTGTATGTTTATGCTGCTGGGAAATAGGGTTAGGAAAATTAAAATACATCCATAAAACACTTATGATGGTTAGTTTTAGAGAAATCTAAAAATTAACATTTTTGGCCAAACGTATTTTTGTCAGTAACTCAAAATCAACAATCCAGTGAAAACACATATCGTATATTGAATCAATATTGTACAGTATCACATTCACATTTGCACATAGGATCTGTTCCCCATCTTCCAGAAAACAGTTGGTTAGCTAACATGGACAAAGAGACGTCATCAAATAGAAAGGTTGATGCCCACCCGCTTTCATAACTATATGACAACAACAAAAAAACTAAAATGAAACCAACATAAAAACTCTGATGGTGGCCCGAAGACTTTCACACAGAACAGTGTCATGCTGTGTAAAATGTTCACTCATTTTTAAAAATCATTGTCTGTTTTCAAATATTTAAAGTTGTAAAACAGCCTTGGCTTGTCACATTTTTTTTACAAGTGAATCCTTCATTGTTGAGGAGCCAGTTAAATGATGAGATAATATGTATCTATGAGCAAGCGGCTACATCTGTACCACAAATCTGTTAGGCATACTACTTCACAACCCTTGATGACATTTGATCATTTTTCATGTCTTCTCATCGAGAACAAATGCAGCAAAATAAGAAAAAGTATGATGAATGGTTGACTAAGGCGCAATAAATGAAATGTTCTCAAGTCTGATCAACAGCCCCATCCCTTGATGATAAATTATAAAAGACTGAAGCAAAAGGACAGTGAAATGGGAATGGGGGGAATAGCTGCTTTAAGACATGAAACACAAATCAGATGGTATCCCATAGCTACTATGATAACCTTTCATCAGCTTTTCTCCTGATGCACAATGTGAACCCTCTACTTTCCTATTCCGGTGGGTGCTTAATTGGTCAGAAGTAAGACGCATGCAAGAGAGTGGGAATGAAGAACGTGGGAGCCCCATGCAGAGTGATATATCACCGCACGACAGCACATTGAAGTAGTGGGATGGTTGCGAGTAAGCCAACATGTTTCCTTTTAATGAGTCTCCCTCTTTGCTCTTCGTATTCCCAATTCTTCCAATTGGTGCTCCTCTAAGGATAAACCAGTTTTCTGCTCCTCCTATCGCTCCGTCTGCCCAGCTCTAAGTGGCCGCAGGCGGTGCATGGCTCACCGAGAAACCCTTAACCTGCCACTGAGTAGCAAACAGTGCCCTGTCTCAGGTACATGTCACAAAGTGACTTGAGCTGCTCGTTACGGCTGATCGAGGAGAAAATGAACTTATCGCTTGCCATTATATCAAGTGTCGTCTGAATATGAAAGCTAATGAGGAAGCAAGACCTTCATCTCGTGAACACGGACAAGTGGCAGCTCTCGAAGAGCGTCCACTATTGTGAGTGTCTGAAGCAATAAAGGGACTTCATGGAAAGGTTGCCTACTTTGCTCTTGCGGTTCACAATAAAGGTTAGCCACATTATTTTGGCAATTGGAGTAAGTTGAATTCATGGAATGACTTTTTGAAGTCATGAAAACTAATTGTCAAGATGTGATCCGCTTTTGTTTTCATGTCATCGTAGGTTCCACCCTGAGATGAAACAATCCATTGAAAAACAGTGTAAATTGAGGATTGGTGGGCGGGTGGTTGGCATCGGTGCCTCACAGTCAAGAAGTGCGGGGTTTGAAAGATTAAAAGAATGTATCATTCAGAATCAGCGAACCATTCTGAACACAAAATCATGTAGTTCCCTCTCGTCCTGGATCAATTATGCAAACGCATCATTAGAAGCTCATAGCGCAAAGCATTTGATCAAGGTTAGGATTTCTAGTTCATGAAAAATACCTTTTCCGGTGTGAACAACAATGTTAAACGACACTTCATATTATGTATTAGATATGTATGTTACAGTAACATGAAAAAAAGTACTTGCCCCTTTAGAATCTAAAACATTGGAAATAGGCTCTGTAGCCTTTTTTGGGACATATTTCAAATCATTTGTTTTTCCTTCATTTTTTAATTTATTTTCAATAATATATGGCTGTAATCAGTAACCGATTAGTCACGATCTCATGGTCCGTACTTTTGTTGGGTTGGTGTAATCTTGTCCTCCCCGTGTCTCCATCTTCATGTGTCTCGATTGGTTAATTTGTCATTCATTGTCAAGGTGCTTGTACTTACAAGGGGTGTATGGAAAGTTTGAAGCATCCGGAAAACTAAAGGGAATAAAAGATGGTTGGAGATTTTTTAACATAGTCCCTGTCAAGGGACCAACCCTTGCTCCAATGGTGCTGAAGTGCTTTTATCCCAATGTAGAAGAACCTATTTGCTCGGGACACACATCGATGCTTATTATACGTAAAGATGACTTGTGATGAAGTGAAGCGTTAATGATTAAGGCTAATGATTTTTTAGAAATGACCAGATATGTTCTTTTTTTAATACCTGAAAAAATGGAATCACTTGGAAGTTTCATTAAATGTGCACTTTCTTTGTTTTTGTGAGATACCAAGGTTTGTTGGAGTCATTGGTGGACTTGAATTCACCTTTGCTTTGACTTCTATACAATAAATCTTGTACTTGGAATGCTCTCTGCATCAGTGATTTGTCTATTATTGAAAATTGACATTTCATGGACAGTATTGATGGTTCTGTCACACTAAACTGCTCTCCAATGTAAATGAGTTTTGAGGGGACATGATTTATGGGTAAACTTTGCAGAGAAGCATTTTGGTGACACCTTGCTGACATGACAAATGGACCCGCAATTATTAATTCCGCTCTACTTTGTAGTCTGGGTACATCATATACCTTGTTGATTTTCCCTGTCTTAGTCTTTTTTGTAACACTTTCTTCATATATATATATATATATATATATATATATATATATATATATATATATATATATATATATATATATATATATATATATATATATATATATATATATATATATATATATAAACTAGTGGTGAATGTAGAGCATAAAAGTGCATGAACACTTAGTACCTCCAAATTATAGTTTGCAGAATTGATTGCGGGTTGGCGCCGAGGCAGCGGGAAGCCACTCTCTTGGTCCCAGTGGCCATGAATTGCACCTCATGCTGCGAAAATTAGCTTGTGAATAAAACATGGGTCCGATTGGAAGGAGTACATTGTAAGTTTATAGGACAAATCCCCTGCAATTCTCATGAATTCTATACCTGTAATACACGTGGATCAACGTGTCAGGAGGCAGGATAGAGAGACCCTTGTGAATGTCAACAACGGGCGGGCTTATCCCAGGCAGAATCAAGGTCAGACATCAGGGACATGGACATCTCTCGTCTCACCTCATGAGTGAGTGCGCTGCGGGGGCTCGGGGGAGGGAGCTGCCTCCAGCTTTGGCCGATGCTGCCAACGGTACAGCGATGCATCAGTGGCGCTCCCGCTGTTTTGCGCATTGAGCCTGGTCCCGGAGGCCGGAAAACAACCGCTCACACCATTCTGCTCATTTTCGGCCCGGTAACTATTTTGCTCGTTCGATTGGAAAAAAAAGGTTCTTCGCCAACAGCCGACCGTGCTTGTGGGTTACGACCCCCTGATCTCTGGTCGGATTTCTTCACCCGGCTCTGATCGACATCTATACTGCCAGCTTAGTTTGACTTAGCTTGGCTTATCTGGCCTCTGGACACAGACCTCTCCGAGCTGGCACAAAGGTCAGTCTCACTTTCGAGTCCATTACCACCAACAAATGGGCACATTCTTCCCAAAGCTCAGTGGGCCAGCGTATAAGACATTGTGAACAGAAGTGGAATGTTAGCAGCAGGTAACAGGAGATGTGGCAGAATGCACCGTCAATTTTTCCGAACGCCAGCATTTACTTCATTCCTGCTTTTTGTCCAAGCATTTCTAAAAGGATGAAAAAGAGCAGAAAATCCACTAAATTGGCATTTACAGGCATACAACTACATTTAGAGGAAAGTACTTTAAATGCTCTCCCAAGGGGACACAGTTGAGCCTTTTTCTGAAAAATCATGCAACGTAAACATATCATTTTGAAGTAGATGAAAATGATCCCTCCATGCCAGTGATTGCAATAAACGCTTAAGAAGAACATATTCAATGAATCCTGCATTCAAATGCCAAACAGGGTTTTCGTAGTTGTATTTTAAAACGTAAATCCGTAGCCTCATGTTTTGCACTCATAAAAGAAATCAAATAAAACGCTGGCTTCTGTAATCTTCTGGGTGACAATGCAAACATGCATGTTTACAATTTATATGTTTACAAAAATTGGATGTAAACAAGCCAGATTCCTTCCCTCACTTTGTCACTTATTTTGGTCCGGTCTCAAGAAAGAACAATAAAAAATAATATCAGGAAGACAAACCATTGAGGTTGAACCTTTAAGTACCGTGAATATAAATTAGAATGTGAGACCATGTTAAAGTGCTTTCTTTACATTACATTATTACACTTATGCATTAATTTAGCCTCAGACTTCATAATCACCCAAGGACCTTGACTGCTTGAATGCTGATGAATGGCACACTTGAAGTTATTCTATCAGGCCCTTATTGTATTGTATTGTCATGGAACTATGACTCACACAATTCTAAAAAATGTTATCCCTTTAAAACAGCATGTGTGCCACTAATGGACCATTGGGATAATAAAACTGACAGGTCATGTGTGCAGTGCCTTACACCGCTAAAAACTACTGCATGAATGCAAATTACACATCACTACTGTTTTGTATGGTACGTGTCTTCCAGATTACCATATAAATGCCCGGTTGTATATCTGGCTATGTTTTTGACACACAGCTTTCATGAATTCTCTCTCCTGCGCAGACAAGACGTTCACTGCAGAGTGAATGGAATCCACAAATAAAATGTGACATTCATCGACGGGCGTTGATCGATGGTTTTACTGTGGGAATGCAGTCATGATATATTGTTTAAGGATGCGTCGGAAGCTACGTGCGAACACCAACGACTGCGTTCACTCATCCTCATCTCCATGCATGTGCGGCACGGGCGGGAGAGCACAGTTTGGTGCCCGGGCTTGAGCAGGAAGACGGATGTGTCCAGATATGATTTATGCCCTGTCCCCCTGCTCCCTCTCCATCATCACACTTTCGCAGCATGGGTAATGATGATGAGGGCAGGCTGGACAGGAGTGTGTTACTTTACAATGGCAAAAGATAATGGACCAGCCTCCTACTGTGCAGGGAATCCGCTCAGACATCCAATTACTGCCTTTAAGATTCATCTCTAGATGACCTAAAAAAAACAGCTCCTTCAAGTATAATGGAATGCAGCAACACATGGGGACAAAAGGTGAGCGGGAGGGGCGATTCATCTGAAAATGGGATGTATCTCTGTTAGCACAAGAAGCCGGCAAAAATAGGGGGTATAATTTGAAAAGTGAGGATAAAAAGGAGGCAATATGTGTGTATCCGCCATTATCCTCGACCAAAAATATTTGTACGTAATCGGGCTCTAATTTCTCGGCTTTGAATTGCAGATACATTGGAGAGATGTGTTTTGAGCGGTTAAGGTGGGTCCGTGACAACACACAGGAGCCACTCATTCAAGTTTATATTTGGGACCGCATGCGAGTGGCGGAGTGGTCGTCTCCCCACCGAGAGGTTGTGGGTTCAATTCTCAATCATTGTGACACAGTTGGTGTCCTTGAGCAAGACACCGAAACCCCAGTCGCTCCAGATGCTGCATCATCAATAAGAAAATGAGTAGTCAGGGTAAGACGCTTAGAGTACCACAGGTAGAAAAACGCTGCATAAGTGAAAGTCCATTTACCATTTTTCAAAGTCGTGCTTCTGCTTTCCCAGAAGTGTAAGCCGGTGTTTGAAATGCAATAAACTACGTTGGTCAAACAATCAATTATGGCGAGGCCGCACAATTTACGACGCATCAAGACAAACATTAAGATGAATACAATTATCCCCCAAAATAAACCGTCCATTAGCAATAGACATTATTTTTATTGCATTCCAGTCTTTGAAAACAATCAGTCATGGATCGTTATATATTTGACAAGATTATTCCCAGTCAAAACCCATTATTTAATTACGGCAGCTTTTCCATGATGACAAACGACTGTCTGGCTTATTAGACTAATTAGTGCTAGTCCTGGATAAAAGGGCCTTGAATGAAAGCACAGAAGTGTTGTGTCAACAGATGCGTTCAGCGAGCTCTGTGAAGTGTCGGCTCTCAACTTGATTAAAAAAAAAGATTGAACAATCTGCTGTTTCTCCATCCTCATTAGCTCAGGTAAAACCAGCAATCTTTCTAGTCCTTCCTCTGTGAGAGCTCAAGTAAGGCTAACGCTGTACGTGAATTAGCGGGTATAAATATTTCATAATTACCTCAAACGGCTGTGAAGTGATGTGCAATATGAAGTCAGGGGAATTATTGAAGAATCAACATCTTTTCTTCCATTAAAAAAAAAAAAGATTATTTTTTAGGACGGACTGAGAAGTTAAAACAAGTGAAGATCAAACGTGATTTCCTTTGGTGCTGAGAGCAGACCCTGACAGGATGTCAATAGCACTAACACTCTGCTGTTTCTGGATACCTAATCAATAAATAAAACTTGCCACAATGAACTCTCAGGGTTGAGGTGATCTGGGATCTTTGAAATTACCAAAGGATTACAAAGCGCAATCATTGTTCGCTTTAATCTCCGCCAGCATGAAATTGCAAGGACACGAGATATTGTCTCTATTGCTGTTTGTCAGTTTGTTTGAACTTTGTGCACTTGGATGAGATGGAAACAGAGGAATGTATTTTCCCATTTTCTGCTTAAGTCACCGAAGAAAGGTCATTCTCCATGAATTAGAAAGTATACTGTTGCCAGACAAATTGGTAGTTCAACACAAGTACAGTCATGAATCATATTTTCAGATTTGTTACACCAATTTGCTTTCCTTGTCTTCCATTTCAGTTGGGGAGGTTTGCCTTTCCAAGACTTAATATGTAGTATAGACATGTCAACCTCTGCGCAGCACACTATAATTATTTTACTTATAGTGTTGCTGTTAAATATTTCAAAGAGTTTTGTCGAAACACATTACATGTTTGAAATATAACTAATGAAATTGTGCAAAAAAAAATGTAAGAATTAATTTAAGTAATCCTGAAGTGTGGCTTAGTCTGGTTTTTGATTGTTTTCCTGACCATAACATCAATTTTGGAGTCTGACATGAGTAACTCCTCCAACAATAAGTAATTATTTAAGAGCCTTCCGAAACTGGTTATCCAGCACAACAGCAACAAGCAGGCGTTGACAGCATTCTAGAGTGGCAAGAACACCTTGATTTTTCATGATTTATTTACATTACATTGCCATTACTATTCAAACTTGTCAGCGTTGCTCTCAACACTTTTCTCTGTCGTGTGCCAAATTAAGAAGACAGGAAAGTCAAGATTTTTGTATGATACAAGTTAAAATGTACATTGCCCCATGAGTTTTTGTGTGCCAGGCCAATCAGCTCTATCTATTGCTCTCTGTTTCTCACAACCCTTGCTTGTGATTGCTGCAATGTAATCAACATGCAGTCACTGTTTGTTCAAATGAATTTGTTAAGGTTGTGACTGTTGAGAAGAACTGCATTTGCACTTATGTGGTCTGTAAAAAAAAAAAAATCTGCATGAAAATGTGTTCATAACGCACATTCCCTGGCCAATCACACCTCCACTGCCTAGCTTCACTCCATTTCTGTTACTACACAAATCTGTGCAGAGATCTGTTTTTTTTTTCTTTCCTCCCAATTTCTGGGCTTTGTTCTCCCTTCAGTGGGTAGAAGGTGGTGATGGTGGAGGCAGACGTGTCAGTGTGTGTGAGGGGTTTGATGACTGCTCTTACATTAACTTCCTTTCAGCGAGGAGTGTAGCAGCGGGAGGGAGTGGAAGTTATCCGTGGGCCTTTCATGCCACAGTGATCCCAAGTAATCTAATTCCGTCTTCCCTTTTCTCGCTTGTGTGCCTCCCTCATATTGCTGCATGCAGATTGCAGAAGTCTAATGCCGTGCGTGTGTGTATGTGTGCGTGAGTAGGAGTGAGGGACAGAGGAGGGACAAAAGGGGACAAGGGGAGACAGAGAAACGTAATGAGTTCTGAATGTGTCTGCATGGAGAAGTGGTTGTGTTGGGTGTTAAGTACTTTGGAGTGGATGCGGATACCGTGCACCTTGGGAAGTTCGAGTGCCAAAGAAACCCTGGCCTTGAAGAAGATTGTAGCCATTTGGAGAAGTAAAATTAAATAGACATTTCACATGTCCCTGCATACTTTAGATGAAGAAAGGGTTTGAGTTCATGTTGATGAATCGTGATGCACCTGCCATTTTTTTTCTGATGGCAAAAAGGGAAGCATTTATTACTAGCAGATGACACACGAGGTGACTAATCCACGAGTTGAGGTCAAACAGCAAAGAAACACCATGGTCACACAGCTGTGCAGCAAGTTCATATAATAAAAAGGTTACTTTGCCCGGGCACGCAAATTGTGTCTGTCAAATTGTCTTTATATGTTTAAAATGTCTTTGTCTGTCATTGAGTGCCCCAAAGAGAAAACGCATCTGGTTTTCCACCTCCAAAGATGCTGCGTTACTAAGAACCGTAAAGCCGCACTCAAGGCTAATGTGAGTAAAAGTATTCATTGTCAAGTTATATGAACGTATTTAGTGTTCTCAAGCAATCGACTGGCAGCTGTTTGTCTTGCTCCACCATTACACAGATATTTGTATCAACAAAGGCCTCTTCACAAATAAACACTTGATATTCCTATAGATTCACAACACCCCACCCACTCAAATTGCCTGTTTCTGGGGATCAGACAACAGAAGCAAAATTAAATTGATTCAAGAAAGCACATTTACACAGTTCTGCAGAACATACTCTACTATTTATCTTTATGCCTATTGGCTTTCTTCAGTTTGTGGAAAAAAAGTGAAAAGAGAGTATTGGGTCCTTTGAATCTTTACAAGTTGAGCTGAGTCCAGATGTTTATGACTTCATAGTGACTCTGTACCAACATAATGAGTATTTTCATATCACCAACGGGCCAGATGGCTGGTTTTACAAGTTTGTTTCACAAATCCACCTGGCAGAGAGCCAATAAAAACAGTATGCAAACCACCAGGTTCAGGTGCCAGGAGTTGGTTTTCTCCATGCACCACCGATGTGATGCAGCTCCCAGATGCAGTGATGAGACAACAAAATATAAGTTCCGTGATCTACAGGTAAAGGAAATCAAAATTAATTAAACAGTGTGTTTTGGTCTGAGGTAAAGCTGCAAAGTTAAAATGCAGACATTGCTGTACTGGATTGCCTAACACTGTATACTTGGCACTTTTTAATTAATTACATAAAGTGCAGTGTTCCAAATATGTGTGTATAAAAATTAAATGCAAATCTGTACACGCAATTTTTTTTAAACAGACTGTTATTTTTCAACCAATCTATATGTGATTTGCTCTGGCAAAGGGGTCAGCACGTCATCCGGATGAAGTGCCGCATAGACAAATTTAAAGCGCGTAAACAAAAATATTGATTTTGAGATTCCTTCAAAAATACCATGTCTCCAATTTCATTTTCCAGCAGCCAAAAGGTTAAATTTGTAATTGAAGTAAGTGTATGAAAATAAGGGGTTAGTAAAAGATGCTTTGCTAACGTGTTTTAATCCAACCAGCTAGCTAGCGCATCCCGGTAAAGCTGTCAAAAAATAAGCCAGAGAGCCTCGCCTCAAACGACATTTCTTTATACAAATGCACGTAGCGGCTAATAAAAGTGAATATTGTCGGCGAACCGGAAACCGGCAAATGTAATCCAACCATTAATCCATTAACCACTTATCCTCACGCGATATAGCAATATAGTTCTGGGATCGGTTTCTGTAACTAATCTATTTCTACTTTTAATTCTATTTATTAACTGCGATTTATGCCACTAACGCCAGGCTGATGCTTCACAGTTGTGTTTATTCTTAAAATTGAGTGGAAAAGTTTGAAATTGCCTTGCATTTACTGTCATGTAAAAATGTAAATAATGAAATGTTTTGATCACCTCTCAGTGAGGTCATTTCATACAAGATTTTCTAATGATGACACACGCATGGTGCGGCAATAACTGGTTGATTGTAGGGGCAGTCATTTTGACATGAGGACTCTTGACAGAGCCGCTCACATACTTTATATTGAGCCTGACCGATTGTTCGGTCAGGCGATTTCATCAGAGCTGTTTGATATTTTTCAAAACAGTCACAATCTGCTGAAGTTTTGTTGACACTTATGCATTCTTACCTCCTCATGAAAGTGAGGATTTCCTGTAACATTTGTTCTGCAGAAGCTCCTGAGCGTGATATTGCATTTCCTAAAGAAATATTCAGCATTTTCTTCAGACAGCTCCATTTTTAAAAGGAATATGAAAAATATCTGCTCCCATTTCCATTCAGCTCCCTTTTTCCGGACATCACATATATATAATGGAATTATTTTTAAAAATGACTTTTTTTTTGTTTGCTGTAAAAGGAGTTCATGTTTATTTATAGAGGAAATGTGATTTCATTCACAAAGAATGTTTTTCCAGTAATTATGTCATTACTGTATGTTGCTTTAGTATAAACCAGAGATGTCCAAACTCCGTCCTCGAGGGCTACTACCCAGCATTTTGGAAGTTACCATCCTGGAACACACCTGATTCAAATGATCGCCTAATCAGCCAGCTTAGCAAGAACCTGATAACAATCCTGATCATTTGAGTCAGGTGTCTTGGAGAAAGGAAACATCAAAAACATGAATGTGCCATGTTTTGTTTTTTTTCACTGTCATATTGGAATCAATATCAGACAAAGAGGGAAAAAAAAACACATCTGTCGAGCCCTACTATTTATACAGAATTTGTAGTATTTAAATTTAGAGTATTTGCATATGCTTGTATCATGTGCATATTTTTTATATAACCCATAGTTAACAATAAGTCAAAGATACTGCATACGTGTTCTTAATGCATTCTTAAAGTTTAACACGGCAAATAAGCGAAAAAGGCTACCGTGGTGAGTGTGTGTAAGCTCTCCTGCTGTTCTTGTTATTTACAGAGATGGTGGCATTTGGTGTCAGAATACATGCAAGGTGTAAACACGCAGCTCTGATGAGACTTGAGTGGGTCACTCAACACATTATTAGGACCACATTTTCTTATAAAGGGGAGAAGTGGGGAAATGCTTCATAGAGTAGTATAGGTCAAGTCTTCAATGGCCGTTTCTCCTACTATTAGAAATTGTACAATGAAAAAGATACTCCCACTCTTTTACAACATGACCCAACATGAGCGGCAGTATAGTTCTGGGCAACATTTTATTTGAACTTTTATACTATTCAGCCAGGGATATGGATCGAAAACAGCCGCACCGGTACCAATATTGGAGGTGATTACACACACCTGGATCCAAATCAAAGTAGGCAGAGGGAATATCAAACTCTTCTGTACATGCACACTCACAGTGCATCATCTATTATAATACACATGAAGCGCTATTCATCTTCTTGGAGATCTGCTCCCAGATTATCCTGACTCTAATTGATTTAGCCAGGTTTAGCAAATTGTTCGTAATATCAGATAACTAAAACAGATTGGGCCACAATGATAAAAAACCTGCGTGATTTATAGGAAGCCATAAAATCCCTCCTCAATGTCGAATGAGCGGAATAATAAGAGCAACGAAGCAGGCACTGTTGGATTTGATTGATGACGATACATTCGAGACATTGCAGAGTACACTATCATTCAAGGAATTCATTTTGGGGATGCAATAGTAGAATTACATTTGCGTTTCACATTGGTCACCTAAACAAATTAAATATACACTTTAATAAAAGCATAGTTGCTTCTCATTGGTCAGGAAGTTCTGTTTGATTCCATTTGGAACCTGAAGTGGAGCCTTTGCCGAGAATTAATTGAAATAAGGGTGACTTTTTTTGCGAGCGGCAAGTGTGGGTGCACACTATATATTCTTAGAGCGAGGCAAGTAGGCAGTTGGTACATCAGTGACATGAAAGGATGTGAGGGAAGCGAGTCTAACAATACAGCATTAGAAACGTAGTTTCAATTATCCTGAGAACGCATCGGTGGTGGATGCGTCGGATTCTTTCGCATCCAGGAACGGCCGCCCACAGGCGTCTATTATCTTTTACTGCCATAGGCACGGCTCGGAGAATAACACAACACCGCACTCAGGTTTGTAGTATGCAGATCAGAAATAGAAATGGAAGCTATCTTTGTTTAAGTAATCAGTGCTGATGTCTTTGTTTTCATGTGGTCGACGCTTCTCATTTTACATCCGAATCCTCCACATCCAAATCACAAGTTACGCTTCTCTTGATCGCTCTACAAAGCTCCGGTGATGCACCAAAGACTTGTCGTGCGAGATTCAATCCTTAATCTAAGCAACAGACCCTGTTTTAGCCTGCTGAGGGAGACGGAGCTACAGGCTTACCCTCCGGCCAGAGCCGCCCCAGACCCCATCTGGGGCTGACTGGGACCCGAAGCAGAGCTCTCTTTCTGTCTCGCTCCTAAACACACGTTCACAGCATAGATTCAAATTATTGTTCTGACCTCACCTAAAATTTGCCAGAAAATAAATCAAATCAAATCAAATCATGAGGAAAGAGTCTAAGTGCCCCATACCACTTTGGAGGCAGAATAGTGATGATTGGGCACTGCTATTGAATTCTTGCAAATTTGATATTTTTAATCAAAAGGGGATTTTTGAAACATTCAAACATAAAATTACTGTCAGAAAATGTTAATTCTGAAAGGAAACTATATTTTTGGTGTGTGCTCTGTCCTCTCCTCTACTCAATAATAGCCGACATATCTTTTGCCAAAGGTGCTTGCGTTGCATGCCAATATTTTATGCACTTCATTTCTGAAACCACAATGATGGAAAAAGTGCAAACTGAATTAGTGCAAAACAGTAAACCTTGACCTTGATGACATTTTTGAGGATGTGCGCCTCCCAAAAGGTAATACGAGTTGTGGGACGTGAATTAAGCAACAAAGTCCACACATTTTATCATTGTCGTTTAGGTTTTTTCAATTTGCATGTGCCTTTTTGAACGCGCAATTGTGACTTTTGTTGCTTGTTTTCTACGTGAGAGCCAGATGAATGCGACCTGGCTGTTCAGACTGCGGTCGCATGTCGAGGCATTGGATATGCATCGGATTTAGTCCCACATATCCAGCCTGGGTCGCATTTTGAAAAAAATCGTATCTGTTTCATTCACACTGCCTAGATCAGCTACAGGTACAGGCGTAGAAATCTGAATTGGGTCATTTCAGGCTGCAGTATGAACGATGTCTTTTAGTGTGATCACATGGGATCTGTCATAAAGACGAAAACTAGACGCTCCTGGATATGCCACATGCAAAGATGCAAACATTATTCTTAACTTTATTTTGGGATCGAACTCAAAATTGTACAGCAGCTGTAAAGCGCAACATAAGCGCGAGTGTTTCTCGAGTCACCTCACCATGGCCAAAGGCACGATGCCTGCCACATCCTCTTGTGCCAGTCGGATCTCGGTGTCGGCCTCCTGCGTGGCAGAGCGGCTGGCCGGGTATTCCACCTGCCACGCCATCCACCGGCTGCCCTGAAGCTCTGGGAAACTCTCGATTTTCAGATCCACCTGCAACACCCTCTGAACTCCAATGTCCTCCCTAGTAGAGTGCAGAAAAGAGATGGTGCCAGTTAAGGATTATGCAGGTTGCTGGGATCTAAATGACGAGCCAAAGCGGGTGACTTTGTGTGAGTGTGTGTGCGTGCGCACAAACATATTCTTGTTCAACCCACAGTCTGCCATAATGATAACAAATGGTAGTTACCAGCTGCAATCTGTGACATTTAACCACAAGAGAGGCTTCAAATGTCAAGTCCCTTTGTGTTCAGCACTCAGGATATTCTTCTACTTTCTGGAATTATATCACATTTTTTTTTCCCACTCCCCTCACATGTTACCAAGGCAGATGTGTCATGTAAACATCTTCAATTTTATTTTAGTTTCAGAAGATCTTCAAGGCAGTATTTATTACCCATCATTAATCCTAGCACAAAGCTGAAGCTGGACCTACAGTAGTTGGACGTGTCTGTTTGCCATAGAAGCGCGTACAGAGTAAATTCCCTAGCGTACCTTAACACGATCTACGACTGCCCTGAATTAAGTCAGATGAATGGAGAGCCCTGATAATAAAAAGCCCAATAGTGTGATAAGTCTCGGGTGTTAAATAACCCGGAGACAAGAAAGGTTAGCTCTAAACAAGCGTTGGGGGTAGATGGTACAAGTACTCTTGCCATATATGTCAGAGGGCCGATAAATGTATTACACGTTGTTTACAAATGGCAATTTGTTAAAAGGACTTGAATGAGGATGCTGAGAAGTGCAGTTGCAGGGCTGAAATGCCAAAGCAAATAAGTATTGTGACAGCGATTAATACATCACATCACTTATGCAATCCCAAGATGTGAAACAAATATGAGCCTGGAGGGCATATTTGGTCTACACTACATCAAACTCTAAGTGCTTTGTGATGATTGCTGTCATATCATCATTATCGTATTATCGTTTTATCGTTTGAAGACACGGTGAGTGACTGATTAGCGTGCCCGCCTCAAAATGTGTGGGTTCGATTCCAGGCAACGGCCTTTCTGTGTGGAGTTTCTATGTTCTTCCTGTGCCTACATGAGTTTTCTCTGGATACTGCTGTTTCTTTCCACGTTCCAATAACATGCAGGGTAGGTTATTGGAAACTCGTCAGGGAACTTCATCAGTAAAAGCAGTATGGATAAAGGATGCATGGATCTTACCTTTGATTTGCCTCCCAGATAGGTCTATTTATTTCAAATTAATACCTGGTATGAATCATATATTTATGTGACATTGTTTGTGAAAATATGTAACTTGACAAGATCCTCACTCAGGGATGCAGTTTGACTCGCAATACTCATGATCGAAACAAAAAAAATGACAATTTCATCACAGTAATGCTAATCTTTATGTTTCTCTAAACCATTTTGACTTTATTATAGTGCTACTTGTTCAATTTACTAATACAAAATAAAAAAATAATGTATGTATTAACATAGGCATAACTTGAATAGTGGTAAGGATAAATAGGATCCCTCTTATATTTCCACATGATGTCAGTGGGAATAGTGAATATGTGTGAAACAACATAGTAAAAACCACAGAAACACCAACCCAAAAAAAAAAAAACCCACAAACAATTCAGTACGTTTAGGGTCTACTACAGTTTCAGGCAAGCAGAATGTAATTTCATAAAGCGAGGAAATTCAAATTTTGAACATCTTGGAAAGACAACAGTGCAAATGTACTTTGTAACATCTTAAATTATAGATGTAGGCCTAAAACACGAAAATGATAAATAATAGAAAATGTTTTGTTCTTGTAGATTCACATACTGTAAGTTTTACAGCCATTTCACAGGATACCCATAGTGTTCAGGCTTACTTTAAGAGAGTGAAAGATCTGTTTGGCAACGAAGCAAGAAAAACAATATTTCTCATCCAAAAGGAAGTGTATAAATAATAAACATGACATGCGAATAACTTGTGTCACATTTCATAACAGCTTAGCGATTAGAGAATAATGGGACATTGTGCGACCTCAAAGACTTATATAACTACTCCACAATTGTGCAAAAGTGACAGATGATGCCCTCTGCTTACAGACCAGCTAAAGCCAGCAGGTTGGTCTGGCAAAGAAACATGTCTGGATATAAACCCATGAGCACTACACGGTCACTAAAACCTGCGTTTACCATCAGCTCAAATGCCCTAATTTCTCCAGAACGTGTACGCACAGGCTGCCGTGTTAGATATCGCAGAAGGGGAACAAGAAACGCCGAACAGGAAGAGCAAAGAGGTTTTTTCCTTTTTTTTCTTGGGTACAATACTGTTTTCGTTTGTTGGTGGTTAAGGTTGGGTTTTTTAATTTATTTATTTATTTTTTAACATAACACTGAAATATAATGAAGTCCATATACAGTCCAGCATTATATAGGTCGGCAAAATGAAACCAACAGCATTCTGGTTAAACATGCAATTCAGTGAATAGACCCGCGTTACAAATTCTATGTTATGAAATCCATATATATCACACATTGCACTTTCTTTAAAACATATGAGGTGGCATTAAAATGTGAATTGGACATCCAGTGGTTCGGATTCAACTGCTAAATGTTTAAGTTCTGTTTTTCAGACCAATCCCGATACTGACACCAAGTACCAAAGACGACTCATACTTTTGATAAATAATATCTCCCGAGAGAAAAACAACAATGATTACCCTCCTCTCTCTGTCTCTCTCTCCTCTACCACTCTCTTTCTCTCTCTGTCCCTCTCATTCACTGTATTTACACACAAGAATGGCCCGCGCATGTGTAAGTACAGTATACTGTATGTGCAGTGAAATAGGTGAAGTTATGCATACTGCATATATTGGCAAATAATAGTGTCTTTTTAATTGATGTTGCGGGATAAACATGATATATTGAAATATTAGATCTGTAAAATAGCCAGTGAGAAATTTAAGACAAATATTAAACACATCTCACATGGTGTAAAAAAAAAATAACATTAGTCTAGGAATGAAAATTGAGCATCCATGTATTAATCAGTTTATAAAAAAAAATTCAGAACAACCCTGATTTAAATCAGGATTCGGGGTAAAATTTGTAAACAGAAATGATTGTGACTCTCTGGGACCGGACGTGGTCACCCCTGTCTCAATGGGTTAAAGCAACCAATCAATGACAGAAGCTGCAACTGACAAGGACTATCATTTGACATGACACAGGCCCCAACGCTTCCCCAGAAGGTCACATCATACGGGCAGGAGTTCAGGATCACCCGTGACATTGAAGATAGGGCTGTGCATATTTGATATCTGTGGATATGTGTGCATAAGTGTCCTTGAGCTGCCATTCCAGTCCAACCAACAGTCTTAAGGCCACCTGATAGGAGGTGGGGAGGGAGATTGTTGTGTCTGGTAGAATTCCTCATTCTTCAGGGGGAAAGAGTCTAAATTGCTGTTGTTTTGTGAGCGGGCAGTTAAAGATTGTGATCGACCTTGAGTCCATAGCGTGAGACTGTGAATGGGCTTCAGGTAGCCAGTTTAGCAATCAATTCTTCAATGCAAGACACCAAGTTTTCTCATGACAACTGTTGTGTTCAAGGATCCATCAACCACATGAAATTTGCGGTTGAGCTCACTTGCAGCATGAGTCTGAGCGTCGATCGCTCGCCCCATCATTCAAATGATCAGGATCATTGTCAGGCTTCTGCTGAGCTTGCTGATGAGCTTATCATTTGAATCGGGTGTGTCGGCGAAAGAAACTTGGAAAACATGCAAGACCGTGGCCCTCGAGGACCGAGTTTGGAAACCATGGTCCAGACAAAGTAAATGAGTTCATTATGGCATTTTAATTGAGATGTCTTATAACCCCAAACTGGTTGCAATGACACAAGATTGACAATAGATTTTGAAGCGGATGGCAAAAAGCGGAAGAGTAAAAACCTTTTTACCACACATTGAAAGCCTCGTGGCATTCTGTCCGCTGTACTTGCCTCCTAATGACATGTTTCATTAAATAGAACTTGGCCTGAATGTTACCCATGCAGAGAGAGACACCCATGTGGCATGAGCTGCCATTCTCCCTCCCTGTATGCTAACCACACAGCCTCCACGGAAAGTGTTAATTTCGCTGTCACTGCAGCATGGGGTCTAATTCAATTAGCAACAAAGGGGCCATGGATGCATGCCACGCATCTGGCCTCCGTTTGATAATTATCTGTGAAATAGCTGCGGTTTGAATAAAAGAGAAGCCAGGCCTACGACAGACTCATAAACTGGCATGCAAGTTGAAGCGTATGGGCGTTTATTAAACCTGGCATGTCAAAAACAATAGCATGGTAATGGTTTGCAGAATGATTGCCAAGATGAATACTATAAGACAAAGGCAAACTATACATCTATAAAAACTTAATGCGTCATGATCTCACATGAATTTAAGATAACGGCCTGTGTTTGTGTCAGGCCTTTCCGTTTGGTGCATGTTTTTGCTCTGACTGTGTTGGGTTTATCCAATTCATTTCAAAAACCTGCATCTTACAATAATGGCTGGGTCAAAATTGTCTACAGGTTAGTGTGAATGGATGTTTGGCTATGGGAGCTCTGTGACTGACAGCCGATCAGTCCGGGGTGTACCCTGCCTGTCAGGTTGGAAAATAGATGGATACAAAAAAATCAAATTTCTTTCAGCACATCAGTATTTGTGAGTGAGAGAGTATTGCTGTAACAGGCAGCCCATTTTTAAGTATTTTTTACCTTAGTCACCATGCAGCTATATTATGTCCTTATAAAACTGTGAAATCTTGAACACACAAAAAAGAGACTTTAGGAATGCAATGATGTGTCCAATCTGAGGTCACAAGACAAAATTTCCCAAGCAGCATAAACATATTCATCGGGCTGTAACTATGGGACAAGATCTGTGTTTTTAGCCTGTTGGCCTAGAATCTGCTGCCTGTCAAGCTACTCTATTCAAGCGGCCACACGTTTGAAGGAATCCAGACAATGCTTCAAAATAAAATGTGGCATATCAAATAATGTATGAAATGAATAGCATTGAGGTACTTTTATTTTATAGTTCTTCTCAGAAGAAAGGTCGTGGCAACAATCAACTACTTGATTATCTTAACATCACAGCATGAACAGCATTTAATGGAAACAACAGTGTTTTTTTTTTCTCGATTACCGTTCTTTTTTTGGCAAGATAGAAAACAAATAGCAAAAAAAACCAAATAGCAAACATGGCCACGAAATTGTCAAAATGTTCGTAAGTGGTCATGGTTTCTTCAATAAAAGAGTCGATGGACAATGATTAATATTTCGATGTCAAATAACCATGGACTGTCAGAGAAATCTTCAAAGACTAGAGACAAGCCCAAATGCAAAACAGTAACTCAGACCAACCAAGATTGACTTTTCTTTGCCGGCAAGGGAGGACTCAGCTTCCATTCTCGTGTTCGCTCCAGAGCCGTCGGAGCTCAGCCGTCCCCGCCTGCTTTTTATTCACTCAGCAAAGCATTACACAATACAAGACAACATAAAGCGCCAGCCGGGTGCTGCCAACAGCTGGGCCAAGGTTTAAGTTCACACTTTCCTACGTCAACAGCTTTATCTATGGACTGGGGCGAGATGAACTAGCACTGCATCGATGGATAGCAACGCATGCTATTCGAGACAAGAGATAAACACATAATGATACCAACCTAATATATGATTTCCTTCACATGGATGCACGTTTTTTTGAAAGTATACGTCTAGGATGCATGAACGCAGGCAAACGAGAACACTGAACAACATGTTTTGTGCACACATTACTTATTCATTAGAATGCAATATTAAACCAAATTTGTCATTCAATCATTCAACAACTGCTGACTAAGATATCATTAACAGTTTTTCAGGTACATTTAAAATGTTTTAGCAGGAAAAAGTTGTCACGTTTATCGTTGACCATCTGAAGTCATCTGTTACCCAGTGTATTGACCAGGAAAGAGCTCTTGGTGGTGATTCCAATTCATATTGACGTTCGAAAAAGTCAACAGGCCCCTCTTGAATCCAAGCTAAAAAAAAAAAAAAAAAAGTAGATTTAAGTGTCCAAAAGAATAAACGGTCAAAGGAGAGAGTTATTGGAAAGGTTCCTGTTGAGACGATTCCTCCAGAGAAAGCGATAATTGAAAGAGCTTCTTTTGTCTCATAGATCAAAATCATTGTGCCATTGTGACACTCCTTGTTTAAGCCCAACTAAAGAGGCCACAACCATCTGTCCTACACATTCAACTGGGTTTAGAGAGTAAGACATGGTTAGACATATAGATTTTTTCTCAAAAACTAAGCGACATACGTTATTTGACATTTTTTCAGTTAGAGGTAGTATTATTGCATTAACAAGAACATTGATGAAGGTTAAGGAAGGTCCTATTTGGTATGGATCAATTATGTATACAAGTATGAGTAAATACAACGGGGTGCCTGAAACAAGTCTCGGCAGGAAGCATGCAACTGCGTGGATTCCCAAAAACATGAAAACTGAAATAGAAGATGGAATTGACAATGTAGATAGTGGAGCCGAAAGAGACGATGTGCAAGACAGTGTGTGAGTGCACGTGAGCGGGGTGTTCACAAGCAAAATCCAAATGGCTTGCAGAAGGAAAACTTTAAATTTACGGGTTCAGTGATGCGTGAAACTCAACTGTTGACATGCGCTGTCAACTGGAACCAGCAAAAAAAAAAAAAAAAAAGAGCCAATAGAATAAAACTGGAACACACTGTAAACACACACACTGACACAAACAATGCAATGCATGGATTTACATTAGCAAGCATAAGCAAACGTTTACGTTAGTTACACGCATGACTGGCCATTTTAAATTTGAATAACCAGCCAAAATGTCCAGTGAGACAACATAGTACACACGGAATCTTGTAGTCAGGCTCCCGAACTCGGCATGTTGAAAAGATGAGCATTCAAAAACTACTACAGCCACCATACTTTACATTTCTCTCCACCACATACCACAACGTGGAGAAGTGTTATGGAGAGAGCTCTGGGTTAGGCTCCATCCCCTGACAACACTGAAAAGGATACAAACGATAAGATTTGACTGAACAATTGAAGATTTGATTGTTTAATTCTAAGCGATTCACATGGCAGTCAGCACAATAAGCAGGTGAGTTGCCTGATGCTGTTCGTGGGCGAAAAAAAAAAGAAGAAAAAAACAGACAATAGTCTATTCTTTTTTTGTACTGTAATTGCCCATTCATATGGTCGTGCCCCTAACTCACAAGGTACATCACAGGAATGCACAGCTTTTGCTTTGGGAATTCGAATAGAATGACATTGCTAGAGTAAATGGATGAGAAGTTATGGCGTTTGAAAAACATGCACCAATTCCTGTCAAACATAAAATTGACCTTAGCTACAGCCAACATTGTACATATTCACATAAAAACACCTACATAACACTTTGGATTGTTGCAAACTAACCGGTGAACACTTTCACTTGAAGCACTTGGAGCAGGTTGTCGCATCTGACAGCTCCTTAGCGAGAGGGCTGAACAACATATTACACAAAGTACTTTGCATGACCTTAAGTAAACTTACATGCTCAAGATGAATATTGCTCATGTGAATTTGTAAATGATGCTTAGATCACGGGAAATGAAAACTAAAAACATGCATAAAAAAAAAAACCTAAACAAAGTTCCCTGCACACACCACCAACACAACAGCGGCATCTCAAAGCAAACAAATGAACTGCGTTCATATTTTCAATGGCAACAATTATTATTATTCATTTGAAGGGTTTAGGAGTGTTTTTTTGTTTGTTTTTTGGCTTGGAATGGATTAGGATATTTAATGGTAAAAAAAAAAAGAAAAAAAGAAGAAGCACCGCTACCTACGAAAAATTCATGTTGTGAAATGACTTTCGGAATTAATTGATTTCCTAAGTACAACTGTATGTCGCCATGGTGATGGCGAAATGAATCACAATCACTAAGATCTACGGTCATCAGATGTGAATTATGGATTTTTTTGGTGTATCTTCTTTTTATTTGATGTGCCACGCGATAGCTTGGTTAACACCCACCTTTTCCTAAGCGTTCTATGATGAGATTGGTTCACTGAATGGCAAAGTAAAAGACAAATGCACATGCACGTCACTAGCGTTAACTTCCGGATCCCATGGCGTAATCTAATTTCGCAAGTGGGATGTATTTTCAAAGTGGATACTAATGGATTTCACGTCTCATGAAAACTCCACAAACTGGAAATCAAGCCACCCTCAGACTGCACCATATCACACCACTTCGGCGTCAGAGATGAACAAACGTTTAATGCTTTGAATATACAATTTAGAAAAGTTTATTTTCATCTCTTGTTTGTCATAAATGTACTGAGAAATATAATATTTGTAATATTTCCATTTGGGCAGCATTTTTTATTTTTTGTTTAATCTTATTTTATGACATAAGAGTTATAGAATTGATCGCTATCTTCAAAGAGTAGTGGATGTCCACATGTTATTTTTGGAGATAAAGGCATGTTTCTTACAAATCAAAACTCAGTAAATGTAAAAAAGAAAAAAAAAAGACATTGTTTCCCTTTTATATTCCATCTTGCAAAGCAGACTGAAGTTGTGTGATGACTCTTTGCACATCAATAGATTGAAGCACAAATCATTTTTGATTCAATCAAACCATGTTTAATCGAAAATCGAAGTCCGAATTGAATGGTCAGACAGTCAAATAATTAATAAATAATTTAATTAATTTTTGGATATCAAAATATGAATCATTGTCCGCTTACTCTTTTACTTGAACAATTAGTCATATTTTTTACCACTTCGTTCTTCATGTTTGTTCTGATCTTGCAGGTCAGGTTCTTTCGTTTTTACTTGTGATCTTGTTGTTTTGAGATTTCGTCTGCAGGATCTCGTTATAGAAAAAAAAGTGCCTTATATAAGTCAGAAACAACATCAACTCAGCAATATTTTTAGTATCAGTGACAAGTGAAATAAAAGAAAATCAGCTAACAATGAGCCAGAAAGTAAAAAGTGAAAGTGAAATGCTTCGGAAGATTGAGAAGAGGAAAACATGTTGGCACATTGAAGTTAAGATGACTTTTATTCCAAAATGGACTAAGTTATATCAATGGTTGTGATATGAAGAAGATGATGACGAGTGCTACATGTAAGTTCATTCTATTATTTTAATAAATGTTACAGTTACATGTGTTCATAACTGTTATTGGTTTTTGCTTGCAAGTTTGAACCTCACATGTACTTTTTACTGAGCAATTTTTGGGACTCCATCCATTTCTGTCGTGACCCATAGATTTTTTTAGTTTTGCAAGTCCCGGGGATTCAACCGTTTTCAGATGTAAAACAAGGACTGCATCATAGTAAAAGTAACCACAGAAGAAGTCAATGAAGCACCTTTTTTTGCATACTGCTCAGGCATGATGCCAATGTACCAAATGTACTGTATACAGATGCCCTGTTCTGCATGACCAAGGCAGCTAAGCAGGAAAGGTTAAATCCAAATAAATAAGTAAAATATCACAATATTGGCACAATCATCGCAACGTCATCTTTTGTTTTCATTTTCTTCTACATTCTATGACATAGAAACTCAGTGGTGCATGTAAGATTGCAGGGCAACCACGCCTTTAATACAGGTGTACTGTAAATCCACCCATCTAACCCTAACCCGGCTTGCTGGCGCCTATCCCAGTTTTCTACGGGCAGTAGGCGGGGGACACCCTGAACTGGTTGCCAGCCAATTGCAAGGCATTCTGTAAATCCAAACATGCATTTAGTGTTCTGTAGCAGTATTCTGCTGAAATGACTTGAATTCTATTTATTTCAAAACACACACAAAAACAAACACGCTTTCCTTGAAAGTAGAGCATTTTGGATGGAGCGGGGTGCAGGTTTCAATGTTGACAACACATCTACACTGGAAGATGTTTTCATATTTAAAGTGCGCTATATTTTCCAAATGGATTTCCCTGAGATTCACAAGTCTCGGGAAAATTCATGCTTCATCATTTACCGCCACCCTCAGACTTTTTAAGCGGTTGCCCACAAATTTCTCGGTTAGGCATGGTGGGTGCGTCAGAAGTAACGATGGGATGATGCACTCTATAAAAGATGCACAAAGATGCTATTCATGAAGGGGAGAATACGGTCCTTTGATTGACGAGTTTGTATAACAATGTAATTGCTGCTGTTTCCGTGTTTTAGCGACAAAATACAAGATGCTAAATTTCAAAAGGATCACACAGATGTACAAAATAAATCATTACAATGCTACAAATATAGGCTTAAAATATTTATTTTTCTATTTTTGTAAAGCATTTTTGTGAACAATTGACTAAAGGAGAAGCCATTTTCTACATGTATGGAGCATTTTTTGTAGGTTAATCACAGGAACCTCAAAGAAGGGTTTTTGCAAAGCGCAATCATTAAATGAAAAATAAAAATATAGATGATTGACTGCCTTGAGATACAGACATTACCTAGGGGCAGTATGGGTGGTATGCACTGTCAGAATTCTATCAAATAAAATATGTTGTCTTTTATTATTTCAATGTTGTTGTGCGTGTGTGCTCTTGGCTTCCCTACTGTGAACAGATGTTTGTTTTGTATCTTAGAGCTTTCTGATCCGCGATTTCGGTCAACTCATCTCAGCGCATCTCTCCACAATATGGATTTTTTTGTTTGTTTTTAATGAAAAAAAAAATCTCACGCATAAATGTTTCACTTATATATTTCATTCATATTTTGACTATTCTAAACAAGTTTGACTCAAACAGAATTCACTGAAAGTGTTTGTGTGAAATGCAAATGGGGAGGTTAGGAAAAAAGCCAGAGGGTAGAAATTTGGAGGTTGCGCATTTGAGGAATGAAGGTGTATAAAAACACCTGTAGCTGCATATTCCCAAAGGACCAAATCAACTACACAGAGTAATAAGAAAGATAGTGAAAGCAGGAGACGGGTGTGTAAACTTCCCCTGAAACATTGTCACATAAAGCCAAAACAGAAATAAGAATTGTTGTGAGGAATGCTGCTTCAGCGGCATTTTTGACTTTGAAGGTCCTTGCAGACGCATAGTTACTGCGGAGGTTTGAACCCGGAACCAGACTTGATAAATATGACCTTTTTAAAGTCATACGAGCAAAGCAAATCTCAAATTAATCTTGTTGTTTTATCATGAGACAGAATTTGGGGCCATGCCCTTGTCCCAGGATGGCATAACAAGCAGGTTATTAACTGCTTTCATCATGTGGTCTTTATTTAAAACTGTCACCCCAATTGCTACGAAAGCAATAATATGCAAGAGAGTAGGTCTTCTCCATCCCAACTCTTAACCTCAGAACAACCTTCAGAAAAGCACTCGTGGACAGATGTCATAACTGGCCTTAAGCATCGTCTCTAATACTTTTCAAACAAGATTACATTTGATTGCATTTTGATATCATGACGCCTTTGAATTGGTAAACATTGGTTTACTGGGGCATGAAAACGCATCCAGTATAAATGCCCGTGTTGGTGTTTGAATCACAGAAAATGTCGACATTTGAACATACTGAAGTGTTCTCTACACGAAGGCTGCGATGAATGGCTGAAGATAGAAATACAACCAAGCGTGCTGGCATATGCCTCATATCGCTATTTCCTCCAACATACAAATCCAATAACAGTGATTTATGGCATGTCAAAAAACATTCATTAGGAGCCCTCTAAACTGGCTTAACCAAAGAAGAGATAGCTACCCAGACTGTTACGAGTAAGTCCTCCGCTTTAAAGGATACAGGCTTATGGTCTGTTCCCTTATAGATTTAATAGACAGGATACAGGTATGTATGTACATATATGCCTTTCGATGCATTTCTGGAACAAATGTCCAGAAATACTGTCCTATATACAGTGAAGAAAAACCAGCAATGTACTTCCAGTAATTTGCATAGGTGATGGTCGGCTTTATTTAACACAATAGGTATGCTAGGAATAAAACTGAAAAAATATAAAAAATTAAAAAAAATTCTATATATGTATGTGTGTGTGTTTGTAAAATGGAAATTCTTATTGGACAAAAGCTTTTGTTATAAATGTACTAACGTTTAAAACCTTTGGTAAATAAGAAGAATGTCATCGAATAACCAAATTCAAGTATTTGCTCCTCAACTTGCCCTGAGGGGAACCAGACCACGGTCGATGCATTGGCCCATCTTAAACAGTATGATATCCCGATTCCCCGAATACCAAATCTCATCTTGGACTTAATGAAATGCACCACGCCAACAACTGCCTAATCAAAATTAAATGCTTTTTCACAGTGCAAAATTAGGGTCCATCAGCGGAAGAATAGCCTCCACGGGGGTAATGGATCTCTAATGAGGGTAGTTATCATCACTGGTGACCTCGGACCTGCGGCAGACACTACTTCCCAGTCAGCTACACTCAATATTTGTCTCATTTAGAGAAAAGCTAAATAGCATATGGCAATGAAATAAATTGCTAGTTCCCACAGTTACACGCAATTTTCTGCCCGAAACAAGATAATAGGCTTTGACCACTATGGCAGGCGGCAACATGCAGAGATGCTGATATCTCATTTAGACACACACTAGGGGGCAGCAGACACTGAGCAGTGTGTGTGCATGTGTGTACGCGCACACACACACACACACAAAAACATTGTTCTGCGCTGATCAACTCATTGTGTGCCCATTGGCAAGTATCATCATTCCAAGGCTTTAAGGTTCACAAAAACTCAATGCATTTAGCTAGACCATTATTGACTAAAGACTTCAAAGCCCGAGCGGATCGGACCTTTCTGATATTATAAGGTAGGCTTTGCCATCCTTTGGAAGGATAAGCACTGACTGTGTTTGACACAAAACAGGTGAACACTTCACAGATAAGATCAATTTGAAATTGCAGCATGAGCTTAGCAAACAGGTCAGGAGTCCTAACCCTGGACCAGGACCCAGCCCATCTTCATATGAAAGAGTAGAGCAGAAAAAAGGGTATTTAATCTCCTCAAACTTGTGGAGACCATTTTGATGACAACACAAACTGTGAAATAATCGCATTGCTAAATTTACCCTGACCTATAAGCCTATTTTAAATAGATGGAGCAAAAAAAAACAAAAAACAGCAACCGATTGTTCCTGTTTTAGCTAATAGGACATGAGGATGGTGTTAGGTTTTAGGGCAGGGGTTGCTAGCCAATTGCAAGGCATGCTTTAAAAGCAAATCCAGTCCTCGAAAGCCACTATCCAGCCTGTTTTCCATGTAACCCTCGCGTGGTAGACCTGATTCAAGTAACCAGCCCCTGTTTTAAGGTGGGGTTATTTTTTTGTTTCTTCATGTCTTGCGTTTCAATTGGTGTTTGTGTTCGTTTCATGTCTCGGGTTTGAGTTTGTTTTGCTCTTAGTTGGTCATATTTCTGGTCCACTTGTGTCAGCGTCTTGTAAGTGTGATTGCATCTACCTATCCTCATCAACCTGCTTCCCATAATGCTGCCAATCAGAATCACAGAATACACACTTTAACAAGAGACATATTGGAGACATATTGGTGCCTTGTGATGTGCAACAGTCTGTTTGCATTTAGCAATCATGTGACACACAAAAGTGTTCCATTCCGTTGCCAACAAAGGGGAGTTGACCGTCACGGATCTGCTGATTGTGACTAATAATGTTTCCGATATGCTTGCAGCTCCATAGACTGGCACATGTTTCATGCTTTGCCCATATTCTTGACTTAGATGCTTACTTGAAACAGTTTAATTTCATATCTTGTTTATTATGAAATAGTAAGAAATATTAGTTCAGGGTGTCCCTCGTCTAATGCCCATGGACTAATGGGATAGGCACCAGCTAGCCAGCGACCCTAGTGAGGACAAGCGGTTACAGTTAATGGATGGAATTTCTTGTATATTAACCTAACTTCCTTTTTTATGCTAAAGATGCACTTTATTTTTGTTTCATCTTATGTTGTACTATAAAGGCTATACAATTTATAGTTAGCTTCAAAAAGTATAAGATGTCCGTATGCTAATTTTATGGAAAAGGGCATGTTCCTTACAAATCAAAACTTTGTAAATACAAAAGGCAGTTTTTCACTATTAACACTGTACTGTAATCATTACAATACCATAAAGAAGATATCCCTTTAATTAATATGTATTCATTTGATGCTAGCTACCCCGGATAGTCTGCCTAATCGTATGGACTATTTTCATAGGCAGCACATGCATTTGGGCATTAAAAAAAAAAAAAAAATACTTAAAAAGAAAGAAAGAAAGAAAGAAAGAAAGAAAGAAAGAAAGAAAGAAAGAAAGAAAGAAAAAAGAAAGAAAGAAAATAAACCAATTGTGGTTTCTTTCACACAGCCCCAGTGCAGCCGTTTGGTGATTGAATATAAACTAGATTTTAAGCCTGCTCAAAGCAGGCCTAAGTTGTAGTGCAGATAATGTAACATGAACTTGGTGATACATACTCTTCGGGACGTGCGGTGGATGACATCATATTTTATTCATAAATATAAGAGCAGCATAACAACCCAGAAATTGGCCCTCGAGCCAAAAGGTTTGACCAGCCCAAGGTCAATAAAACTGATGAGGGGAGGACAGCAATAATTAGCAAATTGGAATAACGTGAAATTAAATTTGAATGAATAAAACAAAATGATGTCACATTTTTTAATGAACCACACCTTTGCTGACCAGGATTATTCAAGGTAAATGTCTTGACAGAAAAGCAAATAATGATAATGATAATTAATAAGTGTAAATTCAACTTTAAAATCATTAACTCTTCCATTTCAATTTTACTTTTACAGTGCAAGTTTGGTGCCCGGGAACAGTAGCACATTCACGCTTTTCATCTAGCTTCTATGAAATAAGTCATCCCGACTACGATGGAAGTTCACTCTTTTGCACATGTATTATTTAGGCTCCATTCAGAAAGTCAATTCTTCTGCCTTAACTTTACACTTGGAGTGTGAGCGTTCCAAGAGGCAGAGCGGGCTCCTTTTGTTTGATTCATAAACGTTTTGTTGTCAAAACTATTCAACTCCCCGTCAGTCTACAACACTTCCATCCTGCTTCAATAGCTTTCATCTTGCCCTGCCTGATGCTCTGACACTCAGTGTCCCCAGTTAGAGCAGCCACACGTAGTGCGCCCTGATTGCGGTGCTCCAAAGAACCGAACTTCCAAAATGGTTGGAGTGTAGCAGTGCATGCACGGAGAGAATATCTGAAAGCCCGTTTGGTATCGACACTGTCAGAGTAGTATTTGTGTAATCATGAAAGAAAAACAGGATTTGTTCAGAAATCGTATTTTTCAAATTGCAATTTAAAGAAGCAGAAGCTTGCGTGTGTAGTATATGGGAGTTAACTATGGCAACATTAAGGAAGTGACGCCGACAAGTGACTTGTGCAAAGGTGGCGTGGGCACGACCGACCGAATTTTACCTCAGGCTCAATTCCCTGTGAATCACTTGGGCTCAAGGAGGTTAAATATAGTCAAGAACTGTGGGTCTGCCTGAACTGGCTCATTTCTATTTTGCATATGTTGTGCATCTGTTCACTGGACACAAACGACACAAACAAAGTTCAATGACTGAGCATCGTGTTTAAGAGCTGATTAGTCGTCCAAAAAAAAAAAAAAATGTTGATGATTAATCACAGTGGTGGCTGCAGCCAACAACTATGTTAATATTCCTAAACTTGAATGAGTACTTAGATCAAATATATTTGTGATTGGTTGAATACACAAAAAATAAATGATTCTTTTTCACAAATATTGAGCTCACTTTTTTTTTGCAAATGCAAAACATTTTGGGAAGGTTTTAACAAAACAAATAAACAGCTATTCTGTTGTGCAAGCTTCACTTCAGCAGGTGGCATTTAAGCATTCAACACCGATGGCTGTGTGTTGACGTATTTAGCACGGCTGACTAGGAATGAGACAAATAGAGCTTTGGGAGTGGTCAAGCTAAAATGAATACAACTACAGTATATTGGTGTAGAAAAGGCACCAGTGCTTCTTGCTCTATTACGTATCAACCATGGGTGAACCTCTTCCTCCCAAACTGGCCAGCTACTGACAGCTAAATTCATTTTTATCATGTTTTTATTTTTCTCTTTCACTCCACAGCGCTGTCCTTCAGCACGTTAAATATAGGTACACACCTGCTCTTTTAAACGATGCCATGAATTTGAGCGCGTGCAATTTTGAAACATTGACAACACGTTTTGTTTCTCGATCCATCCATTTTCTAGAGCCGCTTATCCCCACACGGGGCGTACTTGTGTTAAAAGTGGGTGCAATAGACTGCTCTGAAGTCTTCCATGTACATGTACACATTCTGAGTTTCTGAATAACATAAACAGTTTTAATGCAATAGCCAACATGAAATATTCAACATTTTTTTTCTATTATCTTTCATGGAAGATGATTGTTGGTGTCCTTGGTGTAAAACGGTTGGAAAACTAATAGTAAAACATATTTTCTACCAACATACCGGTATGTCCTTTGCATCAATTTAGGGGTCCCCCAAAATAGACTACAAGCAATCATTTCATCCATCCATTAATTTCACCGATCGTCTTTAGAGTCACTGGCAGCTGGAGCCTATCTCAGCTGTCTTCAGGCAAATGACAGATTACACTTTGGACAGGTTACTTGTAAGTCACAGGTCACACATAGAAACAGAGAATTCACAACGTTCACATTCTCACCATCACTAAAATGAAATTGAACCCCATGCATGCACAAGTCAGGCAGAACCACTGCGCTGTTATTGAAAGTCGATTTGGTCATCATGTTGGAATGGTCTGTTGCCATCTCACACATAAATCAGTGCGGCGCTCATCCAATGAATGGCTTTTGCCTGTTTGTCCTTTTATTTATTTGGGAACAATTGCATTGATTGGCAGTCACTAGGCAATTTTCAGTAAAAAGCAATTGTTTCAATTCATAGAATGATCAGTGTTTGTAAATGCATTCCATTATCCAGATGACCAGTTTTTAATATTTCACAGTAAATCACCCAAAAACGCAGCGTGAGTTTGATGTCATTCATTTTAAATGAATGGTAAAGGAGCAAGATAATATTTTAAACACTCTTATTTTGCAAGACTTAAAATTATTGTCAGCAGCAAAATGACCCCCTGCAAAATAACCGGAGTAAAATAACCGGTTCTTTCATACAATAAAATAACCGGTATAGTCACTTCAGACCTCATTATTCAGTAGTTTTAAAAACGCACGCTTTTGATGACCGGAAGGCATGAACTGGATGACATCGACACAGAACGAAGTGAGCCCAATGATATTGTTGACTTATTTGCTGAGTGTTATTTTCTCTTGAAACTCAAAGAATTAAGCAAAACAAAACAAATGGGGTACTGTAGACCAAGAAGATGAGCATACTAATACAACTTAGCATTCAGAATACAAAGAGTCACAAGGGGGCGGATGGAGTGGAAAGAAGTAAACAACACCAGCTTGTTAGAAGAAAAATGGGCAGGAGTGGAAAGGAGGAGCTGCCGCCAGCTCAAACACGCGACCGAGTAGATGTGAGTGGGCTACAGGCCTGATTTGATAGATGTGAGAGCTTTTGTCAGAACAGGTGCAGTCTACACGTGTGATGGCTAGTGCATGTTAAGCGTTCTTTATATTTGCTTACTTTCTACAAAGATCCAATGCTTAATTTAAGACTTTTTCAAAGTGTCAAATGGAAGTAATGTTTGTTCCAAGCTTATTTAATGACATGCCGCATGTCATTACACCGGATATTTTTGTTCCACCAATTAAACAGAGCCAGGCTTTTGAATGGGTCTTTTTCGTGAGCGGCTCTTAAGGGGCAAAAGCCCCATAACTACTCCTCTAACATCTTGCTGTATTTCTCACATTTTAGAATTCTTGTTGACAGGTGTTTAGGGTGGTTTAACATTTTTGAAGCCCACTACATTTTCTATGCTTCATTGCCAAGCACGGCTCATTATCGGTCTTGCCAGTTGCAATTCCCAAATGGCATAGCAAGTGATGCATTGGCAATGCAACATGGTAGGACGCTGAGCACCGTGGTCAGGGTATCCCACACCTGCCGCAAAAGTAATTTTAGGACGCAGGCAGCAGACTGGAGCAGGCGGTGGCACCCTGGCAACTCCACGCCAAGAACGGTGGCCAAAGTGGCACGAGGGTCATAGCGAAGCAGCCATTAGTATCCCGGCCAATTCTCCTTTAGATGGTGGCGAGTCCACTCCATCCTGGAGAGATTCTAACATTTTGTGTTCATTTCCATGCTGGCTTGATGTTCACCCTCCTCTTCCTCAGTCTTCACTGCATATCATAATTTGAGTGTCGCAAACAGATTCCAGTTTTCGCCTTCATCCAAGCTGGGTTCCTGCCAAGATGCTGATTGGACAGTGTGATTATTGTGCCCTAGCGCTGATGTAGTTGGTTTGATGAAAACATCTTCAATAAAAAAAAGTGACACTGTGAATAACAATTCACCTTTGTGGCAGTTCACATACTATGACGCACATTCAATAGAAACACAAAAAGAAATCTGCCTACTCTTTGGCATGTGGCAATGTTTGACTTTTTAGATATGAAAGAAATCCTAGCAGGTTGCCCATTGCAAGCTGTTGGAATCTGATCTTTCATTGATCAGCAGTTATGAGCTGTCATATCAAGATAAAAATGCGGTGGCAAACTTGGACGAAGCAATTGTGTGAGACGGAACACTGGGAAGAAAAAAATGCCTCCACGAAGCCAGGGTGCCGAAATGAGTCATTGATCCCTAATCGGAAGCACTCAGACATGAAATTTGAAGAATAATTAAAGTAAGGGCGCTTTTACGGCTTTCATTTACATATTCAGCACAGCAATCCAGTGGCAGCCACCCATCAGTCCCTGCAAGGGAGGGAGCGTTGAAGAGAGTTGAAGGCTTGAGCCAGATCACAAAAAGATAGACTAACGGCAAGTGTCTGGAATGCCGGGAGAGTTTAACATCAGCCACTTCCATGATACTGCGACTTTGCTGCTACTGACTGGCAATTTCTATCTTTCTGTCTGTCTGTGTGGCGCCACTGTTGAAAAAAAACCTTCATCCACAATAACATGGGAAAATTCTGATTCTTCTTTTTTTTTAGTCTGCTTTCAAATTTAGTGGTTGACTTGTTGATGCACAGAAACCAGTCTTTTTTCTGAAAAGAAAAAAAAAATCATACTGTACTGTACACTGTAAAGTCAGAGCTAAAGTTGCCTCAAATTTCTTTTGATCATTTAGCTATCTTTTCTCAAGAGCCATCCTGACTGTGCTTTATTTACTTATTTACTTGTCTTGTGAAAGTGTTCAACTTCCTCAGTTATTTATAGAATGTGGCTGCTTTGTTGTTAATATATTGTTCAAAAGATGGAATTTCCATGTTGCAACATCATGCGTGGACGGCTATTTTCTTTTGACTACATAGTCATGGTCAGAGTACACTTACAGTAAACTTTGTTTGAGAAACTGTTTCAAACTGATTGTAGTGACCATTTTTATTTTTAGTTAATAACAGTCCTGTTCATCAGCCCAGGAGTAAGAATTGTCGCGCATTGATTTTGCAGGTGAGAAACATTCAAGCCTTGGCACCTCTGCACTCGCTGAGTGCTGTTGTATAAAATTACTCGCCAGCCTGCATCTGCGTCAATGCGGAAGCCATCGAGAAGAGTGTTATTGTCATTGTTCAGCTAGTGAGTTGCTGCCATGTTTTGGTCGGGACCTTCACAAAGACAACCGATCCGAGTGTGGGCGTCTGTCGGCGTTTACTGTACGTATGCTGAATGAGCCAACGTGGCCAGAATGTCACATCTCATCTGGCGTGAGTCCGCTTGTCCTGCTCTGGTCGCCTCTTTTGGCCCACCGAGCTGTACACATGCTCTGATTACATGTCAGAGCTGGTAAATGTTGCTCAACAAGCAGCAGGCTGTACCAGAGCGCTGCCAAGTGTGGCATCTCCGCTTTCACTCAGCGTTCTCTCCTGAACAGAACTGTTGCTGCTGTTTAAAATTTGCTAGTCTATGAAAGACAAGAGTGGAAAGAAGCAGGATTGCATGTCAGTTTCATCAAGCACAAGTGCTTTAGTCAAGAACGCCAGACAAGCATTGAACAGACATTTGTTTTCCGTGGCAGATGAAATTTTCCTTGTGCTGTCAATGTGTTCAGGTACATTTCTCACCAGGGCTTTTCAAAGTTACATTTAAATTAGGTGAAAAAAGTGAGTTTGAAGTGAGGCTTGGTGAGAACTGGACCACAGTGCCATACCATCCATACACTAAAATATACTCAAGGCCTTTACACATATGCTGTGTACTGTATATACACAGGTCAATTAGTATTTAATAGAAATTGATACTTATTTCAGTACTTTATTTTAGGAAAAACAAACATTACACACTGTAAAATGGTTCCTGATTTTTTAAATGGAAAATTACAAATCTACGCTCCCCCAAAAAATGCTGCTATTATGTAAGAAACAATATAATTTTAATTTTTTCATCTTGAAAATGGTCTTATAACACATATGAAACATTGTCGATTTATTTAAAAAAAATCATGCAAACACATTTGAACTATTCATTAATAAAACTGAATTATGTCATAATATTTCTTGATAAGCTTAATGATTACTCGTTTATCACGGGGGTTACGTTCCAAAAATAACACGCGCAAAGTGAAATCCGTAAAGTAGCCAGCTTTAATTTTTTTTATTATTTTACAATGCAATACTAAACTATAGAATAAAACCAAAAATCAAAACCTATTTTAAAGCCCCAAATTTGTTTAAAACAAACATTTTAATATTGTAATACAAAGTTGGAAACAAGTATTTCACAGTCCCAGCTATGTCTCTTCGTCCTGAACCCGCACATTGTTATGAGTACCCGTATCGTTCTTTTTCTGAGCAAGAAGATTTTTATAAACGGATATGCCCGGACATCCAATTAGAGTGAAGCCTCTTATATCATAACAATACACTTGAAATTTCAATTTATTATAAAGGAAATAAAAGTCAGATTTGCAAAGCTGAGCATTTCTCTGTTGCTGTCTGTGTGTCAACTCTACATATTGTGTGCGCTTGCTCTCGGCACGCCTACGAGTCACGTGATCGGCTCCCAGAGCCCAAACTGTCAATCAATGTGCTTGCTGACACGTTTGCACACGGCAGTTAGAGGAGAGACACAGGAGAGACAAAAGCAAGCTTTTGGATCCTCTTGCTTTTGTAATAAATTGACAAGTGAAAAACCAATACAGTACAGCGTCAATATTTTATTTCGAGACAACAGTAAAGCCCCTGAGCCATTCAGGATTCAGAGCACAATGCGCTGTAAAAAAAGGAAATACATCCACACTGTAAAAAATCCGTGCAGCAGCGAACCCGTGAAAGATGAAGCGCGATAGAGCGAGGGATTTCTGTAGAGCTCACAGTAAATGCCAAGACAAAATTCACCATTATAAAAAAAGTTAAAACAACCTGCGATCTGTATCAGATCATACAAATGTTATTGTTTTAATTTACTAATTACGTAGTAATTGACTGTATAAAATGTGTTTGTGTGTGCGTGGGTGTGTGCGCAGCACTGATATTTTGAATTGAAGTATTAAAATAATGGTCATATTTTGCAACCTCCTAATTTTTGGAAAATGCAGATATGTTTTCATATTCCATAATCAGAGATGGGCAGTAACAGCTGTCATCAATGGTTTACAGACCCCGGTTTTGCAGGTGTACTGACAACCGATGATCATCTTAAAACACCAACAGAATAAGTGAGGACGGAAGATATTTTGAGCCATAATGTCCCCCGCCCACTGCTCGAAGACAGCTGGGATAGGCACCAGCAAGCCAGCGACCCTCGTGAGAATAAACGGCCATAGAAAATGGTTGGATGCTGTTACCCATGTGATTTTTTTTCTGACATTCTTAAAATGTAATTTGGCTCTAAAGGAAGTGCGGTTAAAGAAACAATCACAGAGTGTCAAACTGTGCCGTCCCGAAATCATGATGGACACCACTGATTCCTATAACTCAGTGCTATGTAGTACAAGGACATTCCATAAACCAAATATATTAAGGTGTTTTATTACTATGTGTTGTCCTAAAGCGCAATCATTATTGCGAGTAAATGTTTACTTAGGTGAAAACATGACAATGTAATCACTTGTGCGGCAGCTCTCCAAACCCTGGTAGTAGTAATCTAATCTCTTTCAGGATTAACCTCTACCTCTGAGAGCTGGATATTCTCTCATAAACCTTAATAAATCTGAAACACATGAACTCCCAGGGACACATGCAAACCTCAATCTGTCTCTCCTCTGCTGCAAATAAAAGTGTTTAGTACATAATGCCAACAACTGTCACTGCACGAATGCAGCCAACAAGCAATTTCATATTTCTTGTCACTGAGATAAATTGTCCAGGACTGCAGGACTACACAATGTCATGTGAAAGAAAAATCACTTAGTAACCCGGTGTGCTTCATGCAGCTATCAGTTGTAACACTAGGGCTGTGGGCTAACCTTTTGCATGGGCTGTAATGGTTTTCCCTAACTTTTATTCTTTGTTGCAAAGGACTTAAGTTGGGTCTTCCTAAACAATGACCACATCACATACGATACTTTTCAGTGCAATTCCACAAGACAGGTGACTTAATAAAAAGACTTGCAAAAGACAATGCAGTGATGAGACAGCAGGCATCCTATTGACTCAGGCAGGGCAGGGTTTCTCCATCATTCAAATAAGAAGTAGCGGTCAACTGTGATTCAGCTTTCTTACACAAAAACTTGTATTTGCAGCAGCGAAAGGCACATAAACCTACCAGAAATTCACCTTTTGACACTTTTCAATGTGGGATTCTAGTTAAGCTAAGCTGTTTTTGACAAAAATGAAAACCTTCAAGCATAGTTAAAAGTAAAAGTTTTGTCATCATTTGCTTCCGGGTGCATTCAGCATTCACTCGGATGCCCTTACACCAACAAAGTGAGAGTTTTCAGAGGTAAGAGGAAGTTAAGTCCTCATTTTTTATCAGAAACATATATTTATGCTCACGCTAGTCAACCAAACTTGCTTTCTGCATGATTTTAAGGGTTATAAGTAATAACTTTTGAAGTTAATTTCACGTGATTATTTTAGAGGATTATTCTTTTTCAAAATCTAGTGCTACTCACAGTGGACATTTGTGGAAACGCTGTGATACGGTATCACCAGTGCTTGGGGAGATGACTCAATATTTAGATGGCAAGATGGCAACTGTTGTATTTTTTATTTTTATTCACCCTAATTCCGCAGAATTGTAAGCGGCAATACACCGATATAACAATACATATCTGTGCATCAAAACTCAGCTTTTTTTGGCTGATGGATCAATCTTCCTCTAATGTTGTTGAATTAAAAATAGAATTCATATTCTTAAATTATTGTTTATAGCATGCACCCATACTTTTGGCCTTCATTTTTGGGAAAAAAAACAAGTGTCATGTATTTGGGGAATTATGTTTTTTTTTGTTTGTTTGTTTTTTCCTTACCTCATGGCATGGATTGAGCAGAAGGAGTTACCAGCGATGGAGCATTGAGACTTGTTGAGAACAATTACAAAATAAAGGTTTATCAATTAAATCATTTATTTGTCCTAAACATGATAGTACTGCACATTTTTTAATGGACCAAACATTCAATAGTTTGTTGAAAAATATAATAGAGCTATTATTTAATATTGTGCCATAGTGATATTTTTGCTCGTGATCATCATGCCGTCAGAATCTGTTTTCGGCATAATGTCAACTTGTATACTTGTATGTTTGTAAACAGACTAAAAGTGCACTATTATGGAAACAGGTTTATTAGAAGTGGTTCCTGTCTAATTTTACTCATCGCGCGTCAGCAATCATTTTTAGGTTTTCTTACGCAATAGTCAGACTCAGCACTAATAGCAAAAATTCAGAGGTGAATAAACTATTCAAATGATGTTCACTGGAGTCACGGCAAGAATACTTGCTTTTAAAATAAATGGGATAGGGGGATAGTCGTTACAGAGCAAATGAACTGATAGCTATGTAAGGCTATTTTACATGCTTAGTTTTACTTGCATTTTGGCTGTAAGCGCATGGTTACTTCTCATGCTGAGAGCATTAAAGCATGAGATCAGACAAGGTTAACTCAAAAAAAGATGAAAAAGACAGCCCCCACCCCCACCCCCCTAAAAAAATAAATACATAAAAAACTGGTATAGAAAGGCTTTAAAGACACAGCCTAAAAACAATTCCTCACTCTTGGTCAAACAAAGACATTCCATTTCCAGGAAAGATTGCGACAACCTTGAATGAATGTGACAATTTTTTTTTTTCCACTACATCTTTTGCAGAAAACATTTGCTTATTCTTTTATTATATTCGAGAAAGAGACAAACCGCGAGGTCCTGGCCAAGCTCACCGAGAAATAGTTTTCACGTAAATGCAATTCAAACATTTGCTTCCGAGGCAGAGTAATGCATTTTCAATTAGTGCTCTCCTGAATTGGTTACAAGCGAGACAGCAAAAATAAGCCCTGATGAAAGACAAAAAAGAAGCAGACTTCCTCTGAAGTAGACAGCTCCTTTGTCGCTGTAATGAGTGAACCACTGGCCCAGGCTGGGTGTGGCGTGGGCGATTAATGAAGTGGTGACTCACCAGGGAAATCCATCTGCACCTTGGCACTCCTAATGAACTACAAAGAGCCAGACGTGGCACGTTTACTGAGGACACCATTTATGGCTTACGACATGCTGAGGAAGCAGGACTGCTTTTGTTTCCAATGGACCAGCCTTTAATGGTGACAAAGTGAACTTTTCAATCTACTGGAGTGCACTCTAGCCAATAATAGGTGCACCGCACTTATAAAGTTTGTCCCTTCCCATGACTTGTTTGGATGTTTTGATGTATCGTAGAATCATCATTTTTGCAAAAGATCATTCCCATAATACACTTCACTTCTTTGATATGGTTTCATGTAAGAAAAGCAAATAATGTTTTACTATTGTGTGATCTGAATATGTGTGATTACAGATTCGATTCGATTCAGTGAGAGTGAGATTTACTTTGATATTGACTTGAGCTGAAAACAAAAACAGGGCCCTGAGTACAACATAAATGTGTACAATTTATTGTAAATGCAAACAAATTTAATTCTTAAAAAGGCCTTTCTTCACTATAACTATTTTGATTTTTTTTTTTTTTTTTTTTTTTTTTTTACAAAATTCTGGCTGATATAATTACTATTTTGCTAGCAAGCATGCACCAGTTAATCTAATTAAAACGTACCATGTGGACAATTCAAACATGGATTCTGCGCTGTCATTATCACTTCCCTCATTATCTGAAAACGAATTGTTTGCATTACCTGAACTTTTAAGAATGCATTTTGTGAAAAAATAGATAATAATTTTAAAAAAAACATTTTTAACATTCTTAATTAATACTGTACATATTTGTTTTAGTTTGTTTTAGTTACTCGCTTGTTTAATGATGGCTAAATATACAGTACTGTACATTATATTGCCTGCAAATGCATTGGTATACTTTAATTAAAACATTAAATACAGCAAAAAATAAATAAATAAATAAATAAAATTCACACAAACCTCATTTTACTGTAAGATGACTGTATGGCTTTAGCATCAGCTGTGCATGGCAAATTAGTTCAACTAGCACCTGAGCAGCTTTAAGTGACTAGATGAACCTACACAGTGACCCATCTGTTGTGTGTGTTGGGGGGGCATGCACACGCAAATACACACCCAGTGTCCTATTAGCTGTCCCAAAGCAATTATTCAGCATCATTTGAGCTTGTCAGAGTGTGTGAATATTCTGTGTGTATGCATGCACATGTGCCTGCTAATAAATGAACCATAACTGATGGTGATGATACTGTCTGCTTGGTAGTGCCATTAGTTCCGTCACAAACAGCTGCCCACCCTGAGGCGTCCTGTTTGATGTGTGATTTAGAGGCCAAACAATCCAAGATATGTTAACTGTGTAATACTGTTTCATGTTATAAGTATAAATAGGGAAATGGAATGTGCTTCACGCAAAAACAAAAAAACCAAAACACAGAACAGCTGAAGACATCACACACCAATACATTGTAAAGAAAGAGAACAAATGCAGCATATTAACTTTACTATGACCCTTGCCATTAAAATATGGACTCACCAGTCTGGGAGGATGTTCATGCAGTTGTTTAATTTTGTAGGAAAAAGCAGACCACAGGCATGACAAAACTAAAGCCATTTCAAATGGCAACAAAACACTCAAAGAAATCAAGAAAAAACATGAAATAGTTAGTAACAGTTACTTTTTTAGACCAAGCAGAAGGATGAAACTGCAAAATGACTAAACTGTGAGAAAAAACATGGAATCGTGAAAAAACAACAACCACATGAACGTTTAACACACTTGTACTTTGTTTCCCCACCTCTGGCTTTTATAGCAGTTGGCACTCTCAGAGGTATGGACTCAATGAGTAACAAACAGTACTCTTCGTCAATCTGGCTCCAACTTTCTCTGATTGCTTTTGCCAGATCAGCTTTGCAGGTGGGAGCCTTATCATGGAGCATTTTCTTCAGCTTCCAGCACACAGATGTAATGACAGCCATCCGACCCCATGTCATCAATGACTGTGAAGATTTGCATGAGTACTACTGGCAGTTGACGTCTTCCTCGGTCTACCGGCATGCTTGCCTTTAACAACCTTGCATGTTGTTTGGACTGATTGTTGTTTGTACTTGGTCCGGATTTTAAAGACAGCTGACATCATTTGCAACACTGCGTTATGATTTACCTTCTTGAAGAAGTTTGATAATCCTTAACCTAACCCTTTTAAAGCCAGTAAGTTGCCAATTAATGACTTTAGTTTTGGGATTTGACTGCGATCTGCTGTTTTTGACAAAATTCAACAAAGTGCATGAACATCCTGCCGAGACTGGTGATTCCATAGGTTTTTGCCAGGGGAAAATCCAAATTAACAACATTTAAGTGCATTATCTATCCAAGCAAAGGAAAGATATAAACAAGTATTATATAATGAAATGAATGGTAAAAAATATGTTTTAACCTGGATTTGAGAGCATTAATACTTGGAGTCTGTTCACAACTTATTCCATTTACGTGCAGCAACAGCTAAGTGCAGCTTCACCAAGTTTGTTTTAAAAACTGGGCTCCTACGATCAAACCAAGTCTGCAGCCATCAGAGCCCTACTTGAAAAGTAAAAAAAAAAAAAAAAATCTCGCTCAGCACATTTATCTGGATTCATTAAATCCAAATGTGTCCACCATCTACAAATTTTAGGGGAAATAATTCCTTTTTGAGTTATGTAACTCAGTGGTCCCCAACATCATTTGTGTCCAGTTTGTTTTCCTTTTCCCAAACCAGTGGTTTTTAACATGACATTTTTTTAATATAGGCAATGAATGTAAAAACGTGTTTTTTTTTTGTTTTTTTTTTTGGTTCAATTTAAATCTAAATTATTCACTTTGTTGATTAGTTAGTTTGCCTTGGTTTGGTTTAAAGTGGCAATCTCTATATGGGCTTTTGCTTTCACTGTGAGGAGTGTGAAACACAATACACAAATAGTTTTGAATCCTTGTCTTGAGCGGGGGTTTTAAAAATCACTTTTGTGTTCTTCAACAAGACGACATTATTTGCTCCACCTTTGAAATACCATGTCAGAATAATTGTAAAAATAGCAACTATACATTTACTACATTCGATATAATTGCTTGCAATGGAAGGTCGTCGTGAGAAGGTTGGTGGCTCGAACTTTGCCGTGGCAAGGACAGCCCTGACCAGCCTGCTCAAGCTTAACCACCGACAGTTATCACTTCATTTGTTAACAAAATATCTCGTAGAATGTCTTGACACGCAGAATGCTTTGCCACACATGTACTAATCATACACACACACGATGGACAAGTACACTGTGTTCCTTTCTAGGGCAGGAACCTTCATGTTCTGAATCAAACAAAAAGAGAGGGTTCACAGAGGCTGCATTAGAGCGCAGCAGAATTATACTCTGGCAGTCCTTCTCCGTTCTCCTCAAGCATGAGCTAAAAAATCATGCCTTTTTTCCTTTTTTGTCTATAGTTTCTTACAAATGTCTAACAGGTGAACCTGACATACCATAAAATCGTGGTCGGCTCCCATGACTGCTTATATTGATATCTTTTATGTTAGAAATAAATAAATGAATGAATCTAAGCAGTACATCTCGGTTCTAATTCTATTTCATTGCAGTGCACCGCATGTTATTCAAATGTACAGAGGTACACGGATACACATGTTCACTGCATTGTTAAAAACTGAAAATGAATAGCTCAACAAAGTTTGTTTGACCTACAGTAAACAATTTCCACGCAGCCAGTCATTCTTTCATCCTTACGGAGCGAGCCGAGGAAAGAAAGGGGGCTGTATGACAGCTCCACAGATGAGATAGCCGTGCCTAATCCCTTTCTAAAAGAGCCACATTGTCAAGACTGGGCTCAAGTAGGAAAAGAGGAAGGAAAGTGAAGCATTGTGCTTTGTATAGACATCAATAGACAGGTTCGGGCTTTTCTCGGCAGCGACTTTGACAGCTGTAAGGATTAAGGGGTAGTGCGCCATAAATGGCCTAAATGGCTGGAATAAGACTTCTAGCCAATCAATAGAAAATAATTACGTGACACAATGAAGCACACGTGTACACTGAGTTGGAAGTGGTGAGGTCCAAACCAAGAGCACGGAGAATAATCTCTCCAAACAAAAGAATGAATAGTAAAGGCCGACTGCCAAATGGTGCTCACTTCTGCACTTTGCTGACGGCTTCAAGATACAGCACCTTCGCTAAATGTGCAGCGGCATGGTGCATTACATCGACATGGGTGGAAAGGCTGAGAGCTGAACACAAATCACAAATGTAGCTTCGCAGAGTGAGGTTGCAACATTTTAGGGGGAAAATATGTTTCTTCTTATGCCAATGAGAACGCAATCACATCTGACAAAGAGTCGCGTGATTGCCAGGCTCCTTCCATATAGCCGGCCTTGTATTGAACAGTTAAGCAATCAAAACTTCAATCTCAAATCGGAGTCATTTTCAGCAAAGAAATGAAACTCTTGATTCTCAGTCTAAGTCAATAAATTGAGGTTCAAGCGGTCACAGTCACGTCACACAGCAGTTCATTATTAACGATGATACATCATGTCTACCTAATTTTCGTTGTCTTTATTAGCTATTTTTTTCAGACCTGACTCATTCGGTGACAGATTGGTCACTGTCCTGTGCTGTAGCTTCTTAATTATTTCTGTTCAACGCAGCGTGTCTAATCACATCGCACAAGGATGTCTAATCACGTCAGCGGACCAACACAATCAAATTACATCCCCTGAACACTGAACTTGATTAATTCACCACATCATCACAACTTTAAAGACGCATTCGCATTGTAAAGTATTTGCTTTTCACATAAGGTCACTTCTTTTAGAAATCTCACGGTGCATGGGCCTCTTGGACTGCTCATTAAATGTGTCTATCCAAAAGACTACTATGCTCACCTTCTTAAAAATAAAGAAAGCTTTGGGTGTAAATAAGACTGACAACATTTCATGGGCTCAGTGAAAACACTCATTGTAACAGATGGACCAATAGTTGATGGGGTGGAGTCAATCCTGTCTCATGCAAGTGAGACGGGGACAAGAAATACGGATTGAAGGGTCCTATCATTTTTTGGTCCAGTGTGCGAATGATAAAAGCACAGAATGTACCCTGAAAAGAAGAGTTTTTATCTTTTTATGCCACTGCCCATTTTCTCCTTCATCGCCTGTACGGTTGTAAAGGAGGCAGTGAGGAGTTATATTGGTCTCTTATGCAAATTAGAGATCAATCATTCATTAAGTGAACAGTGTTTCTGTCCACTATTGCCAGCGACAATAGTGTAATGCGCATTGCAAAATCAGATGGGTGGAGTGAATACACAGGTACATCCATTTTCTACAGCGCCTATTCTGTTGAGTCAGGGGGTGATGGAGTCATCCCAGCTGACTTTGGGTGAAAGGTCTGGTCAACAGTCAATTGCATGGCAAACAGACAATTATTTACACTCGCAACGACACAGTCACTGAAGGCATGCTGCCTGCATTGAAATCAGGAAAATGTATTAATTGTTTTTCTTTCTTTGTTTATTTATATATTGTTTGCTCCCGGTGACATTTAGCGGATAGTGGAAAGAGTCTCAAATGACAAAGCTGCGTGTGATTTTTGACAAGAATTAATGAAATGGTATTTACTTTTAAGGCACAAAGAAAATGTTCCACTGTTAAAAGTTCAAGGATGCAATCTCTCTGTTGCATTCGCATCATTGAGTTACCGCCTAGTGCCCATTCCCTCCCTCAAAGTTACTTTAAAACCGGATGCTTTCGAAAAACCCAACAAAAGACCTGTGTCATTTGCCTCAATGCCCAAAAAACCTTTGCCAGGGATAAGCAATGGGGGTATGTTGAGCTAATATTGTAACATGCTGTCCACATAAACTCTGTAAAAGGTTGCTCGAAAGCATCTGAGCACTTAAATCAAACAGCTGGCCATTCTTCCCCCATGTTAAAAGCATGTTAATACATGTCATACTGTAATTGATCCCAATGAGGAACAAACTGTCAGGTTTGTAGGGTTTGGATTGTGGATTTTTGTCGTGGGGTTTTGTTCTTGTTCCTGAGTTCATGTTCTTCTTCCACTGGCGTTGGCCTTTATTGTCTGAGTTCTCGTTAGTTTGATTTTGTCCACCTATCTGGTTACATGCCCCCCACGGGTGCTCCGATCAGCTTCCCCTATCTCTGGTGTGGTCCAGCTGTTTCACACGCTCCGAAGTTAGTGCGAGTGTATTTAAGTTCCAGTTTAGTTCCGTTTAGTTGTCAGGTCATTATTTTACCTTGCTGATGTCGTTTCCTCACTGTCAGATGTCGCCTGTTCCCTCTGTCCGAGGTCTACCCGTCTACGTGTCGTTGCCTTTCTGCCGTGCCCTGTGAGTTTGTTTTCGTTTCGAGTTTCAGTTGTCACTTTATTATTTTTGTTCCCTTTGCCCCTGCCTGTGTTTGTCATCAAACCATCATTTTTGAGCCGTGGACATCTTAGTTTCCTGCATCTTTTGGTCCCCCTCCTTTCACTCCTTCACACAACATGTCCCGTCATGACACAAACTCATATATATTGTTAAAACTGTTGAAACAATGTCACTCATTGAAAGATGGATAGGATCAGATAATGGTGATGCTGTCTACTTCAGACAAAATTTGCAATTGCCAAAACAAAACAAGAGGCAGCTAGGAGAAAACTAATAATAAGCAGCGTAGTATTTGTAGTAGTATTATAGCGATGCGATAAGGAAAATGATCTTTTTTAGTATGTTTTTGCCGTTTGACTCTGTACAACACTGATGGACTCTGGCCAGTAGGCCTAAATTACTAAAAGTCATAATAGACAGCACAAACAATTAAAAATTAAAAAATTAAAAGGAAACATACAAACTTTGCGTGTAAACTATTCCAACACTTATGTGTGAAGTACAGCATATTTTTGGTGCTGACCTCTCCAGATCAAAGATGGACTCCTTCCTGTGGCAACGGAGGGTCACTACACGGTGTCCTTCACTCCTCACATCCTGGCTCACTATCCACTGTGTGGGATTACTTGGACGGGCACCGAGGAACGTCACACCTTCTTTCAACTTCACTCTGTGGAGAAAGAACAACAGCATTTTTATTCATCTGTACATCATAATGACGGTTTACTTTGTATACCAGCATCTTTTTTGATCCACGCGTAGCTACCGAGTCGTCCACAAAGCTAATGATCCTGCCTAGCGATACATTATCCAGATGGTTGTTTCCCTTCAAACGTTGTCACAGATGCTACAGTACATTGGCTGCTTTGACATCCTCTTTGAGGTTTTTTTCCCCTACATTATGTGTGTTATCAACCTCAAAACCACCCATAGATAATGCTTTGTTTGGTGAGGGTACTATGAATTATAAACCATTAGTGTATGTGGGTGCTAATTCTCAATCTACCCCCTAATTTTTCTTTTCCCATTAATTAACATTCCAAAATTAATTGTAAACAGGACCATAGCAACATCAGTTTTATTGCCAAGGAAAATTATGTCGTCAGGAGATCTGTGTTTGGGTCTCCATTGGAATATAATTCTGAGGAAGGTGTTTGCAGATGAGTTCTTCTCGCAGGTTGGATTTATTACTATAAATACAGAAAAGGTGCGTGCGTGGTTGTTAAGTTTGTCTACAATTGACTGGCAACCAGACTAGAGTATACATCACTGGGCATAGGCTCCAGTTACCTCCAACCTGAATAAAGACAAGCACCAGAGAAAATGGATGGATTGGAAATGTAAAGAAAAAGTGAAACTGTATAAATTCCAATGAGGCCAAGTATATTTGCTTTTTGAAAAGAAATGTAATGATAAGAAAGATGATGTTGACTAAACAAATGCCCTGTTATGCTGCTGTGTTTGTTACTTGTGGGATTAAAAAGAGAAAAAAAAATTACAACAAAAAGGTCAGTCACTTCACCCATGACAGCCATACTCCGCTAAATGGGTTGGATTTAAATGTTATATACATAAATGTCTTTTGGAGTGATGTCAGAACACAGAGGTGCGGACATTTAATTCTACTATACAATAAACAAACATCACATTATCATAACTGCACCTTCCCATCAACATTCCAACTCCAGCTAATGCACAAGCCCGGTAAAATATTTAAGTTTTTTTTTTTTTTTTTTTTTGTGGAATCCTCAAAATTTGCTAAATGTCTTTTTTTTTTCATTTCAATATGCCACACTGGAAAAGGTTAACCCTCTCCAGGCAGGCGTTGCAAAACAATAATATGAGAGTCCCCGAGGTATTCCACATTAATATTGACTGAGGCAATATTACTTAATTTGAGGGGTTAACAGTAGTGTGGGAAAATTCAGATTTTTGCATCACGATGTTTACATGGGTAAGTCTGAATTGACTTATACTAATACTGTACTTATAGTACTGTACGTTCATCAAAGCAATACCTGTAGAGCGTAACTAAGACATGCGGGTATTGATCATCTCCAGGACACTTTGGGAAGCACACCCAAAGGGGACATGCTGACAAAACAAAATAAACATGGATGACAATGAGCCACCCACTTCCCTGTGAAATCCAAAAGGCTCCTACTAATTTAAAAGCAGTCACACACAAACATTTCAGCTTCTGAAAAGTTGACATAGGACATGAACTGGACAATCGCCATCTTATATGTTAGCTGTGTCACGCTAAAATAAAATACAACACAACGACAAACTTCGCAAGTCAAGTGACGAGTTCACTCTAAGTATGAGCTCGGTGACAGATGCGGTGCAATCGACCTGCCCGGGGTGTTGGTATTGGAGACCTGACTGCGGCCAGACTCCAAACAACATTAGGACAATATCTAGATCTACATCTGGATTTTCCTACAAATTCCTGGTGATAATGACATAAAAGTGGCACAACAGCCACACGCTAAGAGGTGGGGTTATCGTTGCTAACTTCCGGGTAAGAACTTCAGTCGCCACTGTGGCAAAGGTAATACTGTAAGTGCAGATAGTTAACTGTGGAAAGTTTAATAAAGCATGATAAAGACCGTTTAAGTATTCTTGTTAAACACAATGTGTGTCCTGAACATAATATAGAAAATTTCATGACATTGTTCATGGCTGCCATGCTCTCTTAAAATAAGGAAAAGGGCATGAAAGCAGGCCAAGTCACTTTGAGAAAGCCAATCAAATGACGGTGACGTTCCAACGCTCCTTCGCCTGCGTTCTAGGACCAAGTTGGAAGAGCTTCTGAGTAACAGTTCTATAGAGGAGCCGCACAGCACTAAAAAATTGTGATGGAAATGTGACCACACAGGGTGGAACCAAACTGTTTTGGGTAGAACTGGTCAAACAGAACTCTCTCCTTTTTGCCTTTACTCATCATAGACGAGCTAAACAAATCTCAAAGTTACAAAAAAAAAAAGAATGTATAATCCCCCAAATAGTTTAACACAATGTACCTGTTCTATTCAGTCTGTATATAGGCCTCTTCTGAAACTGAGGAGTCAGTGAGGAGTCTCAACCCAAAGCATTCTTGATGCCAAGCATCACATAGCCCAGGGGGAAAGAAGAGAGGCAACAGCCCGCAGAGGGGAAAAGGGGTGGGATGTTAAGGTAACAGCATTTAGCTGACAGCTTAAAGTTACACTCGATCCAACTCTACCAAAGTGTCAGCAATCACAGGAAACCCTGACAGGGCTTCATCAGTGATGCTGAAAGTCAGAGACAAACTGAGATCAACAAAGAGAGTGAATGTGACTAGCAAAAGACAATCAGAGAGCACTGCCCAGTTCCCTTTTTGGGTATTAATGCCAAAGTATTTCTTCGCAAACCCATTTCACGGTAAAAATAATACATTTTTTGAACGCACATTTTTTCATCCCTCAAACTCTCACACACATTAAACTGTCTCAACGTTTTCAATAGCCATCCTTGCATTGAACTAATTGCATGCTGATTTCATGTCGATGTTTAGTCTTGGGACAAAAAAAAAAAGTCAGAAAAACAGTTATAAACAGCCATAAAAAACCTCAGTGGATTTTATGACCAAAGAAGTCAGTCTTACCAACAGGCTAACGCTGAAGTCAGCTCAGCGGCCTGCGTCCAAGTGACTCAAACTAGCACCCCCTTCGTACAAGCATTCAGAGGTCAGTGGACATTTTCTTTCTTAAAAAGTCCACAGAGGATTTGCACTGAAAACAAACAGACACTTCTCTTTTATTGTGGCATCTCACCAACATACTGCAGCAAATGTCGAGTAGAGTGGGGCCCCTTTTAACCGCGTCCCCAGCTTAGTTTTTTTTTTTTTCACGTTACAGAGTGGAACAGTTTTTCTGTTCCTCTTTACGTTTTTCCTGCTTTACGGCATCAGCAACTGTGACCTGTGGAGTTGGCTGTGTTTATGTTGTTTTGCCTCCCTCTCCAGGCATTTTTATTTTCTGTTTGTGTCAAACTGCCTGCGACTGCACGCAGGGCTTATTTCTTGGCCTCATCAATCAGCGCATTCTGGACTTGATCTTGTGTGAGTTCTTACAACATCATATTTATAGTGCATTTATAGTGCACTTGGAGGATGGAAAAATCCAAAAACATGCAGGGTAGCCCTCGAGGACCAAGTTTGGACAGCACTAATTTACACTCACAACAACGGACTTTAGAGTAATCAGATGTCCTAATGTGTCTTTAGCGTGTGGCAAGAAACCTGGTTAACGGGAGGGAACCAGAGGCAGGTACGGGAATGGCAGGAAAGCTGGAGCTGAGATTGTGAGGTAGATGTGCTCGCTTACCATGGTAACTAACTTCTGTGTTGCCTGTAAAATTCTTCTACCTCAAGGATATTTGGGAAACATTTTGTTTAATGAATGATCATTGTCAATCAATCAATGTTTGAGCTTGCACTTATGTAGCTGCTTTCAAATTTGGAATATAAAATAAACATTTCAGGTAATTGCTGTCAGTTGGGGAGTTGAAAACCGCCTCTTCAAGTCAATCAAGCACATTTGCTACCAAAGATGATGAGTCCTCATTGTTAATGATACAACATAAATGTGCAAGTGTTTTGCAGCGAACATTTTTGTTGCCAATTACTCCATCAAGCAGGAGTGAGCATCAAGGGAGCATTTACAATATATCCTGCAAAATTAATATGATTTATATCCTGCAGCGAGTCCTTGTTCGGTTGTCGAGATCAAAGCACAGCAAGAAATAGAAAACCTGAACAGACAGAGAAAGTTGTAAGTTATCACAATAGTAGAAGTGGCAGTACTGGTAGTACACGGTGATATGAATCAAAATTTAAGATACTTATAAAATGTTGATTTCTCATAATATTTTATTCTTAGTTTTGTATTATATTTGTTTGTTTTAATGTTTTTCTCAGTTTTTTTGTGTGTGTATATGTATGATGTATGGCTATTAAACCTAACCGTATGTCTTCTTTTCTTCTCGGATTGAATATTTTCTTTGAAATTTGAAAGCCTACAAAAGTGGCCGGACGCCTGATGGAACTCTTTGGAGTTTTTAAAGAGAAATTGTTGAAAGAGTCCGTCCATTTCGCCTCCCTGCTGCGCCATGCTTGGGTCTACCCTTCCCTATCATCACTGAAACCTCTTGGCAATACATTCTGCCTAGTGGTGCCTTATCATAAGTTTAATTTGCTGCCCAACCAAGCTTGTAACTTAAATTTAATTGTATATCTAATCAGTTTTCTTCCACGACATTAAATTCAATGCCGTTAAGTTGCTCAAGCACAAACACTTAATTGTTTCCATTACAGACTCTTGTCGACCTTCTGTCACAAAATGATCAGGTTCGCATGGGAAAACCAAAATTCACTGTTTGGGTTCGCTAGATCTAACAACGAGGTTTGCCAAATTCAGAAAGACAGTGAACTAGGCTTGCCCAGGAATGATAATTAGGGTGCGCCGGTTTTTCGGTTGAGAAGCCTGTGTGTCTCTACGAAAATGGTGCTCGTAACCTCAAATTTCGGAGCACTTGTAAAGCAAGGTACTGCACATATATTCAATGGGGTGGACCAGACACAACATTTTTTCTTATCACACATGCATCAATGTCAGTCTTCTTATAGCCCGCCCAAAAATAAAAATAAATATTGCTGTCCCATCAGGAGGATATTTTGGTGTACGGAAAAGACGCTGATTTGGAGCGATCGTTCAACAAAGGCTGCTGGAAGGTGTGTATTTGCTCATCCAGCACTGGAGCAAGCAGTCAGCTGCAGGCTAATCTGCAGATCAAAAATAGGCAGATGCTAAGCCTTTCCTTCCAAGCACAACAGCAAACACTCTCCAAACTCCCAGTAGCATGGCGCAGCAAATTTACTCACGTGCCAATGCGCAACCGACAAGATGCATGTCTTAAACATGCACCTGCACAGACTGACTCATAGGAGCGATTGCCAAGCTGTGACAAAGCAACTACTCAACATTGCCTTCGGCAAAGGAGTTTTACTGGTGCACTTGTTTTTCTCCTTTTCAACTGTTTTGGTGTTGAGAAAATCGAGGGAACTAAAGAGCCGCATGCCCAAAGGAGAAGCAAGCTGAGCTGAAGGCTGCGTTGCCCGTCTTTTTTTTCCTTTCTTTTTTTTTTTTAAGGCATTGTTACTTCGTATGGAAAATGAAGAGTCGGTTATGAAACTAAATTTAAAATATCAGGTTGTACTTTTTGTCGGGGATTCTCAAATCTATGGAATTAGGGACCCTTGTTAGAAAGCAAATTTTCCACAGTCCTCTATTGCAAATTGTTGCAAAAACAAAACAAAAAAAAATCATTTAAGGTTTTTTTGCGTTATTAAATTTTATTAATTAAAATGTATTACATGTATTACATTAAAAATGTATTAAGTGGCCTTTTTTATTGACCAATAGATTCAATTTGACAACAAGTATATATTTTTTTTTACTTTTCACCTATACCGAAGTATAGAAAATAAGAATTGCAAATTGCACACCGCTTTATAACAAAAACTGGGTCAATTTCCAATTACAGTATTTAACCAAAAACAGCATTGAAAAATAAAATGCTGCTTTAGCTTTGCTGGCTTCATCACCTCATTAGCAAGCCATTGTAGACACAAAAAACATTTTGACAAATTTCAAAATTATTACAATTTTTAAAATGATATTAACTCATTCCATGCTGGACGTATTTTCATATTTTTTAAGAGGTTGGATTATCAATACTTAAGTACATTGAGGACATTAATTTCTAGATAATCATGTATTAAATCCATACTTAAGTATCTGGGATTGAATGTCTGGACTCTTAAAAATAAACTTGAAAATACGTCTCTGGCATTGAGTGAGTTAAACTGGTTGAATTGATTGAATACTTTTGTAGACACTTTTGTATCTATTGAAGACATTATATTGTGTTGAAAGAAAATCTAGAAAATTTGATTTATTAAGAATTATGTATTAAATAGATAAATATTTACAGTCTTCTGTTTTAATCTTTCATAATAAGTCACAGTGTATCAATGATTAGCTTGTTGTCCTTGGGGTCTAAATAGTACCTAAGGACACTGCACATGAGAGACAGTGCACATTATTTGAAACAGGATAAAAGCTATAAACGCTCAAGTAAGCCTAATGACAAACTCTCCTTGTTGGAGGTTTGTAATTGATCATGCCTCCCCTCTTTGCTCAGCAGAGAAGAAGAAAAAAATCAAATTGGCATATTTCAAATTGGCTGATGATTTGGTTTGCAGGCTGATTGTTTGGTCTTCCTCACTGCAAAAAACAATCACATTGCTGCAGGACATGCCCTTTCTTTTAAGTCTACCAAAAAAAAAAAAAGCTAATTACCAGTAATGTAGTTTTTGTGGATATTGAATCAATTGAATCTAAGCATCAAAGCAGTGATCATATCACCCATCTAGCCTTAAAAAATAAAAACATTTGTGGGAAATGTGATGTTCTGTAAATATTACAACATCCTCTGTCATTGATAGGGCAATAAGACCAATATCGCTGATCTAAAACAATGAAAACAAATCCCACCTTTTGTTAAATTCCTACACTTAGTGGAAATGAAAAGTCTACACACCTCCATTTCAATGAGACTTGATTTGAGATAAGATTTTCATCTTGAAACACCACCCCATAGCAAGACAGTCGTCCTTGAAGAAAATTGCTTTCTTCTGCTTTGACAATTGCTTCATACCCATAAGGAGTGAAGGCTGTTTTTGTTTTTTTTCCCAGCAAAACAACTCTATATGGTGCAAAGCTAGGTCAGTTTATGTGTGCCTAGAACTCATTTAGTTCCTAAGATAAATCCCCTGCCCAGGCAAGCCCGACCTTCTGATCTGAACATCAGCGCAAAACTATGTTGTGATTATGAGGAAGATGGATGGTCGGAAGTCATCAAACAAGTTGTGCAACTCTGATGAAAACGAAGTTTTTACTTAGAATGTGCGCATAACGTTGTCACAGTACTTCATGGAATAAATAAAGACAGTAATTAATTTATCATGACCAATTTCAGGTCATTGCGGGATAGGTAGACGACAAAACAGCTGACTCTTGCTGACTTTATGGTCAAAACAATTTTATTCAATGGATGATTTGTGACAACAGCACTCTCTCACCTTTAGATAAGAAAGGGTTCCCTGAGGGACAGCTCTTAATATTCAGCATTGTATTAAGTTCGTATTGCCCTCCTGAGCTCACAGTTATTTATACCGGCCATGTGCATCATTCACATATTTCACTCCCGAAAGGCGTACAGTAGGGAAAAGATAAGCTTCGTATCACGGAAGTTATAAGTGACACAGCTTGAAATACATACGGATTTAGCTTGTGCACATCAAACCCAGTGCCCTCCATTTGTAGTAACTCTTTGAGACACGCTCATACCCATCTGCTGCTTATGTACACATGAAAATGAAGAGGATGGCACATCTACAAAGATCCACTTTGTTCCAATATTCTGGTCCACCTTTGCCGGCGTCTTAGGAGAGGGAAATAGTGCACCGTTAGCGGTGTGTACACTGGAGATGGGGCGCTGCTGACCTCTACTCGGGACGTCGTGAGCCGGTGGGAAGAATTCTTCAAAGAAAGAATCAATCCCACTGACACATCTACCTCAGGAAACTCTGAGGTGGGCTCTCCTATTTCTGGGACTCAAATTACAGAGGTGATCAAAAACTCCCTGGCAAGGTCCTGGGGTGGATGAGATCTGCCCAAAGTTCCTAAACACTCTAGATGTTGGAGAGCTGTCCTGGTTGACGCGCCTCTACAACACTGCATGAAAAACGGGGGGAAGCCATTCCCTATACTCCGGTATACAGTAATCCCTCGCTGCATCGCGGTTCACCTTTCACGGGTTCGCTGCTTCACGGATTTTTTACAGCGTGGATATTTTTTACAGCGCATTGTGCTCTGAATCCTGATTGGCTCAGGGGCTTTACTGTTGTCTCGAAATAAAATATTGAGGCTGTACTATATTGGTTTTTCACTTGTCAATTTATTACAAAAGGCAAGAGGATCCAAAAGCTTGCTTTCGTCTCTCCCGTGTCTCTCCTGTACGCGCTCAGCTCAGCACACACACAAACGTGCTAGTAAGCACATTGATTGACGGCTTGGTCTCTGAGAGACGATTACGTGACGTGACGAGAGCAAACGGACACACCCATTTGTGTGCCTACATAGAGAGCAACGGAGAAATGCGCAGCTTTGGAAATCTGATTTTTACCTAGATTTCTTTTGTAATAAATTGAAATTTCAAGTGTATTGTTACGATATAAGAGGCTTCACTTTAATTCAATGGCTGGGCATATCCGTTCATAAAAATCTTCTTGCTTAGAAAAAGAAAGAGCAATACGGGTACTCATAACAATGTGCGGGTTCAGGACGAAGAGACATAGCTGGGACTGTGAAATACGCAAGGGACAATTATTGTTTAAAACAATTGTGGGGCTTGTGTGACTTGGGCTGTGTGTAAATGAAATGACAAACATCGAAAATATATGAAGGGACAGAAAGCCACTTACATTTATATGTGGGTACTGTATTTGAAGGGATAGAAAGCAACTTACATTTTAAATGTACACAAATAGAAGACATAATCCAAAATAATATTGTCTCGGTCCAGCAAAATGGGCGTAGTGTGACCATTTTTACGCTGTGTACATACATGTCCACCTGTTGAACGTAAATTTATTCATTCATTAGTGGTTCATAGTTACTGCCCCTTATTGTTCTATTACTGTTTTTGTTTTTGTTTTGTTTTGTTTTGGTTTGGTTTTTTGTTTTCATTTTATTGCCTATTTTATTATTTGCTCGATTATGGAATGTAGTTTGTTCGGGGAAGTGAACAGAATAAGAATTTCATTGTGTGGTATTACTATGCATATGGCAATAAAACTCTTGAAAAATATAGGGCCGGTTGGTCATTTTGTATATGAGTACATGCCAGTGGACTGGGAGAGGGAGGTCCGCACCACTGTGGCAGTTATCACATCCTACTTAAATCATGGCAAATCAAAGTGTCTCCTGCAAGTCTTAGGGGCCCTAACATCATTCCCAATGAGGTGAGCACTTTGTAAACCCCCCCCCCTCAAAAAAAAAATAAATAAATAAAAAAACGCTGTGGGTGCCAGTAAGATGATTTTAAAGATAATGATGATAATAACAATAATAATTATCATGATGAACCTTCCTATTAAAGTAATTCTATGACTCAGAGAGTTGGATGCTGTGGTCTATACAGTATATTTATGAATGAAATATGCCTAACATCCACAGCATCTTAACGGACCACCAGTCTAACCTGCCACTAAATTGTATCTCTTGCAGGCACCTCTGTATTGGCACTCTATCTTCTGTTCCTTATGCTCAACTTGGTGGGGACTGGTCTGTCAAGTTGGCAAATGCGCAGAGAGCCTTGCGCTTTGCCTCTGACGTGTTGTCCATGAAAATGAAGCGCCAGCTGTGTACACAAAATGACAGACAGTTGGTGATATTGTTTGGCTGGTGAATTTCAGCAGTGGTCGGTGAGTGACACTACCACTCCCATTAGCTACTTTGGTGGGTTGGAATAAGGACTAGAGTTGCACTCCAAATCAGCAATCACTGCTTGCTTGCTGACCAAGCTGTCACATTCACATTTTAGGAACATATTTGTAATGTACCTGCACCAGCCAACGCACTAACTAGTAACGTAAACCTATGGCAAATTCAGATTTTTAATTTAAAATCACTTTAACCTCCAGGACCACTCGTTGTACACCGGCCAATAGCAAAACCCGCTGTGGTTTTTAACCTCAACTTTTAAGGACACAGAACATGGGATTCTGTGGTCGCGCATTCAAATTTCCAATCTTTTTTCCTGCTATCACAGTTTAATGCGCATTAGCATTCTAAAATGTGCACAATCACTTCCTCCTTGATGATGATATGCTAAGATGCATTTGAGTGTAAGTAGCAAAGCGCGTGGGTACCGATATTTTCCAAAGTATTGGATACCCGCGGCCCGGTGTTGTCCCATGAATCAACTGGTACCGGTCTGAATAGTCAGAAAGCTATTTTATTTTGAAAACTCTTGGATTCGTTTTGGTCACTTGAGCGCCAAAATTTTACTCACAAATAAGTTAAATGAGTAACAGACAGACGTCTTTGGGAAGGGGAAGAGGCCAAGTCAAGAGACAGGTGACGAACCTACAACTTCGAAGAAAAAGAAAGATTTTAAGAGGCAATACCAGGAATCTCGCAGTAAGGACTTGGAACGCTATTTTGGACACAAAAAACAAACAAGGAATGAATTCTCTACCTCTTTTGTTATTGAACCAGATGAGCTTGCAAATGACGGCAGCCTCAAAAGTATGTTTGAGACTCCCAACATCACATCTGTGTGAAGAGTGAAGCTAAGCGCTCCCATTAGTTTGGCATTAAGTTCATATTCATGTGAGGTTTATATTACATGCTGATGGGGACTTGGCGTTTTAAAGCTCATACAGTCAGCTGCACGCAGGATGTGTTGCTTGGCAACACTCAATGGGGCATGTTCTCCAAAGTCAACACGGATTTCTTGCACACTTTCCAGTTCAGTACAAGAAATTTAATCACAATACCATGTTCGTAATGGAATGCTTAACAGAATGTGCACAAAAGAAAGTATAACTTACAGCACATGACTGTAGTTCTTTGAAATTAGCGCTTCAAAAGCTCCCATTAGGATGTGAAAATGCTCCTCAAAGAAAAAAAAAAAAGGCCAGTGCTGCTGAAGCAATTTTCATCAAGCCTCTTTAGGGGTTGCAATTTGTAAGTGCCCAAGTTAAGCTAGATGGATGTGTCAGAAGCCGAAATGGGAGAATTGAAACAATTTTCCAACCGATTATACATATGTGACATATACATTACATATTACCTTTGATTTACATAATTAGTACATATGTTTCTTAATTATTTTGAGGACATGATCAGGGTCTTCACATAAACTAGTAGCCCTTCATATTACTCAGTACCAAAGAAGTAGCTCTCGCTTTCAAAAAGGTTGGAGACCCCTGAAGTAAATGGTCCTTGTGTGTGATTGAGAGCGTGATTGTTTGCCTGCTAAGCGGTTTTCAGGGCGTAGACCGTCCAATGCCCGAAGATAGCTGGGATAGGCTCCAGCACACCTTTGTGAAAGTAAATAAATAAATAAATTGCTTGACATGTAGACTCTAAGTACAAGTCCAAGGTCACATGAACAAGCAATAAGTGAGCGAGTACAGTTGCTTAGTACTCAGGGAAGAGAACCCAACCACCTCCCCACTCACAGGCACTTTGGGACACCTCGCCCACGGCTCCTACTTTGATGAAAATTAGCTGTCAATCATCTGATGAGCAAAATTCATCCATGACTCAATGACCTTTGCAGAGGAAACAGTGAGAGCACTTCCCATCTACCTTGGCAACACATCAACAGAATACGAGATAAAACAATAACATCTTTGTGAGATGAGACAGCAAAGAGGTGACAGAAAGGGCTGCGGGAGGTGTGCACATGGCAATGGTTACTTGAACTATAGCGATGCTGCGTTTCTGTTACAAAAGCAACAGAGCATCAAATGGACAAAATGAGCTGAAAGCAGACAAGTGGGCCACTGCTTTACATCACTGCAGCTTTGCTATCTCTTGTATCGAACCGTCTTGTTACCAACTTTTTGCAAGCTTAAAAAAGCACAAGCAGGCCTTAAATATTCATTTTGAAGACTCGCAAGATAAAAGGCATTAAACCCAGCCAGTGATGTCAAGTGAAGTGGGGCTGCTTTTACAGCAACGGCCGCATGTTCTTCCCATAGAGTGGCTTTGCTGGCACCTTTTTTTTTTTTTAACCACAAGTCAAATTAGATTTGAAAGAGACACCGGCTGCTAATGTAGCGCCATAACACTTCAAATCATGTACAACCACAGAAAGCCACGCATGACCTGATGTAGCATTGAGAGTAAATATAACAGGCTGTTAAGAATTCAAATCATATCTGCAAGACTGACACCTAAATTGTCACCTCACTACACCTACTGGCCCTTGTTTACATAGATAATTATGAAAAACTCAATCAAAAAATGTTTTTCATAGCAAGCATGTTACAAATTCATGCTTGATTATAAAGTAAACTAGCTCACAGAGGTAGCCTTCATATTAGCGGTCCAATGCCCGCGCCCCTATATATAGTCTTCAAGTACTTAAAGAATCCGAACTTCTATTATTAGTGGAAGAATGATTGTGAATGAGCTTCAAAGCAGAAAGTGCTTTACAATTGTGATTTTTCTTTTGCTGTATTTACCTAGGTGTATTTTTTGTACTCTGCTTGTAGCTCCCTCAACATGTTTCAATCATTGCTTCTTGCAGCCTCATTTCTTTTCTTAGCGGGAATTCACCGAAAGCCCTTTCCCAAGATTCCAACTTCCCATTGGTTTCCACTTCAACCTTACCCAGTTTCCACTCATCTCTGACCCTTTCTCAGCCTACTTCACAGTGAAGCAATTTTTCACATCTTAGATAGATAAACTTTATCATTGATTCTGTCTCTGTGCTTTTCGACCCTCTGCCTGCTGTGCTGAAATGATGCTGCATAGAGTGCAACAGAGGAATGCAGCTGCTGTTGTTCTAATAATGTGTCCAGATGGCTACACAGTCCCTGTCAACTCTTCTGTCTTTTTGTGGTAAGATGGTATCAATGGCAACGCAAAAAAACAAGCTGGTACATGTTTCAGCTATGGGGTTGAATTTTGATGATACCTAAAACACTTTGAGAAAGTGGCAATGACATTATTTTAACCACTCCTATAAAATTGCATTTACTCTCTGATTCTACAAGTACTTACCACAAATGTAACAGACTGAGTTAATTATCACCAATGTTGGGAGTAATGCATTACAAAATTAATTGTTATAACTGTAATGTATTACAAAAGTACTAGTGCTGTAGTGCATTACTTATCGCTGTAACGCAGGCATGTAATATATTACACACAAAAAGTATAGCAATATTTTACTCGTTACAAATGAGAGTAATTCAATGCATTACAATGCATTTTTAGTCTGAAAGCAGTGTTTCCCCCCGACTCCAAATTCACCAAAAACACAGCGAGATCGCAGGAGCTTCTTTTGGAGCATGTTTTGGTTTTGGAATGTGCTGGAAGTGCCCGGAGAAGACCCACACGAGCACGGGGAGAACATGCAAACTCCAAACAGGAGGTGCAGAGGCAAGTTGGAATTTAACCCGGGACCTCTGAACTGTTAGGAAAACATGCTAACCAGGCTCTCACCGTGTTGCCCCCCATGAGACACCAAAATAAATGTAAGGGATACTCTTACAGAAGAGTAAGACATACTCTTTGGTAATGACAATTTTGCAAAAAAAACTCAAATCTACTTACTTTTTAATTAGATTGTGACTTCTGGACTGCATGTTCAATTTTTACCCACACTGCTATGATAACCATTAATGTTCAAGGCATACCTCCACTACTGCTGATTTTGAAGAGCATATCGCCTGAGGGTTTGGTAAAGTAGTCCTTGTAGAGAGGTGATCAAAAAAAAAATCCATAATCTCTTTTCTTTGCCTTCAAGGTGACATCTGTTTTAAAGGAACTCTTATCTGGGTTGATATAAAAGGACATTCTAAAGCCATTTACTGGCTTTTGTTGCGCGCGTGTGCACAGGAGGGCAATTTTGTGTGCGCATGTAAAGGCGTCCTCCGTTTCACTTAGAAAAGCACTGCAAATGATTATATGAAAAGGCTCATTTGAAAGATCCACACTGAAAAAGCTCAATATCCATCCTTTCAAAAAAAAAAAAGAAAAAAATACATACAGCTTTTATATAGACAAGTCAAAATACTCCGATGTACTTCGGGAAGCTTCATTCCTGATCGGGAGTCTCGAAGCCATTAGCGCCTATCAGTTACTGTTTTTCTCTTTCATCCCCTCTGGAGTCAGATAATGAAATAAAAGCACTGCATATTTACTTTGGCTAGTTCGACGTGTGCTAGTTCAACTTGCTCACAAGATGTACATTATTGCATTTTTTTGCAGCGCAAAAAGAGTCAGCTTAATCGCCACCTCGATCAATCCTTGTCACTTGGCCCAGCCCTAGCTAGTGGACGCCTCACCTGTACTGCTCCTTTTGGACCCTCCGATCACCATGGAACAACTATCTCCCAGTATCAGTATGGAGCGTGATGGATGACAGGTGGAGGGAGAGGGAACAGGTTTCCTCGGAGCATGTCAGGCTTCCTCCCACTTCCCATTAGTCTTCTATTTAGCCCTACGCCGAGCCAGTCACTGTGATCACGCCCTCACGCGTGACTATCTGGTCAATGATGAATCCCTAAGCTTCCTGCGGCATGGGAGGCCCACGAGATCTGGGAATAAGGCCACCTTGGTTCATCTCCCTCAATCTTTAGCCACTCAGACCAACCACTTTGCTCTGCTTCCCCTAGCTCAATGTCAGATGATGTGCACCGCAGCATAAGGAGCCATTTTATTATTCTGCCTGGACTGGTAAAAAGGTAAACTGCGGTGGAACAAAAGAAACTTGCATTAAACTTGAAAGAAAAATGGGAGTCACATCTTATCAGAAAGCGGCATCTACAAGGACGTACTGTGGTCACAAACACATCCATCTCAATATCTACTGGCGCTAGAGTAGTGAAACCAGTTGGCTGAAATGAAGCAGCATTGATTAAATAGATAAAAAGGAGGAAGTAACAGACAGAAAAGATCTTAACAAATAATTGACTGCCATTGTTGATCAGTCCCTGGTGTTGTTCTAACAAGACCCGGGCCATGGACAATTTTTCCAAAAAGCAGACTAGAATCGCAATTAAATGTGTAAGTACAGTGAGTGGGGAAAGATGAGAAACATGACAAAGTCCAATCACAGATGCTGAATGTATTATTCTTTTTAGGACGTCCAACAGACAAAAATACAGAGCACTCTGATCTTCAAACCTTGCTTGTTAGAATAAGGAGGATACCCGGTGATTCAATTATTACGAGGGACAGCTTTGACTTAAATTGGTTGTTGGAATAAGATTTCAAACTGCAAGCCAAATGTTACATTATTTCTTTCTACTTTCCTAGCATAAAATCTAATCTAAGTAGTTTCACATTTTAGCTTCCTATTTCTTTTATGAGAACAGGGTCGAATCGGGTTAATAACAATTTCTTCCACAGATTATTACAGGAAGAGATGGATGTAATGTAAAGAGGGGCGCTGCAATTTGATTAAGCAGAGCTGTGCTCTGATTTCCATCTTTGGAACGGGTAGATATGAAAATGATTGCTCAAAATACCAAACATGACACAAATCAATAGGCAGTCTTTTTTCTTGTATGGACAGATTGTATTAGTTTGGAACAAACAGGAAAACATTTAGTTCTTTTAGAACTAACAAACTTGTATGTAATAACAGAGTTCCCACTGTATATGTTAATGCCACAACACTGTGAATGTGAAGGGAACAATACTTATAGTGTGAACTCCTATGTGCAGATTAAGAAAACATGCAGCATGTTCACGGTGTGCATGGGGGTTACATGGTAAAAAAAAAATCCCCTAATTTATGGAATTATTTGAAGCAGTAGCACTTGATGACACTCCATAAACTAAACAGAAGAATGTGATTGATCATAGTCCCAAACATATCAAAAATTAAGATGAAATCAATTTTTTGAGGGTGTTAAAAATATTGCTTCACTTTTTTTCATCTAATCTGAAGATGAACCTTCAATATCATGGAATATCTTCACGTTGTCCCCTCTCATTAGATTTCAAAGAATGTATTCAAAATATCAATGATTATGTAGAGTCATGTCACCAGGGGAACTGTTGATTGTGACTGATGTCTGGAAAATTGCTTATCCAGCTGAATTCAAGGTGGCATTATTCTTATGAATGCCATGAAGGTGAATTTTGAACCAACCATCCGCAAACCTTATATGAGTCATTGTCTGATGTCATATAAAGAACACTATTCATTGTTTGGTTGAATCAATTTGTAGTAGACCAGCACAAATTGTTTTTTTTTTCATTTCTGAGACAACCAATCTAGAAAAATAAAGATTGCATAAATGGTATGGAAAAGAACAAATGTAAAATAATACTGAAGGATAGTATTTTAAAATGAATTGCAAGCAGTCTCTGTGTGATCATGATTCGTGTTGGCCACTGCAAAGTAAGCAAACCACGTCGATCACCAAAGGACAAAGGTCTGCGTTTGGAATGACAAAAATGACGGAGCGATTTCTCAACAGGAGAAGGCTTATAACCTGTGTTCTGGGGTGTGATATGGAACACGACCATCCCGTGCCTTCTTGGCAGACATTAAGGTTTTGGAGTCCGTAAATAAGACACTCAAACCATTCCAAAATTCACGGGTGTGCTGTCAGCGGACAGGCATGGCGGTGCTTCCTACAATGTTCACCATTTGTTCAAAAGCAATCTTTTGTTGCATGAGGAAGATGACACCGAGCTTGCTACAAAAACTAACGAGGAACTTATCATGATATCTTAAGGGAGTCTATGGTGACCCATTCAAAGATGGCCTCTCTGCTGGACCGTAGGTTCAAGAAAGTAGATTTGTAGAGAAAATGAATTTTCTGCATTGAAGCTCCTCGTTCCCTTGAGCGCATGGCATGTGTTTTGACGGGGGTTGTTAAAGCAGAGGGGAAAACAAAAAAGGAGACTGTGATTCAAAAAACCCCCTTGAGGGTCAATAAGTAATTGTTCCGGTTATTTCCTGCACCGAAATAGCGGTTTACAGCCACGAATAGAAATAATAGGACAGCAATGGTAATGAAAATAAAAATGCGTATTTTGTTGATGTTAATGTCTCGATAGAACTCATGAATAAATCGCCGTCTCCGAAAAGGGATTTCGACCGTTATATGGTCTAAATTCAAACATGACCAATGCCTTTGTTCAAATTTTACAGTTAAGATTTCGTACAAAGCCAAGCTGGCAGGTCCAATTAGTCTTGGCAAAGAATGGTGTGCGGATTTGAATGGTACCCTAAACAATATATGTATATTTGCATTCATTGACTTTGTACTTCCATGCCTTTTCCTCTGGCAATTACATTTGGTGCAGGCATTCATGCTGCTCTAAGCATGACTGGTAATCACATTTCATTGCAGCGCAATCATTGAGACCCATTTTAAAGTCATACGTTAGAATATCAGCTGCACTCAAAAAAAGCTACGCAGTTATCAAATGTGACTGGTCCAAACTGCGATGGAGAATGGTGTGGGCCTTTCTGTGGTGCTTTGGCAGTCCCGCTGTCAGCATGTTTGCATGCAATATCATGCTGAGCCCACGAAGAAGCTGTCTTATCTCATCCTCTGTTCACAGATAAACGCCTGTGAAAGACTGCTGCAAAGGAAATTCAGACATGCATCACTTAAACTTGAATCAAAAGCCTGTCCTCAGTTACAGTGTAATTAAACTATGAACAAATTAACCAATAGGCCATGTCCAGCATTGCTCTTCAGAGGAAATCTACCCAATGAGAACAATGTTGTCTCATAACATTGATGTAGAGATTGATAATAAACAACAAATTGCATGCAGCTGTTCATCACCAACGAAATGCTTAGTCTTTATCTTTGCTTCGTTTGTAATTACCCTATAAAAAGTGGTTACGTTAAAGAACATTTGGATGTCGCATCAGACAGAAGTAATCAAACATTCCAACTCGCAATCTATTTTATTTGTAATGTGATGAATTACCTGGCGAGAGGGAAATCATTGGCACCGGCCCGACATGCTGCTTTGACAATCCGATATGTTGCTTTCATGAACGGGGTAAAGGTCAGAGCGAAACAATAGAGATTGCCCCAAAAGACTAGCAAATTAAGAAAGAAAGAACACAAAAAATGTGCCCCCGAAAGTCATACGATTATCGGAATTACAACTCTCATAATAGGCAGGCAGGCGGACATGTATAATTATTTATCTTTTAAAGTTAAGGTTTACGTGGGTTACTTTGCAACTATCTACTATCGACATTTAATTTGAAAGAGTCATGATATTCGAAAAGGTGGGGAAAAAATAATGAAAAGTATATATTGAAATAAAACTGAAACAAAGGCTAGGGATGATTAATTATTAGATGTACACTTTGAAGATTCATTCTGTTCATTCATTTTAGAAATGAAGCTAAGCAAAAGACAGCAGAATAAATTGGCTCATTTAATAGCTGTGAGGAACAGATTATATTAATTCTGTGTTTTACATGATGAAAAGACTACAGCGGTGTTTATGATGTAAAACTGTGATCCCAGAGGTACTGTTCTTCTTTCAATATATTCAGTAGCAGCGAGGTCTTACCCTCTATTAGCGCTCCAGCTGCGTATTTGATAGTGTGATTCAAATATTGGTCAATGGTCACCTTTCATTCTAATCTTAATCAAAACATTGAATCAGGCACTCACATACTGCAAGTAATCTTTCTGACTTAAAAAGATAATGCAATTGATGTTAAAGGGTAATGACTAGATCCCTTCTTTAAGACAGTCGCATATTGGTGGAATTATATTGTTATAGGAGCAGATTATGTGTGTATAATGTTGCAATTTATTGTTTGTTTGTTTTTTAGCAATGTATGATTGATTACATTGAATTACTGTAAAGGAGCTGATTATGCGTGCACAATGTTGCAATTTATTATTTGTTTTTGATGATTAATTACTGTACATTAAAGTACTGTCGGATGTTTCAAACAAAAAGCAACACAGATAGTTGGCTACAGATATTTGCACTTGAACAAGTATTGGAATTGGAAACATTTTGAAGTTTAATGATAATGATCACAAAGCAGAATGTGGACAAAATGAATAGATTGCATGTTTGGCTGTCAAATTTTTTTCAACCCTTTATTAATTAAAAACGGTAACGAGAAGCGTTAATTGCAACTTTCCGGGACAGCATCACAGTGGCTCAATGCTTTGCCTTAGTCTCTGCAACTGTTTACTTTAGTTCTTAGAAAAAAAAGATAACTTTTGCATCAAATTAAAAAAAAATGTAACCCAAAAGAAAATAGTTGCTTTTACACACCATCAACAAAGGAATAGAATAGGCTACTATGACATGACAATAAAGTGTGCAAAATAAAGTTTTAAAAATATACAATATACAAGCTCCAAACAGGTGAGATAAAAACAAGATCATGGGGCCAAAAAGACCATGGTGCAGTGGATTGCTGCTATCCTATCTCACAATTTTTTTTCATCGGTTATGTTAGGTTTCATCACAGAATGAAGCTTATTATATAGCACATGCATCCATTTGTGTACACAGCGTGGCCTGAATGGTAGGTGAACATGTAATTAGTTATACTGCACCAGTGTCTTTTTTATTGAACTTAGCATAAAAAAATAACACTTGACAGCATGTTTCCCTTGAAAGAAATTGCACAATAATGACAGCATTTTTTTATAACATGCAGAAATTGTTAGCTCAAATGAGCACACGATCATGAAAGAACACGTTCCCCAAGGGCTCCATTCGATACACATTGGAAACAGACACTGAGAACACACCACAATAAAGCTTCCACCTCCACATTTGATACACAAAAATGTATACAGTAACTGAAAGAACAACAATGGCAATTACAATTCTGATCTCCAAAATAGCGAGAACATGCTATTTAAGTAATTGTGTCAACAATTTCCACTAAGCCTGGTGGACATCGTCGCCACAAACAGGACTACATTTATTTAAGACAGAAGGACAGGGACTGCAACCAAACCATTTCAACGAAGCAATTTCATCGCTCAATTGCCTCTCGTCTAAAGTCCAATTATGTAGAATGGAAAAGATAATTAGGGCCAACTTCAAACTCAAAAGGACATGGGCGGACAGTGAATTTGCACACATTAAGATGAGATAATATTTGCTGTTGTTTCAAAACTTTCCATTCTGATGCCAAAACCATAAACGCTGACAATTAATTCTTCCGAATCAACAGTTTGAGAAGCATAGGGCGAACCTGAAAAAAGTCCCAACTTTTTAATTTAAATTTCATTTCAATTATGAGGCATATAATTCTGCAGTTACTGTCCTCAATGAGCACTGGGCGTTGCTGGTGGCTTGAACATGTTCCACCCCACGTAACAGTCGTTTGACTACATTTTTTGTACTTGCATTTAACAAAACATGAAAAGATTGATTTGTATAGCGTGAATCTAAGCAAAACATTTGCCAGTAAGTCATGAAATTATTTTGAAATGGTGTGTTTGACAGGCCAAGAAAAAGCAACAGGGGAAAGAAAAAAAACATCATTTGTATTTCTACTTTTCAACACTAACACTTGAGGAGCTAGGTAAGCCAGACCCTGTGAACAGACTTCCTTCAATTGCCGCATAGCTCACTGCTTTTTAGCAGGGAACACACTTTTTGTCCACAGACCTCTCATCTTCAACATGAGGTAAACGTGTGAAAGTTTGTTTCAGTAAAATGAAATATAATGAAATGCAAGTGACAAATGTGCAATATTTGAGAGGAGTGTACAAATAATAGAAATCAATGTCCATTTATTTCTCAACAAGCCACTTGAGACCACAAAGAGGAAATGTAAATGAATATAATTTCCTTCCTTGCATTTAATTTGCATATGAAGTACCTAACACCTAAGAGACCATGATTCATTATCAATAGTACATATTGTACATTTCGACTGCTCACATAGTTAGACCGGAAAAAAAGAACTAATTATGATAATGTATTTTCTATCACTTGCAATATTCAGTGGCCATAATGTCCAAAGTGATTTTTCAGGGCATATTCCTCCATTTTGTTTCTTTGATTCTGTACAGCATTTGCTGATGTGCAAAATTGTATATTCTCATTGAAGACACTTAATCATTATACAGTATTCCACTCCAACTATATTTTCATTGCTTTTTTTCCCAGCATAAGCTTTTAAACAGGGATTTATAGTTGAATGGGTTCCACAGAAAATATCATTGCTTACAAATTATTCATCATTTATTTTTATTTATCATTCATTTTGATCTTTTATTTTTAGTAGAAATGTGTGAGAAAAACACCTTCCTATATAAAATTGAGTATAATAAAACTATTATTAGCAGGGTTTAAGGAGCAAGTACTGAAAAAAAAAAAAAACTCCTGCGTCTGGTCTTTTGTTTAAACCTGTGCTTGTAGACCTCTGCCCCTTGTGTGTTCCAATCAGCTCCCTCATGCATTCATCATTTTTACATTCATTGTCTCATCAGTGTGCTTGTATTTTACGCTGTGGCAAAGGATGGTCCGCATTCATGCGTCAACAAATTAAAAATGATTTGTAGAAAAACTGAAGATTAACTTGCCGAAGATAGAGACATTAATCCCCTCCACTTAGACCCATTCAGCGGACTTCAGCTTTAATGCCAAAATACATGTTTAAAGATAGAAAATGTGCCGTGTGATCTGCTTTTAAATAAAGAGCCTTACTCTCCTAAATGTCACTTCTCTCCTGTGGATGACATGCGTGACAGAAGACTAGACAGAAAATAGAAATGTAATATAGATAAAATACAAGTTTGAAATAAAAAGTAGCAAGTAGTTAAATACTTCAACAGTCTGAAGAGAGAGTTCTAAAAATACAGTCTCAAACTTTTGAATGACAAAGCCCATAAACTGAGTGATGAGTCCATCAAATTACATGAGGCTTGTCACATCAGTAGAAAGTATTGAGCAGCAAGGCTGCAAGCTCGGTATCTGAAAATTCCAACACTGGCAAGATTTCAAGAAGCAAAAAGATGTAACTTTTGTATGCACTGCACAGTATTATCCATTCACATACAGTGCATTGGCACATTGGGTATTTTCAGCGTAATGTATGAGACAGCTTCAAATGAAAAAGAAAGCAGTTGCTCCCATCTCACTGGGAATGCGGATGACATGCGGCCTGCAATAGTGACTACATCAATTTCTGTAAGGACACTGTTGTTCCTTTACAAACTGTAAACTGCATTGAAAACAGCATTCCCAGGATTGCGAGTGACACTTTAAAATATCTTCTCAAACAGACGTAGGAAGGCCTTCAAAAATAGTGATCCACAGGAGAGCATGTTCTGTATGTGCAGAAGGTGTCCAGTCAAAGGAGAAACAATAAACAGTACAAATGGGGGTTGGAGCAGACACCGCACAACAACAACATGGAAGAGACATCAGATGAGCAGAAAACTATTGCTGAGTTTGCAGTTTCCAAACTGTCCCTAATAAGCCAGGCTTTCCATTTATTGCAATCACAGTTTTTTTTTTTTCTTCTTGCATTTACTGACCATTTCTGTTTACTTGTACTTGCAAACCAACGGGAAACAATGGATTGGTTAACCAAAGTCACACACATTTCTGCCACGCCTGGATAAATATATCCACGGCTTGCAGCTGGTAGCAAAATATCACAGTTCTCAATCATATCACACAGCCCTACTAATGTCACTCATCGAAAGGTAATAACGGGGTTGATATACATCTATGGTTTTGTGGGGGGTTGGTTTTAGTATGCGGCCAAGTCCGAAGTGCAGATCCCTGAATTGGTGGTTGCTGACATGTGCGAGACAGGACCTCAAATCTACAGATCCTACATTGGCTGAAAAGGCAATGTCGTATCAAACAGCAACCACAGCAAATCGCAGGTCTACCTTCGGGGCCATGCACTGTCTGTCGCTCAATGTTGTTTGGGAGAAAGAACAACTTAGCGAGGTCAACAGCATGAATTTAGAGCCAAGGCTCTCTGATAGCGAGCAAAGTGATTCCAAAAGCAGAACTGACCTACGCAAAACGTTGCGAAGGCTGCAAGAATAAAGAACCAGCCTGAAGAAGCATTATTATTGGTATGACAGATTATATTATGATACAATTTCATATCTGGTTGTGCTTTTGCAGTGTATGGACAAAGCTTCCTGCCTATTAGCGGAGTTTTGCCGTTTGCTTGTTTAAGAGGAGGTTTTAAAAAGGAATGAATGGGCATTTGTTTTTTTGCAGTGTGTGTGCCGTCCAGTGAGGTGAGCATCCTGTTTTTTCCTTGATGATAGTCGCCAACTCTCATAAATCCAATACCATGAAATTATTCCATTTATCTGTACAACAAGACAAGAAATTTAGGAATTAGCAGCTCCGGCAAAATCAACAGATTTTTGATTTTGAACATCAATTTTTAAATTGATCGATGCCTCCATTGTTTAAAATGAACACCCAAAACCAAACCACAATTGACTGATTGTAGTGCCATCTTATATCGTATTCTCAGATAATTCAGCCCTAGTGGCTTGAAGTTCACTTATGACGACAGGAGCAATTCGCAATTCTCCGCACCACCTGTGCAAGAGAAAATACATGCCGAACTTATCGGTGACTTTTAGTTTGGTTCCTGAGCTGAGGATGAAAGATTTTGCACAATTCTACCAAGTAAACAGCAATGTCTAAATTATTATATACGTTTTATTTTAGAAATGCTGAAGTGGCCAAAATGTGTGTTTGGGAGCACACAGTCGGACAGTCAACGTCAGTAGTAAATAATACACCCACGGGCGGAAATTTTATTATGAACACTGGGCTCCCATAGGGACTGATTTGATAGAAGGAACGCGTGTTTGTGAGAGCAGTATATTGACGCCGCGTTGCATTTTACTGTCAGTAAAATGCCTGTTTTTGATGATGGATGGATGCATGTTATGTGGCCCGCCACTTGAGCTGCAAGACGACTCGACACAAGACTTCCTGGTTACAAAGAGCTGTACCGTAAAACTTATATTTATAAAGAAATTAAATTGTCACTGTACGATACATAATTTATATGCTCATATTACACTGGGAAAGTACTAAACTATCATGTTATGGCCCCTTTAAGACTTCCCAGAAAAACTACTGCACTGCATATTAACTATTCTTTAACTATTCAGAAAAAAGATATATATATATATATATATATATATATATATATATATATATATATATATATATATATATATATATATATATATATATATATATATATATATATATATATATATATATATATATATATATATATATAAAAACACACACAAACACATACACACAAAAAGCAAAGTTTGCACTTGAAGGTATATCTCCTACGTCAAATTGTAATAGTTTAATAGCCACAATTTGTGTGACACTTTAGGCAAATGTTTACAGAATTGTATTACCTGGCATTCAAAAATATAATTTTCAACTGGTTTATACTGTGTCATGACTTACGTAACTGTACTAAAAGGAAACCATCAGGTAACAGATTTTTGATTTTGCTAACAAATTGAATCAAGTAAACATTTTGAGAGTGGCATGCCTTCTGACTGATTGGCTCCAGCAATCCAGGGCTGCTCAGCAAACAATAGCTGTCACAGAGCTGTGTAGTACACAGGCGATAATGGTGTTGTGAATGCAGAGATCAAAGTCTCCACGCTCTGGTGATTAAGTTTCCTAATGAACGCATATACAAGGACAAGCTTATCACTGAAGCCCAAGCAGGCCTCTGCATATCTGTCACTCTCAGACGGCCAACCTGTGCCCGCTATGTCGTGCGTTGCCAAATAAAATCACCGCAGGCATTCCCTCAGTGGCTGGTCCGCTCATTTGACTCATGAAATAAATAATCCACGTCCTCTCTGAGGTAACCTTTATGAAAAAGGAAAAGTTTTGAGCAGCATCATGGTTTAAGACCAAGTTTGTAAATGCGTAAACCAAAGGATGTCTTGCAAATCAGTATGGCTCACTCATTCGGTTAAGACGTTAGAGTTGAACATTTGCTGAAATCCTCAGCCAAAAGCAATGTTTCCTCTTTCAAGTTTTGCAATTTCGCAATGCAAAAAGGAATTTCAAATCATTAGCCCTAAAACGTACTGAGAGTGTACTTTTTAATCGATGCAGAAATCTTCGGCTTGTTTACCTTTATGTGGGGTAACAAATTGGCTTGACCCCGTCACTGCAGCATCTCCCCTGAGTTATAAATGAGCTAAACCAGTGTGATTAAAATCAGCTTCAGTCATTACACTAATGGACACATATTTTAATTAATGACATCCCCATTTCCATCACGTTAATTATCCAAATAATTCTGACTCCTTCGCGCCCTGCAATTACCCTCCCATGAAGCCGTCTCCAGGACATAACCCGACAACCTTCCATTTCGCTATGGATTTAGCATTTAATTGAAAAGATAAGCAGTACCAGCTGCATTTAGTAAGGCCGAAGTTACTGAGAAAACATTTCCAGCTGAACGTGCAAGCTTGCACAGAAGGTACACCTGCACATTCTATTGAGCTCCAGCACATGACATTTTTCAAAGACTTGTTTCACAAAAGATGATACACTTAGGTAGATCAAGACAATCCCAAAACATTTGATTTTATTTATGCTGATAATCAGAGATGTAATAAAAATCGACTCGTAGGAAAAGATGTACCGTGCGGTGTGCCCATATAACAGTGGCGGTCCGTGCGTTTCACACTTAGGCATCAGTGATCCACCCCCTCATATTTAGTAAAAATAAATGTAAAATTAAATGGACTTTTTTTATAGTTATTACAATTATTATAGTTATGATAATATCAGGTTAGTTTAGGCTCGCAGAGTCGGCCCACCACTGCCATATAAACACAGTTGGATCATAATGTAAAAAAATAAAAACCTCTTGGTGAACGTTCACACAGCCAATCACACACGTCTGCTAATTGTGTTTAATTACTTTTTGACACCGACATTCATTCTTTGATGGAGCGTAGCAAAATATGAACCTTTTATTTGGTGAGCTTTCCACTTAGATGGGAAGGGGAGAAAACCCCAGCTAAGAGAAAGAAAGCGTAATCAGCCTGTGTCGAATCATTTTTGATGCACAGCACACCTCAACGCAACACGCACCTGTGAGAAACAAATAGCAATGAAGACACTTCGTCCTTACCTGAGCGTAAACATCTCCACGGCAGAATAGGCTGAGACGGTGACATAGGCTGAGACAGTTTCTCTCTGACTCACTGGTGTGGCGGGCACCAAAACCATAAAGTTATGATCCAGTCTATGTTCAGCCAATTGGAGCGGAATAGGATTCTGGTAAAGCCTCACACTGCCAATCCTCCTCAAAGGCGTGGAAGTATAGGAACCAAATAGCCCTTCCTGGCTTGAACGGAGGAGGTTTTCCTTCTTGGCCTCCTCTGAATGGCACTCACCTCCCTCTGTGGATTGCAGGATATAGTAAAGCTCCACCGGGGTACCTTCAGATGCCTCCAGGTTCTTTTGGCGTCCTGGCACGACACTCGGGGGGCTGAACCAGCTGGCTAAGGGCTCCAACTCAGCCACGCAAAGCCCCAACTCCCCCTTCAGCTGGCAGGTGCCGTGCACCTCTTGAGTCTCATGAAACGCAAACATGTGCACGCAGGGAAGCTTGTTGATGGCACTGTAGTCATCCCAGTCCCTGCCCGCAATGTAAAATAGAACCTGAACTTTGGGTTTGGTCAGGTGGATCTTGGTATTCATGATAAAAGTCTGAACCTTCCAATTAACGGTAAAAAGTGAAGAGGCAGGAAAAGAGCCTGGGCTCTGAAGAAGTTCTATGGGGACAGGCTGCTCCACAGAGAGGGGGCCATAGCTGGAGTTGACAGAGGGCAAACCTCTGGCCTGGTAGATGAAAAAAGATTCCGTGCGTGACATCAGGCTAGAGTTCCTCATGAAGTCCTGATTGCTTTCCTTCAGAAAGAATGCCAAGTCAGTGTTGAGCACCTGGTAGGTGACGGGTAGATATGTGGGAATCGAAGTGTATCTCTGCAATCCTTCCACGACTCGGCTGTTGGCGACTGTTGGAAAGAAGAGAGTAGTTAAATCAAAGCCATGTTAAGCAGCACAAAGTTGAATCATCACCACACGTTTCTTTCTTTGATCAACTTAGAAATCAACCATCTGTCAAGCACATATGTGATATTGCCGTGAGGATAAGACGGCTTTATTTAGGAGATTATGCAAATTGTTCTCAAGTCTTTTTTCTTCATATTTTTAGCCTGACATGAATCTCGAAGTAAAAGTTTAGTACCCAAAAAGTAAGAAACTGCAGGTATTGTAAAGAACTACATTGAAACAAGTATAATGCAACACAATCTGCTCACATTTCTCTTGTAAATTGAACTGTTTCTGGACTACATGCAAACTACCGCTTTGTGTATTTACTATGTTCATTACAATACTTTGAGTTTGGCAACAATCAAAAGCTAACCTTCAGAAAAGATGCACTGCATCACCCAGTGATTATTGACCCTTCTTTCTGTGCCACCTTTGAAAGGGAAAATCGCCTTGAAAAAAAATAACTTCTCTAAATAGTTTGTTCTTGATTTTCAAATCTAGCGCAGCTCTGTTTCTTCGCTATAGATACATTAGAGAATGTAATAAATTGAATTGGTCAATATGAAATAATAAAACTATGTGTCTGTTAAAGACAAAAACCTTTGCTGAATCCAAATTATTGCATGAAAAGAAACCAATAAAAATCCCCATTTAACTTTAAGTTGATGTCAAGTGACATCTTGACCTAAATACAATATATCTAAAATATAAATACAGTACTTATATTTTCTGTAGGTCAAAAAGAAGGTGCCAGGACCTCCTGGTTAAGAAACTTTACAATGTGCCTCAGAATCGGTAAAACTGGTTTTGACCTTCTTCAAATCTGCTCTAAGATTATACTCTCACACCATAGCCTCATTATCTACCACATAGCAGTATTTTGTGTGACTGGTCACTCTTAGAATTGTCTGCTGTTAAAAAATGCAGCTGTTGACCCAAATCTAGTGAGGTTTTGACATCCATTCTCATTGCTTCAGATCCAGATTTTGAAGGGGAAATGAGCTTGGAGCAGCAGAATAACAAACAAGCGGCAGGTTAGAGGTGTTTGTTGACAAGAAGAATTGTTGTAAGCGTTATCTTTGCTAACAAACACGCAGCAAACACGAACCCAGACATAAACAAAGACTTGTCTCAGTGTTCCATGGTAACAACGACACTACGCTTACATCTGAGCCTTCAAGCTGAAGGAAGGCAAAGCAAAAGGCCCTTGGCATCAAGACCTCGCTGCCTTTGCCGTAATTTACTGTCTTCACAGTAGACGTAAACGCTTTTGTGTGCACACATTCTAACAGCAACAGGCATGGATTTCTGCATAAAGAAGTGATGTGCCTACTAGGGATAGGACGAGATCTCGTACGACAAGATCTCTCGAGATTTAAATGCCAAAAGATCTCTTGTCCCTGCACAGAGTATGAGAACTTTGTGTTTTCTTCATTTTTTTATTGCTTGCTGTGCCACAAATGCAACGTCAAACACGCCGCATGACAGGAACACACACCGCCAAACGTTGTGAAAGGGCCAGCCAATGCCTCAAAATAAACCTTACCATACCAAATAATGTATGGACATGGACATGAACACCTCTGTAGTCATTTATCTTACAGTTCTTCCCAGAAGCATGTCACAACGACGATCTTTATACTGCATAAACTGTTTGTGCCTCCCAGTGCAAGTCGCAGTTCCCGATGTAAACAACTCAATTTTGTTCTGAAAAAAGAATGTTCAAACGCCAATTCAGGCCACTAAAATAACAATTTAATTGTGCGGACATTTTACGACGCCAGCCTTTAGCATTCATTAGCCGCTGGCTAGCAGTGCTCGAGTGCCCCCGAGAGCGGTCAAATTACTTTTCTGTGGCAGGAAAACTGCATAATTTGATGATGACATCCTGACATGCTTGCTGTTGCTATCGATCACTATTAAACATACCAAGTTGAGTCAAATCTGTTTTCTGTGCATCTGATGTCACTTGTGTCACTGAAAAGTAATTATGGGGAGAGAACTGTCTATAATCTCAGTCTAAACATACAAACAAACTTACTTTTAGTTTGGCCGGTCACTATTAAGTTGAAATTTGATATTTGGTCTTCTGTGTTTATGGTTGTTTTTTTTTGTTTGTTTGTTTTTTGTTTTTTTTACCAAACAAAATGCATGTTTTATTTCCATCCCAATACCAAAACACGCAATAGAAACAGCCTGACAGGCAAAATACAGTATGCGCTCATTACTTTCAAATCACCTATGTAGCGACATTTCGGTTTCCATTTGAAGACATGAATGGTAAAATATTGGCATACCAACTGCAAAAAAAATAAATAAATAAAGTAAACCACCAGAGCTAACATGAGCAGTGTGAATTTTATGAAACTAGCTCAGCTGCAGCTGAAAAATGAGACTGTGACAAAAGTGCCTCTCCTGTTTATGTTTCCACTTGCACTCTACCTTATTAATATTTTTGCAATCTTTTCAATAAAAACAAAACTTTAACAACTGGAAAAAAATATACTGGGCATTACTTTATTTTGCAAATTTCCCAAAGTTTTTTCTTGACGTTCTCGTGGACTTAATCTCGTTTCATGGGATTTATGTCTTGGCTCTTCCCTAGTTCCTTCTCTCTATAGGGATATAATGTAACATCCATCGAATGATTATTACGTGATGCAAGCAGAATTTCCTGTGAGTGGGATTTTGTTTTTAGTGCATTTTCTGTGATACCAACACCAGCAATGCCATCGTAAACAAACCTTCCGCTCAGTACGTCTTTCCCCCGCTTGATAGTGTAATCCAGGTGTACCCAATAAAGCTGTTTTTTTGCAGTGATATCGCTACACAAATGGTAAAATGACCCGAGGAGGGACACATTTCCCGAGCAGGAACTAAAAATAAAAATAAGAATAATTTCATTGTGTAGTATCACGATGCATATGACAATAAAACTCTTGAATCTTGAATAATAGGGATGGGCCTAAAATGCTATAACATAGTGTACAGCACAGGGGGAAATTGCACTCCCTGCCAATGCTCTCCAATTTAGTTAAGCAGGAAATTTTCTGAGAGGTCAGAGGGAAACGCTCTGAGGCTTGGTATGCTTTTATTTTGGTTCCTTTGAACCATTGTATAGTAACAGCGATCAACTTGGTCTTTTCCTCCAAGAGCAGCTCTCGATGCACGAAACAAGTGTTTTTTTCTGCTTGACGTTTTTTTTGTTTTTTCAGCTGATTTTATTTCTAACGACTTACGAACAAATTCAACAAATGAATGGACGCCCGAAACAAGACTTGTTCATATGTAGAGGAGTGTCTGTAATTTCAGGAACATTATGTAGCAACCACAAATGACAGCTTGATTTTGTTTTTAGATACTTTTTGAAAGCATTAAATTACACTTGCCAGAATATCTATTTTTCAGCATGCGATCAAAAAATCATTATCAAAACAGTAATGAAATTCTAAGAGGATTGGATCTTTTTTTTAAGCTCTGCGGGGCCGCTGTGATAATATTCTGATGATAATAATGACACCAGCAAGGAAGAAAATTATCCAGACAGGATGAATCATCCGCTAAACTTCTTCAAATTACTGCACAGTCAAAGAGAAGACCTTTGCAAGGAATAGATATGCAGCTCATTTAAGTATTTAATACTTTGCTCAAACGGCTAGCCAACCTATTGTGTACGTCAATGTATTCTATATGCATTATAAAGATAAGCCACAAACTGTATCTTGTTTACAAAAATACAAAATCAATTCAACTTTGTTCAAAGATGGTGAAATAAGATTTTGAGAGCAGAGGTCTGCAATTTACATGTTTTTGGTAGTCCGTCATTTACAGTCCCATCTCTACATGGAACCCATTCTGTCTTTGTTGGTCCATAATTTTGGAAAGTTTACCCAACTTCTAATAGTCAGTTTGTCATGTCAATGGTCCACCGGCCATTGGAAGACAAAATCCCCCCGCTCCACACCCACCCCCAAAATAAACCTTGTTCAAGAGAATCGAACCTCTGGTCACCCTAATGTAAGAGCCAAAGCTAAACCTTACAGCCTTCCTATCAATCACTCAATTACCTGAATAAGTTACTTACGACATAACTCACTAAACCAGTGCTTCTCAAATAGTGGGGCAGGCCCCCCCGGGGTTGGCGTGGATGATCCCAGGAAAAAGGCTTTGTTTTTGTCATGTGGAATGTAATTGCAATAAAGTAATAATTTTCATCATTTTCTTTTAGTTTCAGGCACTTCTTTTTTTTCCGTTTTAGACTAAGCTATAACCCGTATAAACGAGATAAAAATAATTAACAGTTGTTATAAGTTGATTTATATTGCTTTTTCTGTTGTTAATGTTAAAAAGGATACATGTGTAGGTATACTTAAACAATTTTCATCAATAATAATCTTATTTATATTCAGTGCATCGACTGGGGGGGGCGCGCGAAAACTTTTCTCTTTTCTGGGGGGGCCTGACAAAATATAGTTGAGAAACACTGCACTAAACTAACACCACAAGGCCTAGCATGCATGCATGTATGCATGCAACAATATATCAAGTGTACAGTACATTGATTTAATGCGTTACCCAGGCAGTAGACTGCAATAAGCAGTCATGTCCACTAGGGAGCATGAATGCGTTTCAGATAGGGTTCAACCTCTGGAGTCATTTATTGAAAAAACATTTATAGGGATAAAACCAAACTCATTTGACCATATGCCATCTGTCACATACACTAAAATTAAAAAGCATGGTTTCTTGATCTTAATTAACTAGATAATGCCTTGCATTTCCTGGCCAAGAGCCAATCAAAGGGAGAGTGTTAATTTGTGGAGAACATCGGTTACTTGAATGCCTCCGCCTTGGGAATGCATCCCGGAATGTTTTGCTCAGTGATTTCATTGAAATGCATTCAAATTATATTTAAAAGCAAAACAAAACAATACAAAAGCCTCTCAATACATAATTCTTAACATTACTTTGTACTTTGGGCGTGTACAATGAATGTGTTGAGCAAGATTGTGCACAGTATGTGTATCAATTTAGGAGACCATGGCTATGAAATGCAGCGCTCTGACCTACCAGCCATGCTCAGATATTTCAATGAGAAAAAATACATCAAAGACTCTATTAATTATACATATTAGATGATATCACATTTGCTATTGAAAAACATCTGATTCAGCATTCAAATTATAATCCACATCATGCATAATTAAATTAACGAATAGAATGGAATGGAATTTCATTGTAAAATAATAACTGGTATAATGCTGAAAACCAGGAAAAAAATATCAGGTGTTAGTATCTGCTCATTTCATTCTCTTTAAATAAGAATAAAAAGACTCCTTACCATTATTTAGAAAAGTATATATATATATATATATATATATATATATATATATATATATATATATATATATATATATATATATATATATATATATATATATATATATATATATATATTTACACAGTGAACTCCCGTGTTACAGCGACCCTGACTTATGTTTTTTTCATGTTGCGATGTGAAATACTGAGTTTTTTTGTCCCCTCTTTACCGTATTTTCCCGGATTTGTGACAAAAACAACTGTCATAACCCTAGGGGGTTGGCTGCATTTGTTGTTGTTTTGCCTCCATCTGCTCACGTTTTTAGGTAATTGCACTTGCCGTCAAATTGCTTTCATGCAACGCATCACTACAATGCTGGTCTGCTATTGGTCGGCGTCTCCTCACGGAGATGCTGGTGTGCTATTGATTGGCCTCACTCATTTCAAAATGGCAGAACGGTAAAGCTTTGATCAATTGTGAGTGGTTAGAAAACCGTATTTATGTGCATTTTGCTGCTTAATTCAAGTTGAACAGGTTAGCCATGGATCCCAAGATTGATAGTGATGTTAAACAGAGAAGTAAGAAGACCCTAACCCTTTCTATATTTTTTATTCATGAAGGGTTCTTATTGTATACATGTATATTATATATACGTAGCACTTACGATATACTATTTTCGTAGCAATTTTTAATGTGTATGTACAATTTTGATGTTTTTACCTGGGGTTCTAAACGCATTAGCTATTTAACATAGGTTTGGATTGCCCGCCATACGGTGAATTCAACCATGGAATGGATTAATTTCGTAACACGGGGGCAACCGTCAACAATTTAACCATCGCTGTCTCTCCAAAAATTAGACTGTATATGTACTGCTTGATTATCTGCATCAATTTAAACAGTGAACAGAGATGATTAAGTCGAAAGACGTTATAAGGCTTTGGAAAGAGTCTGACTGAGTCTGATTTTGAAGCTTGGAGGTTAAAACGTTTTGATTCAAACATAAACACCCTTAAAGTTGAAATGTGCATCTTTTTCTCTTCCAGCAAATTAAAATAGGTAAATTACAAAGACACTACCTATGGGTAAGGAACGAGCAAAAAATGAGAACTTACTATGGTGGAATCAAAATAAAATAATAAAAGACACTAGAGAAAGACCAATCTTTGCATGAGATGGTGTTAACTATCAAAAGGACAAACATGGGACTCATGAGCTAATATCACCACTGAAACCTATTTTATGCATCTATTTGTATATTTTGCCGAATGGCGGTCACAAGAGCAGTGCAGGATAGTAAGTTAATGGGAGAACACAGGAGCAGGAATTTGTAGAAATAAAAGAACCTCAGATGAATGCACAGCCATTTGTATTTTTCTTTACATAAACATACACAACAACGGTGTCAAAACACTACTCGACCTGTATAATGTGAGCTGTATGGGAGATTGGGTGATATTTGAATCTAGGACCAGGACAAAATGGGAGTCTTTTTCAGATATGAGACGGGAGAGAACTAGTTTTTTTTTACTATGGTCCAAGAACTATGGTCCTAGAATAAAGGAGCTTTGAGAAATGTGAGCTGACTTGCGTCTAATAGAAGAAAGCTGACTCATTTGGAGTTAGAAGACCAAAAATCATGCCAAAATCAGATCTAATTGTAAAAATGTGTATAATATGAACGTCAGACAGTCTTACATTAGGACTTCAGCAATGGAAGTCAATGTTAAAGTAATGATAAGAACAATAAAAAAAAATTGCAACTACTGTGGTAGGATATAATCCTAACTACAATAGCCCTTTGACAAGAAAATGCAATAAATCAGCAAAAATCTCTACTGGTGGTAATGTTTTGTCAAATGGAAAGGAGGCAGGTCCCTGATGAGAACAATAGATATCAAGCATCATATAGACTTAGTTAGGCAGGCTCTGGGGGACTTTGTGAAGTTAGGCAGACTGGTGGAGCAAAAAGAGAGTAAACTATAAAACTATGAAAGACACCAGGGAAAGAAGAGCCATTTTCCTCCTTCCTCTAAAATAATATAGGTGGACACAGCGGAATGGTGGCTACCTGGTCATTTTCCACTTCTTCTAACATGATGAGATTTACAAGAGAAAACTCTTAGAAACAGAAATTAACTGAGGCATATGTGTTAACTAATGGCAAAAACCGAAAAGGTAGTACAGTATGTTTATAACATTCATGGATTGTTAGCAATTTTCAATGATCATTAAAAGACAAAAAGTTTTTGAACAAATGTAGTTCAGTGAACAAGTACTTACACACTCTGTGTGTAATGGTAGCCATAGAAGATGAAGGATGTGAGTTTTCACCCCATTCAATCACCTGCATCATATATCTCACAATTTTCAATTAATAAGGCCTATTGAATTTGTGACTGCGCATCAAGAATAATAAATACAATATTTCCTTCAGGTATCATTTGGGGATGATTTATGCTTTTGTGTAGCCGAGAAATCCAAGAAAAGAAGAGTGAGGAAAAAAAAAATCAATACTTGACACAGTATGGTATTACTTCTTGCCAACCTCCATAGAAAAAGAATCATTCAGAGAGATAGAGGTCTGTGGAGTCCGCCTGGCTGATAAGTACAAGGTATCAAGGGGAAGGTAACACCATAATGAGAAGTTTTGAAAGGAGAACGTGCTTCCTCATGTTAGACATGAGTAGAATTACACGTGCACTGATTTCTTTTGCTTAACATTTAGTTTAAATGAGGTTGTGTTGCCTGTGTGTATGCGTGGTGGCAGACTGCAAAGGAAACGAGGTGTGTGTGTTTGCGTTGTGTGTGTGTGTGTGGGGGGGGGGGGGGTGCCTTGCCCCTAATGGATGGCCACGTTTAAGATGCTAAGAGCTAATAAAGAGTAATGAGCTTTTGCCTTCTCTTGGGGGAAGGAAGAGCTATTTTGAGTTCATGAGAGAAAGCATCATCTTGGGGATTAAAGAGTATCGACCGATGAAGAGTAAATACCACTGGCCTATTTAGGGGAAACTGGAAGAAAAAAAGAGGAACTGAGAAATTGCATCACTGTTCACGGTAGCTCTGGTCAGCGGGGGTGTCATTAAGGGTTTTCTGAGAGGGACCTCCAGGTGCTGTGATATGTCTGGAACAGTGTTTTCACAAGAGTGGACAGCAGAGTCCGAGGCGAAGGCCCAGAGCATCCTGAGAACAACACATCCTTTGAGCTATTCTGTGTACTCGGCTGCGGGCCAAAGGGGCTGAAAGTATTTGGCTCGCATGGTTGAGACAAGCAAATATCTGTGTACCAATCAGTATTCCTGGGACTAGACCAGACTCTAAAACATAAACTGTGCCCCGGAATTCATCTCTACTTGCCTCAACCCGATTTGATTGCAGGCGATATTGTAAATCAGGATGAATAAAGAGGCATTTGCAAGACAGAGTCATCTGGCCTCTTTGCGAGTGCACTTTAACGATGAGTGAGCTGTGCTTGGAAAGCATGGAGACACGAGATCCCGCTCAGTTAAGTTTAATAATATACTGGAATGACTTATTAAATGGAATTACATGTGAGAATTACATCGCATTCTGCATTTTCTGTCCTATAAGAATCGCCAAAATAGTTTGAAGCCCCGTGGGAAATTTTGTTGAAATTACTCCAAATCCAGATTAGGGAAACACTAATAACAGATTACCTCCGGTACTTGATACTGTTGAGGATTGTTTTGGATATGAGAGATGCTGTTCTCTCACACACATCATTTGATGATAACATGAATTTCTTAGTGTAAAAAATGAATACAAAAAAATGATTACATTGCATGAATAGTTGACGATTTGCTCTGTAATCCATGTACTTATAATGAGGTTTAGAAAAAAGTTTAAAAAAAATTCCTATGCAATCACTCGGTCGGACATAGGATGATCTCTACAGAGGCGGAATGCTCGCATCTGCAGATCGGTCTCCACAAATTTTCTACCTCCACAAATGGGCTCTTGTTCTTGGTATGGATTTATTTGTTTCTTTCTTTGTCTGTGACTTTCCATGTCATTTTTTACGGGTTACGGGCACATCGTCATTCATTTTCAGTGAGCTCCCATAAGTAAATATCATTATAAAATATCAACAACACAGACAATATACCCTTAACTGATACTATGTACGTGGATATATGAACAGACTACTGTGTGGCTAAAACTGTGTTTGTAATACTTGCACAAATCCAACTTTAAACCATTCCATGATTTCCTGACTTTGATAATAACTTCTCATAGTCATTCTAGGATATTCATATGAATTTTAGGTATGATTACTGGAGAAATTATGAAACGACTTTCTTTTAGCTATTAATTCACTTGTATTTGGTATGCTCTTGTTCTTCTGTATTGTCTATTTGGTATGTGCACACATTCTCCAGTACGTACTGTATATTTGCACAGAATAATGGTATAGCAAAGTCTTTGGCAGCAGATATTAACTACGTAATATAGTTCTATTGGCAAAAGATCCAGAGATACTAAAGCAAAGGGAGATAAGTGCTTCTTATTGAGATTACATCTGAGAAAAGAGTGGAACGTTTTCACCCACCAGTGACAAAATAAAAACATCTCCAGCCTGCAATGCGGGACACATGCTTTTTTTTTTTTTTTTTTTTAAACCACAGGCTTCCCGTCCAGTTGCCAAGATGAACTCTCATTTTGTGATTGACAGTAGCTTATTATTCAGCTTAAGTCGTCAGTAGTGATCCAAGAGGACAAAAGGATTCTTATTCAGAAAAGAAAAGAAAAGCTTTTTAATGTGAGGAGAAAAATCTCCCATGGAAATAGAAGATGATCATTTCATGGATGCCGCATAAGCCACTCTGCAGAAACAATAAGAAAACCCCCTCTCTGAGTTTATTCTCAGCAGGCCTAACTAAAACGTGATTTTTCCAAGACAACTAATGAGAGTGAAAAACAAGCAGGGAGGCAGCTGCATTCTCAAAACAATGATACATTGCAATGAATTTCTTGCTGTGGAAATAAGACACGGTGGTGAACTCTACCCATATTAAATAATCCATGTTAACTAATAGACCTAATTTACTCATATCATGCCAATAAAGCACTTCAGGCGGGTACATTTTCTTTTAAAAGTACACACGGAGGGTGAATACACAGCACCATCACTCATTGCACTATTGTATGCAAATCCATAGCTAAACCCATGTCACTGGAAAATATGTTTTAGAGGAAAACAGTTCAGGTCTATGTGCTTTGCAGTAATCTTGTTTTATTTCTGACAAGCACAAACCGCCAGCCTTCTGAGATACGTCTCCACATATTGCACACTCTCAATCATTTCTTTGCTTTGGGAAACAGTAAATATTATGGCGTGACAGCAAGTTATCATCTACCCCTTATCATCGTTTTATTGCACCAAGGGAGTCATTCAGCCCAGGTTAAAGTACTTCCTGGTGTAAAATATGTCTGTCTGTATTGCTTTGACACAACTCCTTTATAAATTAGTGAATCCATTGTAAAATGTGCTATTAAAAATGTGAAGCCAATAACCTGCATGTTGACAGTGTACATGGAGATATTTTTTATTTAGTTTTAAAAATGAATGGGACAGCAGGTGGGAAACGTAGAAACCTCCAAAAACACTTCATTGCTATCATTCTTTAATTGACTTGAACTACGGGTGCATCAACTAAACATTGGTAAACTCGTGGTTGAAATCAAAACTGGTGTCATTAGGGTGGTTGATATTTGTTAAATTCAAAAATACAATTCATTGTGCAGTACACTTAGAGTATTTTGTGTTTTACAGCATAAGCTGTACATTTGACTGGAGCATCAGGCAGTACGTCAGTTTAAAGATTGACAAGCAAGTGGAGGTGGTTGCTGCAGTCAAAGAAAATCTTAAATATTTACCTTACCTTGTTTAACTTCGTAAGATGTGAGTATGCAGACTTTATTAAAAAAAAAAAAAAAAAAAATGGTTTGGGCTACTTTTCGTTTACACTCACAAACCACGAGTGTTTTAGCAAAAAAAAAAGGCTCAAATAACTGGACTAAAATGGAAAAAAGCTGGTTTAAAAGTATTTTTTTCATTCCATTTTTATATGAAGTGGGATAGCTACCTTGTTTTAACTGTTAACTCAAGTGAACGAGTGAATGAGACATCGCTTTTCAATTCAAGGAAATATTGAACCTTGGCGGGTCGTAGGATTCTCATCCATCTAAGAATACCTACTACCACATGTCCTCATTAGGGTCCAAGGCCGGACACACCATCGATCGAGTGGTGGCCAGTCAATCGCAGGGCACATATTGTTAAAAAAAAAAAAACATCCACACCTATTGGCAATTTTCAGTCTTTAATATACCCCAAGGCCCTCTAGACAGTAACCCAGCAATTGGTCGCCGTGGACCCCGACAGCGTCGTCCTATTAAAGTCGGCAGATCGGTTCAAAAAACCACACCGCAGTGATGCCATCTACTATGTAATTTTTGCTCATGCGATTGAAGTAGTACTCTTCGGTGCCATCAAGCGGCAGTAGTTATTCTTCATTCTAACCTGGAAGACCCTTCCCCCTCTTTGGAGCAAATGACGGCTCACTTGCTTTTGGAAGTAAGCCAAAAAGTCGTTGTGATTGAACACAATTTCAGTATGAAATACTTGCACCTTTGTTCTTCATTTCCTTTAGGGACGAAATAACATTTGCTTTTGTTTTTCTTGAGTTTCACATTTTCTTGTTTTTTTAATTTATTTATTTATGTATTTATTACATACCAGAGATGTAGCTAGGGAAGAGCACTGCGTCTTGGTTTTCAATTTTGCCACTTAGCTGGAACTGGATCAGCAATTTACAAAAACATATTCTTCATGCATTTTACCCAAAATCAAATGTCTCTTTTTCCTGACAACAGCATGTCGTGTTCAAGAGCAAAAAATACCGCTTCAAAATAGCGTCTCTTTTAAGAATGAACCTTTATAATCTAGTTCATGAAGATGGCCAATTAAAGAATAGTTTGCTTTTAGATTTGCGAAAGAAGCTGCTTTCAGATATAATATTAAAAAAAAAAAAACCTAAATAAGGATGTTTGTATCACTGCAACCACAAGGGTATGCGTTTTTAAATACTGCACACTAGTATTAACATTCGAACTACAATACACTATACACAAGTAAGCATTTATGAAAAAGATAGAGGAACATGGTGATAAAGTCCTCTTCATTTTCTTTCATGCAAGTGGCCATGTCAATATGCTCACGAGATATAAATAAAGTATAAAATAACAAAATGTAGTCCCGACGCCACGCGACAAACCCCAATGGCGTTTTGCCACACCAAGGTGAGGACGCACAATAAGTTCCAACGGCCAACATCGGCTTGGTGTGTACAGGGCCTAAGAATCATGTCATCACAGAGATCAGGCAAGCATTAAAAAAAACTATTCTCTAACATTCTAAATCATATTCTTTCATTAGAGGGTTAAAATGTGAGACCATCGCCAAGTGGTCATGCATCTGCATAACCAAATTGTTCGAACAGATGAGCCCTCAAGGATCGGTGCTGTCAAACGATTACATTCTTGTAATCTATTTATTTTACTGTAATAGGATAGTGTCAACTCAGTGGTGGCTGACAAATAATTTGAAGAAAAAAATCCATACACATGATTACTATCTTAAACTCTAATCCTTGAATAATGAGTTTGGGAGTTTGCAAACAAAAAGGTTAGGTTTTTTTTTTTTTCTTTCTGGGAAATGGGCCAAACGTGCTACACACTGTTTTTGAGTAATTTGACGCTCTGACATGAACTGACATGTACTTAAAGTCATCACTGGTCAGAGAAAATTCACGTTTATTGTGAATGCATTCAAGTCAAGTTACATTGGTTACTGACCCATAACAACTTTCCCGTCACCTCAGAGTTTATAAACTCAGATTTCTGGACAAACCCTCACGTCTTTATAGTTCGTATTCCCAGGCATTCTGACAGTTCAAATGGAGAAGTTTTTAAATAAATTCCACTGGCTTCCATCTGCAAAAAGACTAGTTAAGTACAGCAACTGACAAGCTTAGCAATTTTATAAGTCCTTTATCCTTTTCTCAGTTCCCTATCCTTGGCATGGGTATTGCTTAGAGAATCATGCCGACTTAGCACTGTTACTCCTCTGTCAAAGCAGTAAAGATGATACTTGTGTTAATCCCAAAGCGACTGTAAAAAATACAATTCGTGAAAGATGTCAAGCATGTGGAGAGTCTAATCTGACAAAAACGCTTCAGTTCCTTCACTCTTTCAGGATAAATTAGCCTTACTCAATAAAGTTTGCAATCATGGATAAAGAGTAGATCACATCAACATCAGCAACTTCAGTGGTTGCCACAGCAGCTAAATATATTATTGCAAGTTGTTCACACCAGGACGCTGCCTTCTCAAAGAATGAGCAGAAACGACATGAAAAGTGAAAGCAATACAAGTCACAAGCAAAAAGAAAAAAAAAATCCTGTGGCTTTATTCTCACTTATATTGTGCAAGGGAGCCTTTTACATATCCTTCAGAAAAAAAAAGACTTAACATCTACCTGATTGTCGAACCATCTACGGCAGAAGCATTTGAGGCTGAAACCCTTAAAAGAGTGTGTCAAGACTGGGCAGAAGCCTCCTCTTGAGATGAGAATATATGAAAAGAAACATTGCTGCAACAGTGTGACAATTATCAAGTGTCTTTGCAAACAATGATTTACTTATTTATTCATTAATTTAACATGTATTTAAGCAGGAACGTTTAAACAGGAACATTTCTTCCTTTTTCCCCATGCCTCCCCTTGTTTTTTTTCTATTTATGTGTATTCTGTTTCATAGTAGCCATTTTTGTGTGGTGATATAGTAATGTTGAGTTGTTTATCACTAAGACATTAAAAATATAAAGAGGCAATGTTGTGATAGGGTTTGATTGATGACCATGTCTTATCTGCAACAGCCTATCACAGCCTTGGTGAAAATAGTGCCATGTGCACAGGCGACAAATACATCAGACTTTTCCGAGTGAATCTGTGAGATTTGTGTGTGTAAAATTGTAAAATGGCATGGCATGTCTGTTAACTTTGCATAGTGCGTATTTCAAATAGCAAGAGCCGAAGAAACCGCAGTACATCGCACATCTAAAATGCTTAAACATAAGGGCCAGAAATTGTATGTGGTGCACTGTAACGAAACTCTAATCACTCGTCGCTAAAATGTATGGCGACATCTCTATGTGCTGTCTATACCCACATTCATTTCTGAAAACCGCATCAATCGCGCAAATATTTTTTCTTAAATGGATGAAGCTTTTTCCTCATGAAGCCATATGACCGTTGTGTAGTGAGCACCTCTATGAAGAGCAAAATGCTTACTGTCCGTAAATTCTGAAATAATGAGGCAATCTTTGTTGCATTTTCAAAGATTGATGTGAACATCCCAAAGGTAGAGATTTCACTACAAAATCAATGATAATTATTGATCACAGTTTTCAGACTTTAGGCAGCATTTCGGTTCTCATATTCAGTATATTGTATTTTTTTTATATAACCAATATGTTTTTTCTTTTACACAATATTTTGGGTAGTTTATTATTTTGTTGCCATTATTCATCATATAATTTAATATTCACTATGTCTCCTGTGTATTACTCTTGTTCTGTTTTTAGTTATTTTTATAATATTCTTATAAACATGAGCCCGTATTAATTTGATATCTCTCGATCTCCCGTTTGCAAGCATTTAGAAGGGATGGCAGGACGGCATGTTGAAAGTCGACATACTATATTTTGACAATCGACGCAATGTTTTAGCATCCTAGTGTTACCTTTGGGGTACCTATGGTTTTCCTCTGATATCGCACATCAAAAACATCTAAAAGCCCCCGTTGGGTCAAAATTTGCCCAGGGGTTAAAATCCCTACGGATCTCTTAAGTGGGCCTTTGCCCCTTCCTAAAGACTGTATATTACTCATTTAACTTATTTGTGAGTGAAATTTGGGCACTCAAGTTTGGGCGCTCAAGTGACCTAAATACACTAAGAACACAGACAGTTTTACATAAAATAATTTTCATCTCTGATTATACACAAAAAGGAAATAGTTTTATTCTTTCCTCAGTGTGTGTCATAACACAAATTGACAGATAGCGAACAGTCTTCAACAGAAAAGTGACTAAAGTATATTTGAGCTGTTTAGTTCTGTCTTCAATCGCTGAAGGTTATATTTTGTAAAACTGAACATTATATAAATACATAGTACAATTATAACACCCCATTAATCACGATACAAACAAATTAACTAAATGTTTGTACAACATGAAATGTACAAACAAACACTCATGTTGCATAAAAGAAAACCAAAACAACTCACAAGCGGGCACAAACAGCAAGTGGAAGTTACTAGAACACTGGAGCTCAAGCGACTGTAAACACGGAAACTAGTGTGTTGTTCAGTTGATGTTGTCACTGCCCCATGAGCTGGAGGTGTTATGTGATTAAATCAACTTATGTACCACAGTTTGGAATGAACTGAAATTAGATCAATTACTCAGAAACGCCTGAAGAGGGAGGCAAAACAACACAGACAATAGCCTACGCTTATGGGCCATAACAAGTTCATTATTTCTGGTGCGGCCAATGTGGCCCGGTACCAGCTAATCCACGGACCAAGACCTGGCCGTGAACTGGCCATTGGGGACCACAGCTCTAAATTGTCCTTAAGTGTGACTGGGTGTGTAAATTGTTGTTGGTCCCTACGTGCCCTGCAATTGGCTGGCAACCAGTTCAGGGTGTCCCCTGCTTACTTTCCAAAGACAGCGGGGATCGGCATCTGCAAGCCAGCAACGCTAGTTAGGATAAGTGGTTATAGAATATGGATGGATGGATGTAAACAAGTGTAACTCTGGGCCACATCCTCTATAGGATAGGTGTCAAACTCCAGTCCTCAAGGGCCGTTGTCCTGCATATTTTCTAACCTGCTCTTTCAAACACAGCTGATACGAAAGATTAGGATCATTTAAGCTCCTGCAGAGCTTACTAATGAGCTCATCAATTGAAATAGGTGTGTTGAGGAGAGAAAACCGTAAAACATGCAGGACACAGGCAGCTGCAACTCACGTTGGTGTTCGATAACGGCTCAGTCCTCCTTTGCAGGCTTCCAACTTATACCGAGGCTTTGAGCAGCATCGGGATGACATCAGAGCATATAGATTGAACGCATAACAGGCACTATAGATTTTGATAAAGATCGATATGTGGAGGTGAAGACATTTGTATATTATACATCACAGTCACAGCTACCCAAAATGACCTGCAAGGGCCATCTGTATGGTCATGGATATGAGTCAAAAGACTTGATGTGATGGAGGATTCTGTATTGTACAGGCTGTTTTAGGACAATTCTTGCTGTTGGGGGTGTCAATGAATACATTTATGCTCAATTTATGGGTTTGAAAGATGAAGATTATTAGACCTAAACCATGTCTGCCTTGTTAGTCCAAAAATGGCTGTTACCATCACATTGTTTAGGCACTGGTGAATATCTCAAGGCTAACTGGGGATACACACATTCAAAACACTTTGCATTCCAATTACACTACCAACTGATATGCCAGGTGCCGCGGAATGAAATGATATTTTAGCTTATTAAAATGAACATGAAGACTTTAAGCAGAAGTAAATCAAAGTTCTTTGTAAAACAACTTTTTATCATGGTATCGTTTATCATGATTGGAATCCCTAAACTATTATATTGAGAATGATACGTATATTTTACATTAAAGAGGGATGTAACCACTTAATTAGTTGGCTCTTCATTATAAAATGTGTCATGTCAAGGCACATTAACTACCTATATGCTTTATCCATCATTTGATTTTTTTGCCTCCAAGAGTGTCACAGTGACTTGTCAGATTTCGTTTCGTTCTACTGTGCGTGAATGTGACTGTATATGGTTCTGTCTATTCAGTGTGTGCCCTTTGACTGGTGATCTACTTGTCATTGGTCAGCTGGGATATGCTGCAAACCCTCACCAAGCTAAACAATATCGATAATAAATGGATGGAAATTTCCAACGCTGACTGATCACCATCAGTGTTTTTATCAGAGATAAACAATACATTGTTTTAATTGATCAGACACTTGAAGAATGATGATTCAAAATGATAGAAGTAGGATATATTAGTAGGAGTAGGCAAAATATAAATTCTGCAGCATGAACAAAGCATTCTGAATAACAATGCCATGTTAACATGCTCTGCACACAATCAATCAGCTGCACCGCAAAGAAGTCAATGGGCCTTGACAATATGTACCTGTCACTTCAATAGCTCTATTGCATTGGCCTCTAGTACCTCTAATAGACTGTGGCAGCTCTGCACACATCCGTTGGCTCTGTTCTCTTGAATGCCAGATCTTTGTGATCACGTCTCCAGAGCAAATTGGATTAGGGGATGCATATTTTTTTTAAGGCAGCGTGGAAAAATAACCCCAACAGTTTGAGCCTTTGCACAATGTATAAACATCTATCAATTTTGTATAAGGCTTACCTCATTAGGGTTGTGGGCGACCTGGGACCCATCTCAGCTGACTTGAGGCGACATTCAACAATGTTTATTATTGTTGTTTGAGTTTAAACTGGCATTAAACTGGACTGAACGGTGCAAGTTATGTCTATTTTGTTTGCTGTACAATAATAATGTATTTCTTGTTGACATTTGCCAAATCTTATTTGTGTTCTCTCATAAAAGCGGATGAGAAGAAATCAGCTTTAACTGCACTCCTTTTGCTGGAGTATAAATGGATCTTGTGATTTGTCACATTGTAGTATCCCAGAAGAACATTACAATAAATTACTTTGGCTGAAAATAATGAAAATGAACTATTTGGAATAATGTTAATATTTGTTTTATTTGGTTTGCTTTCCTGGAAGGTACAATAAAGTTGTTTATTCAAAAAAGACTGTGGAAATAAGATACAATTTTATAGCAAACTCTTGCAGACATGGTTTTGCAAGATTCATTGCGTCATAATTTAAAGATGAAAAGTAATTCTTTTTATGACCAAAAGCACTCGCAGTAAAGAAAACACAAATACAAGCTAAGCAAATCATAAATATAAGTCAATATTAAAATGTTTATTTGAACTTGCGTCAGAGTTAACCTCAAATGTTGTGATTGGTTTCATCAGACAAATGCAAATTGTTTTTAAAATGAAGCTGAATCTGGAGTTATTAGTTCCTCAACAAACTGTGAGCCACACTACTTATTTCAAACATTTAGATTGTTTTATTTGGATTTGACTCATAGCGTGTCTTTTTTCAGCTCTAAAGATTGGTTTTTGCTGGTTTGCTGATGATATCATTGGACCTTGAAGGATGGCAAATGTACAAAGGCAAATGTTTTTTATTCTTTGAGAGTGATTCGACTATTGGACAAAAGCCTATTTGAAGTAACAACAACAAAAAAAACTACTTTGTGCCTTAACTGCCTTAACTGCCCAGGGATTCAATGAAGTGAAGCTGTCACTTGCTAAACATTTAAGATGGTTGGTAATCCATAGTACAAATTACAAAAGCCTGAAGAGTCAGACATGAGCATTGAACTAGAGGAAATACAGATTTATAAATCTAGGACAGGCATTCCGACCTCACTCAGCTAAGATCAAATTTACTTGATTCAGGCTTGCATTCTTAACATGGGGTTAATACTGCAGGATTGGTACCACACCAGCAAACAAGCTTTTAAATTGTTCATTAAAGGGACAATGTGTAAGATTTAGGCTTTTTTTTTCATTAAAAAAGGAATAAATGATTACAAATTTTAAAAAAACTTGCCAATAAATGTGTTCTTAACGACCAACAATGTGTTTTAAATAAAATTGTAAGTCTACTATATTTAAATTACATTACACGTGGGGTGGTACTCCTCTGGAGGCTTTCATGACTGTTATAGCTACGGACAATGGTAAATGCAGCATCTCCTGCTGTATGTAATGAAAAACGGTCTAAATCTTACACATTGTCCCTTTAATGAACTTAAAAAAAAATACAATATCAGTGCAGTGCACGAATAGCAAACCTGTTCACAGGTGCACAAATGACAATTTGTGGTATCATGGTAAAATAAAATGGTTGGGCAGTAAAAATAAGTGTCACCATTCCCTCTATTTCAATCAAATATATGTCTGCCGAGAAATGTAATGTTCTAGCAGATTTTTTTTAATCATGGTATTTTTTACTGTTTTTTTTCTTATACCAAATCTAAGTTAAATGCAATATGTCTGTGAACTTAGAATTATTTGGGTAGCCCCACCTCAAACACTGATGAAAGTGCATACAGCACTGCATCAGCATGTTTAATTATTTCAACGACTCTCACTCGTCTCGAAAATCCACATAAGAACATTAATAACCACAACGCACACAATGATTTCCCTGATTTCCTCTTCCTTATAATTAATTCATTCAATGAGTCCATGACTGTAATAATAAGCCAATTGCCACAGGGTAAATGGACTTAGTGGAAATAGTATGGGACTTTATAATGATGACATGAATTTACAGAGGAGGGGGAGAAACCTTATTGAGTTCAATGAATGGAAAGCAACAATGTAGACTTCCCACTCCCACTTTATGGATAACGACAGTGCAAGTGATTCGGCTAAGTGTCCACCTACTCAACATGTTTCAAAATATGTTAAGGCAAAGCCTGCAGACATTTACAGTAATTGTAAAGCAATTGTGAGTGCTTGTAATGGTGGGGGGCGGTAGCTCATCAATTAAGACTTGGTTTAGGAAACGAAAGATAGGCAACTAAAAGCCTTCCATGGCGAGAGTCCCTCCGGCTACATAAACTGCTGGTGTCTTCTGAAAAAATCTTAAGGATAAGCAATATCCAGATGTGCAAGGGCTGACAGCATGGGATGTGCACCGAGTACTTAGAGATGTTGAATGACGGATATCCTTCCTTGATCCCTTTTTGGATCTTGTTAAGCTTATGGATATGACAAAGTGACATAAGACTGGATATTCCTCTCAGGAATACCACCAGGCCCACTCCCTGGAACATTCTTCTCCTAAGAGAAAGTGATTAACATTTTTTTTCGAGTCTACCAGTGTTTTCAGGAATAAATAATTTAAAAAAAAAGATCCCATGATCATGTCGGCTGTGCAATGTTTTCTATTACATTGCACCGTTAATCAAAGTAAACTGTCAAAACTATACAAGAAAATTGTCCTTCCTATTTGTTGCTTGATGCTGCACAGGCATTTTTTTTTCTCATATGGATTTGATGTGCTATCTCCTGGGACACTTATCAATTTTCATCAGTATGTAGTGAGAAGTGGTGTTGTGCGGCTTTATGACACACCATGCCAATTAGGATCACACTGTGGTTACTGAGAAAACCTTGAACCATGGGCAAACATTATTATTAAACACTCAGTCAGCCGTCATACCACAGCTGTCAAATCAGAGTCTTCAACTGAAAAGACTGAATGCAAGGTGGATGCCAATATTCAATAACAGATGCAGTTAGATTATGTAGAATTAACCATATCTACATTTGAATGTAAGTACTGAACTGTGTTTTGCCTGTGAGGTTAAATAAACGCTCAAGTGTTTGCACATGTGTATCAGTTCATTCGGTAAGGAGTTAGCAGTTAAGATTAATTTGCTATGGGAGTTGATTTTCCCTCAGATTTCTTTCTTTCAGCCTGTCTAAAACTGCTATCCCCTTTGGTGCACCATGTAATTGAGTTATGGTGATTTACCAGTAATAGAAATTTGCATACTCAGCAAGAAGCACACTGGGACAAACTCCAACATTAATATCCCTCTCATTGAGTGGTTTAAGTGGATGTTCTGTAACCCCGAAGGTCTATGTACCTTTTCCATGAAAATGTGTGGACTTCAAAAACAGAAATCATTGTATAAGCCTAAAATTTGTGTCTGAAGTGTAGTAAACTCTAAATATTTATGACAAATGTTATCTACAATAGGCCAATAGATTTCGGGGGGGGGGGGGGGGGGGGGGCAGACAAGTGCAAATCTACTAGGTTATTGCACCACGATTTAGGTGTAACGCAAGGACAAAATGTCAAAATCTCTGCCTTTCAACCCTTGTTTCCTTTGGCAAAATAAAGAAGTATTATGTTGAAAGTGAATCACTACCGAAAATGGAGGGAAAAGGTTGAAAATTGTCTTACCTCTCAAAAGCAAAGCCACAGAGAGCGGCACAAGAATGTGCAACATGTTTCTTGGAGTGATGCGTGGGGAAATCATCACCAAAACAAAGTCAAGTTCAAATGTCTCACATCGAAGGTGAAAAGTGTAATAGCTGCATATTTCTATAACAGGGAAGAAAGGAACGATACACACTTGCTCCTGTTACACACAAATGCTAAACAGAATTCAAAAATAAACCTTTATAAAAGGCGCCTTTGTTGATTGTTGTTTTTCGTCCTCTTTGACTTGAATATGAAGTGAAGGAAACTTGCGCGCTTTTCTGTGACTCTTTCAACCATTTTCGAAAAGTAAAAAAGATAAAATGTTGGATTCGTGTCTAAGATCCAGGTGACACCATGTCCCAAAGAAGCAAAAGGTGAGAAATGTGTTGAATAGCGTCTCCTCAAAGCATCACTTGGTCTTTTGCACGGTTGACGCTTCCTGAAGTACGGGTAAGGTGACAGGAAAGGGGTGGGGGAGAACACACCAAAAAAAAAATGTTCAAGTCCAAACACCAGACATTAAAGCGCTCCCATGAAATCCTTAATCAAGTCCGGATGAAAACTCCAGCTGCTCCCGCTGCGCACGGCGCAACGATAAATAAAACTAGCAGCTTCCAACCCACTTGACATCAGGTGCCTGTAATATTCTACGAAAGTCTTAAGTCCGGCTTTAGTGCAACGTCGAGTGCGTGTGCAAGCTCGCCTGCGTGAGTAGGGAAGCTTATTGGCTCCAGCCACCAAAACGCAAATGGAAAAGAGAAAGAAGTCGTACTGACACACATCGAGGGAGAGGAGCTCTCAACACACACGCACACATACGCGCGTACACAATACAAAGTCAAGTATCCAATAGAATAGCTCATTGTATTCTAAAACAACGTTAGACACAGAGCCTCGCCTAACAATTTAATGATGTTTCCGATTTGCATGATTGTTGGATGACATTGTCAAAAGAGATGGCAAACTTGTCCCGCCAAGTGCATGAACTGCAAGTGCATTTTTTGGAGGACACTAGTGACCCCTTGTGCTGCGGACACGGAACTGACAGTCGAATTTGTGACTGATAAAATCTTGGCTGTCATTACAAACAGGTAGAAGTCAAAAGATCAGAACTCAGACAGAGAAATCGCTTTTTTTTTAATACACGCTTGTTTTGTTGTAGCATATAAGGAGACATTCACGAGATCTACCACTAATTGTATTCATTTTTGCACAGAGGTCTTTTTAGATTTTTGAAAACCCACACAGTTACATTACAGCAATTATGATTAGACCGGCCACCAAAATTAATAGCTTTCTATTTGAGGGGGAAAAAAATGAAAACAAAACGACCTTTTGTTTTAATACAATTATAGCCACATTCAACAGTGTCCCAAATTTTTGTTTTAATCTTATTGAAAATTGGACGATTACAAAAGCATATGTTACAGTAATATCAGATTAAATAAGAACCCAACCGCCGAATCATTATTGTTTTTTTTTGCTTTAAAATGAATAAATTAGTTTTTTTTAATTGCTTTTTCTTTCGCAATATGCTGTATGAGATTCCTCAGAAAAATGCAGACTCGTTAGGATTCCAAATATTTCATAAGAGATGCAAACTACACATTTTTATAGTAATCCATGTGTTATACGTACTTGCACATAATACATTGTGAAAGTGGAATAGGATGGAATGATATTCAAATATGTTATAAAACTAAAACCATATGTGATCAGATTCGCTGTGCGGCTTCTTCTGACCTTATTCTTAACACATCTGGTCGGTGGGTTTTTATTTAATTAGGTTGAGGAAAAATCTGTCATTTTCTTCAGCCAAGATGTGAGCAATTTGATGCTGGAAGCTTTCTGCAAAAAGAATTAGAAGTAGGGATAGCAAAAAGCGTCGGTGGGGGAGGTCCCCTTGCTTGTTTTAATGGCGAGCTTGTGGGCTGGCAGTAAAATTTAAAAAATAAAAAAATAAAGAGTTTTTTTCTGACATCAATAATCCCTTGAAACCCAGGCCATCCTGACGTCCAGTGAACATCTGGAAATTGAATAAAGCAGCATGCGGTGCCCTAATGTCTTAGGCTACGTCTTCTGTCACTGCAAGTCGTTAAAAAAAAAGTTTGAACTCCTTGAGGCTCTCCATATGGAAATTCCATTTTGCAGGCCAAATTACGGAGGTGTTAGCGGCTGGAAAAACATACACATCATCCATCTCCTGCCCAAGAAGAACCCGCACAAATATTGCATGCTCTTTGAGAGGTTCGCCATGAAGTCTCAACAGGTGTGGCATTTAGATTGGAAAATTGATTGAAGACTTTGATGTTCAAAAAAAGGTCTCAAGACTGTGATGTCTTAGAAGCTTTCATTCCTTGCACATCGACTGACCCAAACAATGAAATGCCACACGTACAGGGTGCACAAAAATACCTTTACATCCTTACCTGTCGAGTCTTACTTTTGCGCAAGTAGTTTTTGTGACATTTTTAATAATTCCATGTGCGTGTGTGTGTGTAGTCATATTATTGAATGAGGTTTGGTGAAAATATGATGCTTGAGGAGGTTTTAAATTACTTCTGTTGGGAAGCACAAACACAGATTTGTAGAAGGGGCCTGGGGGGCTGTCACCAAAGTTCCAGAATGAAGTGCTTGGGAGGGAGAGCAGGCCAGCCAGCATCAGATGAGCACAGCATTAGTGAAGGGGTGTCGTGACAGAGAAGTTTGGTAAATTGGCGCCGAGCCAAGGTATGGAATGATTTATAGGTCATTAGGAGAACTTTGAAGACTAGTGAAGCGGATGAGGATGGAGGTGATGATCTGCCAAGGCTTTGAGTAGGTGATAACTCTGGCAGTAAAGGTCTGGATATGCTGGAGCCTCTCCAAGACCTTGCAGTAGGTGCCTATACAGGACCAGATTGCAGTAGTCCAGAAGAGAAGTGATCAATGAGTTGATGTTGGAGAGGAATGTCTTTGGAATCTAGAATAATTCCCAATTGGTATGTGTTATAAAATTTGAAACAGTGGCAGTTATTTCACATCAAGCAGGCCTTACCACCATGGAGGGAAAATCCAAGATTATGAGCACAAACAGAAGTAGTGTTGAATTAATCGCATTCGATAGTAGTCCACTTGAACTGGAGTTTTTAAACCGTTGCATATTGGGTAACATCATTGGCAACTGGAGACTCGGGTGCAGGTCAAGGAATAAGATCTTAAGGATTGATAAGATAAATGCTGCATGCCTTCTTCTCAAAAGAGTCAAAAACATATTGTAGCATTTTTTTCTATAATGCCGCAATTGTGTGCATGCACACAGTGTATGTTAGGAAAGGACGTGGGACAGTAATACCTGGACAAAGGGATCTGTGACTGAGTATTCAGGAGGTTCCTTGTCGATGCGGACTTCAGTTGAATGGTGCATTGAGAGAAGCAGGGTTTCTCCAACCTTCTTGAACAGTCCTTGCATTAATGTACTTGTTCATAAAGCTGACTTGTGCAGCTGATAAGGGATCAATACCCACTCAATAATGCTGTAAAACCTGATTAAATTCTGAATGGTGGATAATCTAAGAAGCCCTCAGTCTTCATTTCACCACAAGTCAGTGATTGTACAGATTTCAACTTCCCACCCAGAAAAGATGAAGTAGCACATATAGCCGCAGTAGATATGTACAGTATGTATGACCAGGCTTACTGCATAAGGTTAATCAAAGATGCTTATTATAAGTCGCCATGTCTCAACCGATGACCTTCAGGAACTCCCCAGGCCATCCTCCTGTTCTTTGCATTCGGTCTAATGAATCATTCCATAAGTCTTTTGGGGAGGTATCCTTCATCCATGACCTTAACCAGCCACAGTAGCTTTCCCTCATGTCATTTGGGGACAGGAGGCCCAGATTCATCACAACCTTTTATTCTCCTCCCTTGGTCTATCTGATCTATGATAGCATTAATAATAGCTGCTGCAGAATACCCTGTTGCCCTCTGTGCCTTGCCCACCTCCGGGCCTGTGCAGATCTCCACCAGCCATTCGTAGGCCATTAAAACTGTATTTACTTATCAGCCTCTCTGGGTCTGTCACTTCATTTTCAAGCCTGATGCCCAGAAGGAAGAAAGCAAGTGACCTTCCTCTGGCCTCCAGTGCAGTGAGTCACAACTCACAAATCAGAACTGTCCTTCCATTTGCTGCCTTATTTCTGCAAGAAACATTTTCAAACAAAGATGATGGCATCTACCATTAAATGACAAAAGATAAATTGGGACATATTGTGAAGATGGCATCTACCATTAAATGACAAAAGATAAAGTGGGACATATTGTGAACAGCATCATTTCTAAACATCCATTCTTGTGACTAATTTCATCTGAAAGAGCGTGTTTTCAAATTGATGATCATTTACATGTAAATTGGTAGTGAATGCCACCCAGCGATGCGCAACTGTTTTTTTTTTAGTTCAGAGCCGCAGGATAATGGGGTCGCCTCCTGCTGACTGTGGGCAAAAAACGGACTATATCCTGGACTGGTCACCAGTCAATCACGTGGCACATGTAAGGACAGACAACCTTGAACCTTTCATCCTCACCTAAACATCATCACTTAGTGGTAATTGAACCCATGCTGGTTCCACAGGAGTCAGATAAATGAACCGTTACACAGTGGCTCTTGTTGAACGCAAGAGCTTAAATTACACCAGATGTTGACCTGGTGTATTGGAAGCCAAGACGAATATCACTGTGACTCTGTTTAGTATTTTTTTTTCTTTCATACCGTCGTAACTCCTACTTTGACTTCATTTTACAGACCAAAAGCGCTTTGAATAACGTCAAGTAAAGTAAAAGTCCTTTTTTCATATTATGTTTCTTACCGGTAATTCTTTTTGATTTTATATTGATTAAAGTGTTATCAAAATCGGTGATTTCCAACCACTATCACACTACACATCAGTTCGCCTTTAGAGATCATCAGGTGTGGCATCACTATCGCTATCACTCAATTGGTCTGAATATTATTTATTTTCTAAAAATAATGAGAGGCGGGGTAGATCCTGGACTGGCCGCTAGCCAATCGCAGGGCATACATGGACAACCCTCCATCCATCCATTTTCTAGTTATCCTCACAAGGATTGCAGGCTCGGTGGTGCCTATCCCTGTTGACTACGGGCAGTAGACGGAGGAGACCCTGTACTGGTTGCCAACCCTGCAGGGCACACATAGAAGAAAAACCATTTGTGCACCCAATCACAACTACAGACAATTCAGTATGTCCAATAAACCTCCTATGCATATTTTCGGAGCGTGGGAAGAAGCTGGAGTGCCCAGAAAGAACTCCACATTGGAAGGCCAGAGCGAGGTGGATGTGAACTCAGGTCCCTAAACTTCAAGGCGGACGTGCTAGCCACTGCTCCACAAGCCGTCCTAGACAAAACTAATCACATTTAATATCTACAGTGTAGATGTCTGTAGATTCTACAGAGTGTTCAAAGGACCTTACATGCATGTTTTTTGGAATATGAGAGGCGGCCAGTAAAAGCTCACTCAAGCATGGTAATAACATACAAACCTCACACAGGACAGAGTCCAAAATCAAACCTGCAACCTCAGAACTTTGAGGAAGAGGTGTTGTCCACTAGGTCACCATGCCACAGGTATGATTAACTTGTGTATCCACCTCTGCATGGCAGTTTATACAACACCATAGGATGCGAAACACACAAACTGAGGAACATAATTTGTGACTGCAATGAGACTTGATCATCATTATTTCACTATATACTTTTGCATTTTGATTACTCAATACATAGGAATAGTGAAACTTGAAATCTATCCCAGGCACAGTATTTTGCAATTATGCAGTCAATCTGTTTCCTCATTAGGGTCAAGGGTGAGCAGGTCCTTGTCCTAGCTAACTTGAAGCGACAGGCAAGGTACACCCTGAACGAGTCGCCAGGAAAATTTGAATGACAAATTGCCCATTATTTTCTAAGCACCCTCAATTTGATTATTTTCAATGTCTTACAGAAAAGAACTCATGAGAGACAGTGTATTCTTCCTCCCAGAGACACTTATGTCTTATCAGCTGCAGCCACGTTCTACTTTATGTGTCCTTAACTTGACTGACCTTTAAAAGGCCTGATTATTTCCAGTCGCAATCTTCACTCAGCAATATGCCCCCAACACAAAAGGATATTCAGCTCGGACCCGCCGGTCTGATCATTCAAAATCTCACCGCAGCACTGAGCCAGGCGAGAACCAGAATGCTGTCCTACTCTATTATCATTTCTCTGCCTCCAGCTTCACCCAGCAATATGCCCCCAACACAAAAGGATATTCAGCTCGGACCCGCCGGTCTGATCATTCAAAATCTCACCACAGCACTGAGCAGACTAGAACCAGAATGCTGTCCTACTCTATTATCGTTTCTCTGCCTCCAGCTTCACCTGATTATTGCGCTTCCGGAACCTTTCACCCAAGTTTGCAAATCTTTCAAGAGCTACTGTACATGTCATCCCATCTTAAAATGACATTGCATTTGCAACAATTAAAGTCTCCTATTTGCATCAGTCTCTCAGCTCAAATGCCACAAAATATGCATTGGACAGAATGCTTTGTGGCTTTGTAATTTTTTTTTGTTTTGTCTGTAGCTCTTGACAACGCCACAAAAAGAACCTTATGGGACTGAATTATCTAGGCTATAAAAAATTTTAATTTCACCTTGTGGAAATCCGATTATCAGAGGTTGGAGCAGGTCAAATATATCACCAGTAGAACAAATAACAGCCTGAATCTTGAGTTTCTTCACCCTTGAGAGGATATGTTAACTTGACAGGTGATGTTGACAAGAGGATGCCTTGTTTCAGAATTGATATTACCAACTATTTGTGGCCAACAGAATAGTTTTTATTTTGTTTTTGTATTAATAGATGATTTAATTTAATAAAGAGTCTATCTACTGTGGTTCTCGTCGTATGTAAATCTAACTTTATTACTGAAGTCACTTTATATTCAAAAGATCTACAGTATAATGCATTTAAATCTTGATCTCAATGTTAAAAAAGAAAATCTTAATAATCATAATAATTTGATTGCAGTGTCCCAATACAGGAGTAAAACAAATGAAATTATGTGAATCGGTGACCCAATGCAGATAATAGTCAATCTTTTATGTAGTACAATTAATAGAAATCTATTGCTTTCCTCTGACAAAGATGTGCATTGTCAACATCAAACAAGTTGTGACTATATCAGTAGAAAGAGACAAATGTACCCAAAAAGGAAAGCAATTGATATTTTATCAGTCATCTTCAGTATGCATGTTCATAAAGGCTTAAAAAATATCTTGAAATAATTTGGCTATAAAAATGAGGTATTTAAACTAATGTATTATTCAATTAATAACCTCTCAAAAATAAATTTGATTCACATGATACATTTAAATTCTTGCACAGACATGCAAAGACAAATGTCAATGAAGAGCACACAAAGAGGGTGCAAGTTCTAGGACTGGAACTGTAAAACACTGTTTCCAAATTAAAGGGGAGCTTTTGTCGCTCCAAATTAAATCAATAATATTTCATAAGAAAATAGCTCAAAAACTTTGAGCACAAAGGAATAGGATGCCACTGAGAAGATCAGTTTGAACACAGCTACACTGGTGCAAGTCTACTCCATTCCAATGGATGGGAATCCATTCCATCCATCCATCCATCCATCCATCCATCCATCCATCCATTTTCTATAGCAGTTGTTCACACACGCTCCAACACTTAGACACTGAACGCTTGGCTGTACAGCATTGCTGCCATCTAGAGGGTAACGTATGCCCTTTCCTTTTCTAAAGGACACGTGCACGTAACGTAAAACACTAGCAAATGAACATGTATTTAATCCTTCGTGATTTACTGTGTATGTCATGCCAAGTCCACGTTTGCTTGATTTAATTAATATATCGTCAAAAAATTCGCTCTTGCCCGCCCTAAAACGTAGTCTACATTGCTGTAAGTCAAGGTAATCACAATCACGTTATTTATTTGGTTTTATCATTATTTATTTTTTTGAAGGTGTTTCGTTGCGTTGGTATACATTTTTGTGAGTATCAAAGTAAAAAGCTTTGCTTTGTTTAATCATGCAAATGAACCACGCAAAAAGTGCTGTTTATTGGACCGTCACCATTTGGTGTCAGTGAGTTCATTTAACAAACAAACTAAGTCTAAATTTACTAAGTCTAAGTTTCATACTTGTTTCTCCTAATAAATTCAATTTATACTGCCATAAAATCGATGTAGGCTATTTACTGCATGTTTTTGTTACCATTGTGGTGTAACATTTGAAATTAACATTTGGAAAATGACGCTTCATGCATGACTGTTTCCGTATGGGGCCCCCTTAGCACGGCATCATTAAATAATACGATTGAATGTGTTTATTTATTTGTTTGTTTAGTTGTTTTTTACATACATACACGCATACACACATACATAAGTACATAAATTACTAAGCGGAACGTTGTTTCAGTGTTTTGTTTCTTGAGGGAACAAACCGTCATGGAGCTATAAACATTTCCTGTTTTCTAAACGTCAGAGGCGACGATCATCAAATTGATTGCACAGAGCGCTTTAATTTTTTAAATTTGGACAAACGGGACACACAACGAAAACACAACGCTAACCGAGGCAAGATTTTACTGACATTTGATTGCAAGGTAATTTTCTAGCGTTCAGCAAAAACATTGAAAGTTAAAATGAGCGTAGTTTCACTGGTGAAGTTCAACGGGGGTATCTTCCAAGATTGCATCTGGTCTGGTTCTTTTCAAAGTTCCAATTGTTTTTCGGCAGATTGCCATAAGAGTTATGCTCGACTTTGTTTGATTAATATTTTGCTCCTCACATGGTTCAAACGTTACATTGGGTTACGTGGTATCCAAAAATCATGTCAAATCAAATTAACCTGGATTTAAACCACGTTTTTCATACATAGACTACAACTTCAGTTTAAAATCGACCCCACTCATTCGTAGACGAGCGCGCGCGCGCGCACACACACACACACGCTCACATTTACGCATACTACAGCACACCCATATAACTTTGACTCTAGAGTGGGCATAGTCAACTCCGGTCCTAAAGAGCCGCTATCCTGCATGTATGCGATGTCTTAATTTTATAACACACTTGATCCAAATGATCAAGATCGTTATCTGGCTTCTGCAGAGCTTGCTGATGAACTTTTACTTAAAATCAGGTATGACGAAGGAGAAAGTAACCGGAGTTAAGATCATCATTGCTTCTATACATATTCGTATGCTGTTTTCATCGGTGGTGTGCCGTAAGGTTTTTCTAATATCAGCCATGTGCCTTGGTTCAATCGAGGTTCAGAGACGCCGCATTATCTGATGAGCCATGCCTTACCTCCACGGTTTTCGAAAGGTCATATACGAGTATCAGCCATTTGTGGATGCTGTCATGAACGTGGTCGGACTGGAAGAAGGGGATTGTAGTCAACAGGGCAGGTAGGCAAACCTTGTGCAAATAACTTTCTAAGGTGTCTTTTACCAGTTCAGTATAAAGAACAAGGCATACAAAGCATCTCGCACAATTAAAATGTATTGTAATTCCATTTCTCCTTTTGACCCAGAAGTCCAGATGATGAAAGACGTCGGTGCAGTTCTTTAATGGAGCTACTGGAACGAGAGTCCCAGTCTGAAGTGTTCAGGGAAGGGATTGGCTACGCACTGTTTAAGGTGGCTGAGCGAGGACACGTGGAGGCTGCTGAAGTCCTTCTACAGTACAGAGCAGATCTTAATTTTGAGGGTAAGCATGCATACATCCTACTAAATTTTTAGTAACTCTGGTTATAATTCAGTATCAATATACTGTACTGTATATCACGATAGGCAGCTGATCAATATCAGTAGAAATTGTGCTCAGTATAATATCGATCCTCAAACAATCAGGACGCATTTGATAACAATTACACAATTACAAGGGAATTTGGAGCACAAAACGTTTGGGGTGTTTTCTCCAATCTTGTTGGAAAAACGAGCTGTGACAATGTGCCAAATTACGGTATAGTATTTATATGAATTGAGTTCTTTGAAATCTATAGACACTGAGTTACTGAAATATTGGGAACTGTGGTCATGCAGTTGACAAATTTAAGCCTGAACAGTTTTGGCATTCAAATTTAGCTGTTTCCAAGTACTGTTATGTGACAGTTTGATTCCAGCATTTCACCATAAACATAAGTGTTCTTTACAGTCCTGCATAATTGAAATGCATCGTCTTCAAGTTCGTTGGATTAGCCTTTTTGTTTTGTTAGAATGTTTTTGAGGATTCTGTTTCCTGCTTTTCTAAAGGAAAATAGCAACACCCACATTTCTTGAAGAATTACTGGTCGTATATCCTGATTAATTTAAGACTTTTAAATTAAAAAGTGTATTGATTGTTTTTTGTTTTTTTAATGCAATTGAATGGCCATTAATTATTCACTATTTTCGGGGGCATTTCATGGGCTGGCCCAGTGCCTCTCCCATGTGATAATCCTGTAGCAAAAACTCTCACTAAGCGAAGACTATGCGTTTTGTGTGCTCATCTTTTTTTCTACAATCCTGCAGACCCAGTATCGTTCTACAATCCACTGCATATAGCAGTCCTGAGAAACAGACCAAACATGGTGAAATTGCTCATCGAGCACAAAGCTGACATCGAAAAAAGAGACAGAGTAAGTCAAATTATAAGGTTCATCTTGCTAATGAAATCTAATACCTGAACTGTAAAAAATGTTTTGTTAATTGTCATAGTTGTGGATTGCAGTGTGGAACTGTGTTTCACAGTACTGGATGATGTAGCTAATGTTTGCTTTTAAAATATTTAGTATTTGGCAACACAGTTGTGCATGTGGCTCACACATCTACTGTACCTCATAGTCAAAGGCTGAGTTGCTTCTCTCCCAGTGCCTGTGTAGGTTTTCCACATGAATACAAGCTATCTGCAACATTCTAAACGCATGCATGTAAACGTAATTAAAGACATGCTTTTTAGATTTTCCAAAACTTCAAAAATGTTTACAGGCTGTGAATATGAATGTTAATGTTTTATATGTGACCTGGGATTGACTGGCAGCAACTAAACTTGATTCATTTGACCCCAATGCATGGGTTATTTACCCCTAAAAATGGGATAAATAACTCAACAGTTATTTCAGCCAAATCTGTATTTATCTCAATTTAATAAGCCAAACATTATGGATCATACATTTGACCCAATTGTTTTGGGTTAAATGTATAAATGTTGGGTGAAATAAATAACACTTTAATTTGTAAATCAGTCTTTAATTTATCACCCGTTAGATTCATGAGAGCAGCCCCTTGGATCTTGCCAGTGAGGACTCGGACCGTTTGCCCTGTCTGCTTACGTTGCTTGATCTGGGTGCCAATGTGAATGCAAGGGATAAACGAGGTACATTAATGATAACCTCCAGATAACATAAAACCAAAATTATTTGCAAATTTGCATTTTTAAATAATCGTAATTTTTAAATGATGAAAATATTTGAATGTATTCATAGCTGCAAACACTCCTGTAACTTGCAATTGGTACCAAGAGTGCTTGTCCGCTCTGTGGTACCCACAAGCACATTTTTGTCACCTCCCTATATATGTTGGTTGACGATTTGACTTCTACAGTAAGAGTAGAATTTATCTGCTTGTAATAGCAGATACACAGATGCTGCATCAAGCTTGTTATCTTTGTAGCATATGCTTGAAAAGCAGCCCTGGGAACAATACAGCCAGCATTTTCCAAACAACCACTTTTTAAGAGTGCATTTTATCCACAAAAACACCCCTGTATTAAAAGCAGACCTAGACCGCACCGTTGTTAATGAAAAATAGTCGTGTTTAAACAGGGTTTAATGGTGATAAATTGACTGTTTACAAGTGATTGTCATGATGTCTTTAAAGGCAAAAGCCCTTTACTTCATGCCTTGGCAAGCAGTGATGGCCTAACTGTGAACATAGAGAACATCCAGCTTCTTCTTCAGAGAGGTATTGATCACACACCTTGCTGTTATCGCACCCTTCTTATTAATCCATTTAAAAACAAAAAGCCAGAGTTGCTTCCGCTATCAGTGGTTTGGGCCATCCAAAATGACACACTTATATTAGTCTAATATACTGTAGGTAAGTACTGTATGATTGGACATCATACATCATACATCGTACATCATAATCTGGCATGCATGGTACTTTATTATTATATCAGATTGACTTTTGTTGTAGTTATTTTGGCTATGTGTATGGAGACATGGTACTCCATATGCCCACAGTAATACTGCTAATTTAAAAATGTGGCAAAATTGACCTTGCATTGCTACAGTTGAGTTAAAAGCTCCTGTGTCTACCTTCCTTGGGCACAACAAATTGATTCTAAGGATCGTTTGGAGATCCAAACCCACTAAGCTAAGAGAGCCTCTCTCTCCTGGTAACGTTACGGTCATTTCTGGGGATTTTTTTTTTTTAATGAAAAAAAATTGAATACAATCTTTTCTGCAGTTGGCTGGCAGCCAGTTCAGGGTGTACCCCAGTCAAGAGAAATCTTAAATAGAGGGGTAGCAAAATACACCAATTTGTTTAGCGGTACATAGGTATTGCAAAAAAAAGTGTACAGTACTTTCATTCCAATATGATATTCAGCATTCAATGTTTCCAATTTATACTTAATAATGCAGAGTTGCATTGATTGATTGATAAACAACAATTCCATCAGTAAATTAATTCATTATTTTGATAAATCATTTTTATTTTTATTTATTTATTTATTTTAATTTCAAACTGTCCTAATGCTCAGATTTTCAGTTTATCAATGTTACATATCCAATCTCGGACGTCTTACATGAAAGTGGACTGAATATCTTTATGTTGGGGGATTTTTTTCATTTCAAACTGTCCTAATGCTCAGAATTTCATCTTATCATTGTTACATATCCAATCTCGGACAACTTACATGAAAGTGGACTGAATATCTTTATGTTGGGGGAAAATAAATAAATAAATAAATAAATAAACAAAATTACCTGTAGAAAACTGTGATCAACATTTTTGGCTTTTTAGGGGGAATGTTTAGGACCAAAGTCAGCAATATACAGTGGGTCCCCGTGTTACGAACTTAATCCGTTCAGCAGCTACGCTCGTAGCTTGAACTGCTCGTATGACGGGCAATCCAAACCTATGTTAATTAGTGAATGCGTGCAACGCGTGCAAAAACCTTAGGTAAAAACATCACAACTTTATACACATATTAAAAATGAGTAACATAATCTACTGTACAGTTAAATTAAATAACATATACAAAGGAAAAATGACATTTACCTTTGGGGCGACGTGACTTGAGCTGGGTGGAGGCGGAGGGGAGCAGAGACCAACCCGCAGAATTTATTGATTTATTTTCTTAAACGAGAACTTTTCTCAAACTAGAACATATCACCGGCGATTTCCTTCTCTTTAATCCATAATAGAAGAAGCCTCTCAATTTTGTTGTCGATCGAGGTCCGTCCCCCGGCAAGGAAAGTATTGCCCTTAGAAGATTGCCGAGCGGTTACGGTCATACTCACGAGCCATGCGCGCGCCTCCTTCGTATTTTTTTTTTTATTATCTCCTGCTGGTTTCTATTGTCATCATCCTCTTACTTCTTCCTTTACCGCCACTTGCAATTTTAGAAGCCGTGTCTCACAGATAAAGTTTGCAAAGTCTTCACAACATTCCTTCCTTCCGTTTTTCACTCATTTTCTCTCCTTCCTTCCATCCCGACCAGCTGTGCCATCAAGCTAGATAAAGGCGTTCGGCCAATAGCATATCGGCATTTCTGTGATTGACGTAACGCCGGCCAATAGCATCTCCGTGAGTGAGACCGGGACTGACACCGTGACTGAGACAGTGACTGTGACATTGTAAGAGCAATAGCGTTCAACGTTGCCGTGATGAGCGTCAACTTCTGATTTAGTTGACGTAGCAAAGCGAAAATAAATGTACTAATACAATGGCCGGCATGTCGTACTGTTCGTAAGACGGAAGGTTTGTGCGTAAGTGGGGGACACAAAACTCTGCGGTCCACGCTCGTAAGTCGAAATGTTCGTAAAAGAGGGTGTTCGTAAACCGGGGGCCGACTGTATTATATTTGTGCGTTTGCTTCTGTCTCTTTGAACCAATGTCATGTTTTTAAAGAAAGATATGGAAATGAAAACATGTTTGAAAAAAATCCAATTTGATTGTCAAAACAATTAATTGATTATTAAAATAATTGCTAGTTTCAGCCACAAGGACTAGTGTGTTCCACATGTAATACTCAGTCATCTTCAAAGACTCTGCTTATATTCCAGAACTTTATTTTTTCTTTTGTTTTTAAATATCACGCAACGCAATGACAGCTTCAAAGAAAACTGGAGCGTTGATAAAACTGTGAACAAGGAATGGGCACATTGTGCGCAGGTGCTGACGTCCGAGCCGTTACCGAAGATGGCGAAACAGTCGCGTCTTCGTTGGTGTTTCTGGTAAAGGAGGCACTCGACGGCAACGCCGAGGACGCTGCCGAGATGGGGAAATTCTGCGTGAAAACCACAGAGTTACTGCTGGCGCACGGTGTGGACCCCAGCCGTGATGCAACTGACAGCGAGTCCTCCCTGACCCAAACAAGCCTGGAGCACTTTGACCTGCTCTTCCCCCTGGCAGTAATGGTGATCCAAAGTGGAGCCTCTTTGTTTTGTGCCCACAGTGACTCCTGCTGGCAAGCTTCCACCATCATTTTCCAGCGGCTTCAGACGGCCCTGCGGCAGTGCTCAGATCCAAATGATGCCTCAGAGCTCCTTGAGCAGGCTGAGTATTTGCTGGACCTCATGAGGGTAAACTACCCCACGGTCAGCCCGCATTCCAGGCTGGGCCCGCTTGCCTTTGGACACGACCCGCACCCATATGCTCAAGCTCTACAAGATCTGTATAGCCGGGCGGTCGTGCGTGATACCTCCCCTGCCGCTCTCAAGTGCCTTTGCAGGGCATTCATTAGGGGCCAGTTCCGGCCCCGGCCACTGGACGAGAGAATCGACGCTTTGCCGTTACCAGACAGACTGAAAGAATTCCTTCTTCCCGAGCGCACATACAAGCCAAAACCTGGCTGGGACCGCTTTAAGCCCCAGCAAAATCAGCTCTGATCATCTGCTGTGGCACAGGAAGGACTGTGTGTCAGGTGCATAAATGAATGTAAAGCAGCTGTCACAACACAGTTCTAATCATTTTGTTTTTTATTTTAGTTTTAAACAGTGCTCCAAAGCCAAATTCGTCGCACCGTTGCCAACGTGTGACGCAAGGCAAGCTTCAATGTGGACGTGATGTCAGATGTGCTGCAAATCTACCTAATTGTCACCAGATGGCAGTGTTCCTCCATGGGGTATTTACACTGCAGCCTTTTAAAGTTCTTACACGATTGTGTTGACTTATCTCCTCAAAGTGATTGTGACGTGAAATTGCTTTTCTTTCTGCTTAAGTTGAAGTTTGACTAATAAAAAGTCACCGACTGGCGATGAAGGATTTCTGTTCGTCAACACATTACACAAAAACGACGCGGCATTGTTCTTTTATGACGTTGCCGTGAGAATGAAATCACTGACTCTGGAGGCAAGACTGCATATCCATGTTTCAAGCTCATATGAACTGTCTCGTTAAATAAATATAGTAGTTAAAACCGTTGGTTGCGTTAAATACGTTTTCAAACGTATTGACTGCAAAGTTGCAGTAAGTGTGACCACAGATGCTTATGCTTTGCTTGGCTCCACAGTGACCACATGGCTGCAGGAGCCCCTGACATGAAAAGTTTGACCAAGCGTTCGTAATGCTTCTGTTTCAATTCAGATGCTTTTCTTCGGTCTTGCTCAGTCGCTCCTTTTTGTCGGAACCCGTTTGTCTGCACATATGGGAATCAGAGTAGGGTTGTACATAGGTTCCATACGCTATATGGTGCTTGCATCCATGTGTGTGACAAGCAACCTAAATAGGACATTGTGTTACACAACTAACCCCTTCCTGACATTGCTGAGGCTGGAGTGGCTCCAAGGCTTGCAGGCGCTCCAGCTCCTCTTGGTTATCTAGGTCACAGCCTCTGAGGAGAAGAGCCTCAGCAGCAGCAGCAGCAGCAGCCCTGCATGACACACGCTTCACTCTCCTGTCTGCCTCGATCTCCCTGCATACTCTTGACAAAACCTCAACACCGGCCCTGGCCGAATGAGAGGAAGGGAGGGGGATTGAAGGAAGCGCAATCTTTTAAAGATACAGGGGTGACATATGTAGAGCACGCAGAAATAGCAAAAGCGGCTAACGCTTTGCACGATCTCAAGCTGTAGAAGCATCGTCTGCGCAATCAGCAGTCACATTTCTGGTTGGAAAAGGGATGAAGTAGCCTCCTTCCTCAGTCTACACCGCCAGCTTGAAGAAGGTGATAGAATGGAGGTAGTGGGGTGGGGCGGGGGCTAAGTCTACTCTCCATCCAGCATTTATTGGAAAACAGTGCGGGTGAAGCTTGGTACTGAAATTAGTTATTGATCTATTCTCTCCCTGAAGCCCATGGGTCTTTCCACCACACCTGCTTGTTCTCCCACAGCCTTTTCTTGCACTGCAGCCCGTAACGTACAACCTTTGATTCAAACCCGCTGCATGTTTTCTCCCGCATTTATTTTCTCAGACCTCTCTACACAATCGGATCGAGATCTGTGAAAAACGAGTCGAAGTTTTGAATGTAAAAGTTGACGTCTTTGTGCAAATTGCAAAAGACTTCTGTGCGGGGAATAACTCACCCTTCATGGCTAACAATTTGTTCTAATTGACTTCAATGCAATCCCATAGTAAAAGTCTCCAGGAGAAACGTGTTTTCTTAAGGTATTTTCTGCATATCAGGGAAGTGCAAGTACCAATACCTGGCCTTATTTCAAGATATCAGTATCAGAATCAGAATCGCCCTTATTGTCATTGTATAGCATACAACGAAATTTGGGTGCTACTCCTTAGTGCATTTCGTTAAAAAACAGAATAAATGGAGTAAAAATAACAGTATATAAATACAATGTTTAAAACACACACAACAACAGCATATGTAGTGGTCTTGCGACGTCAACCCATACTAGTATTGGCCCACTCTCATCGCAACTTTATGATCACAAACTAGAAGTTACAATTTACAATAATAGAGGAGTGTTCCGTTCGTTTTCATCAGGGCTTTTCTTTAAAATGATCCACCTTTTTTCTCGGGATGTATCGGTACTTGGTATTGGTAACTGACTATTCAAGGGTTTAGTGCTTGTACTGGAATGGGTCCGAAAACAATATCGAACATATACCCTAGAAATGACATAACATATGTATAAGAAATGATTAAGTTTCCCTGAATTGATTGCTGACCACAAATTCCGCCTCAAAGATATTAATCTCAGTTTTCCTGCTATCAAGACACTCAACAAGCTGCTATCAATAATACTGCCTTCGCAGTTTGCACTGGTGCCATACTGCAAAATGAGGTCTTTTGAAGCAATATGATTGATCAGAAGACCCAAAGTTATCATACACTCAGGTAACGCATGCCTCCTCAACGCTGTTAACGAGATCAGGCATATGAGTCGTTTTAAAATGAAAAGAAAAAAGATTTTGTGTCACAATGTCTGTTTCCTCGCAGATCATTTTTGCACTTTCATTGAAAAAAACAAAACTTTACAAATCCAAAGTAGGCGAGGGAATGGCACATGTTTACTCAGATGGACTGGAGTAACAAAGAAAATGTTCTTAACAGCAAAATAAACTCGTGCTACAGTGACATTTATTGAAACAATGAATTGTCTTGCCACCAAAAAAAAGGCCAAACTACATCGTTAGCAAGGCATTTGGAGCTCTCTGTGAAATTTTACAAGGATCCCCAAAAGAGCCATTCCAACTGTACCCAGGGCTGAAATAAATATTTGATCTTCTGTTTGATTTCTAACTTTGCTCATTTAGAATGAAATTGAAAGTTTCTCTTTTTTTCTGGTTGTGTATTGTTTCTGGAAATACACAAACCATCACTCAAAAATGCATTAAAAATAGATATGTTAAAAAAAAAAAGATTCCATCAGAATTTTCTGTTTCTGTTCTTTTTTTGGTTATTTTCCAAACAGGATCAAAACGTTAAAAAACAATGCCGCGTCATTGAGTCGTACTTTATTGTATTGTGTACACCAGATATGAATCAGTACGATGGGGCTGATGCACTGAGATGTTGTTTTTTGTTTTGTTTTTTTCACGTTTCAAGCACGGCGGGTCAAATTGATATCGAATAGTTCAACTTTGCAGATCTGACTAAGCCGCTTGCTTCCACGTCTTCTTTGAGTTATTTCGATATTCACAGGCAAACTTAAGGCAGGCCTATACATGTGCCTTCCTGAGCAGATTGACCTTCCAGGCGCGCCAAGATTTCAGTCCATTACTGTGTTTTGGTGACTGTGGTCTCAAATGCCTTCAGCTCATTTACAAGTTGGGGCAGTTTACTTTCTAGGCTGCTCCCTACAGGGCCTATCTCACTGGCCCGGAGACGAGTTTGTGAACCTGATGACAACTCGAGTCTCAGCTGGTTGCAGAAACGTCTCCGGAATATCCCTCTGTGAATGTCACGGGGCGTTAGCAGCCTTTTAGCATAGAGAAATGTTTAGCATAGCATTTTACCATATATTACATATAAATTGTGCTACGCGCTCCCGCTAATAAAAAGAAGGGATTTGTCGTTAGCATCTTTTTCCTTGACAACACAAAACAACTCTAATTTGGATCCTTCCTTCTACTTCCCAGCCACGACTACAACTACATCAACTGCAATATATTGCACGCGTTCCAGCCAGGCCAATTTTTCTATAGAGCTGTGCCTGAGCAGAATGTGCATCAGTAGACCTTGTCTAGACACGGGATAATTGCAGACATCACTGAACACTCAGCTGCTGCCTCAAACCTCATGGGACTTGAGGTGGACTTGAGAGCACCAGCAGTCAGTTAGGGGCTCAAAACGCTCATGCCCCTTCAGATCGAGTGCTTATTTGTTTGCTCGTACGAACGAGGTGTTTGCTAGATAGAGGAAAGCAATGCTTCATGGTGGTGTGGGAGATGGGGAAAGAAACTAGGAAAAAAGAGCGGGAGTCGAAGCACAGAGCACTTAGTGTTCATAACCGCAGATGTGGTGACTTCACCAGTAAAAAATGTACCTCGTCCTATTGCTCTTTTGGTGTTGATGGAGCACACTAGAATGTGCTTGCTAAAACCACCATGAAAACATGGAGGGTTCTTTTTTTTTTGATCTTGTCATCCTATGTTTTGGTACGCCTTTACGTTGTGTGTCGTAATATCATCCCTAATTATTACTTTGAAAGGGGAGTCTGTGTCTGTAGACTGTGGGGGATGTTGATTAGTCTCTCAACTTTGAAAGATGGCTGCAGGTCGGTTGCTTCAACCCGGGCCTGGGACTAATCTTGTGGGGGTGGACAGGTCGCAGGATAACTGAATCTTGTTGGGACAGGGCACCTATCCTACTCAACTGTAGGTGTTGGTTCCTGACACAGCTCTTATTCAAAGAAATAAATGCTGGCAAGTTCTGTTTGTGGCTTCCTCTGGTCATACATTTGGGCTCACAGTGTGTTGTTACTGTATTTGGATTGAAAGGGACAAAGTGTACGATTTAGACCGTTTTTCACTACAGACAGCAGGAGGTGCTGCATTTACCATTGTCCGTAGCTGTAACAGACATGGTAGCCTCCGGAGGAGTGCCACCCCCCATCTAATATCATTTCACGATAACCAGACCTACAAATACATTTAAAACATACTGTTGGTCATTAGGAACACACTTATTTGCAAGTTTTTGAAATGTATAACTATTTATTCCTTTTTAATGAAAAACGGACTAAATCTTACACATTGTCCCTTTAATGGATAACAGTTGGCAAATCTACTATCAGGAATATGATCTTGATCATGTTCATTTTTTATTGTTGATCATGTTCATTTGTTATTACAAGTAGAGAAGTTAGCTCTTTACTATCACTATTACCATTTAATGATGCTGTAGAACTATTCTGCACATTGAAATGTGTTCTGCAGGGAAGCAGACAACAGCCAAAAAACAAAATTGTTGTTAAAGCAATACTGTTCTTCTATCTCAGTGTCAATCATCTTTGTATCTTACTGAGGGAAACAATAAAAACAATGGATTGCATTCATCACAAGTTGTTTGTCTAATGGTTATCTTATAACTAACTCCACTGGCATGTTTGTAGTAGATATAGTATCTCACCATCAGCTAAAAAGGCTTCTTCAATTATGACTATGACAATTCTTGTACTGTACCGTGCAAAAGTCTTTTTGCAATGAACTTCTTCATAGGGGCCCTTTGACTTTTAACAGTAAACAAAGTGATCAAATTATCACTTTCATTTAAGATGATTTTTTTTTTTTTCAATCAAAACATAATTTACCATTTGGTATGGCCTAGTGGTGACCAGATGCTTTTTTTTATGAGGGATAATACATCCAAAATGTATTTGGCTACATAAAGAAAATAAGGTTGATTAAATTTAAATGGTTCAACCCAATTTTGTTTTGTTTATCCTGAACTTAAAACATTGGAGTGCTGCTTGTATTGTTGGAGAGGAAGACTTTACAATGACAATTGTGCTAATCTTTTCATTTTAGGGTTTCAGCTACTTTTCATACCTCATATTTGATTTATATTTCATCATAAATAAACAAAGATAAAAGGGTGAATTTGTGGCGGTAGCTCTATCATGCCGGGACTTATTAGTCACGCACGTGTCCGTGACGTGTCATCAACACTAGGTAAATGTCATGTGTGATGACATTGAGGAGCGAAAAATAATAATCTAGCTAGTTTGTAGATTTAAAAAAAATCCATAGCAACGGCGCACATCCTCTATTAATCTCTTATTTTGATTACTTTGATTACAACTAGTCACCTTACAGTACCACCATGCAGTGGAGAAATATATTAAGTTGAGGGAAAAAACTGGGTTGGTTCAATTCACCACTTGTCACTAACAGCTAGAACACCAGAGATTTATTTGTAGTGGCTCCCTGTCTTAGGTTTCATTTCTTGCTGATAAGAGCTTTTCAGAATGCGTTTCGAGTGACCAATTAATGCAAACCAAATTTGTATTTTTTTTCTGTGATTGACTCTTGGCCAGGAAATGCAAAAAAGATTTTTTTGTAAATCCCTAATTAAAGACGTTTTTTAGTTAATTCAACCTCAGCATTACTTTTGTTTCACTTGTAGTGTATATGACAGATGAAATTTAGACAAATTTAGACAAAGGTCAATGAAACCGTATTCTACAGTTGTAGGGAAGGCGGTAAATGCAAACGGGCATCTACCATTACAGAGTCATATAAAGCATGATAATGCCATCCAGTGGACATGATTCTGATTTTTATGACTATGATTATTGCCCCTGTATCGTCCCCTGTATTAAACATGATGGTGTATTATAGCCAAGCGTTAAATCCCTTAGCTGGCTTTGTTTTTTGCTAGGCTTATCTTACTGTGTTGTGTTTTAATCGCATTGTACCTGTAGAACCACATAGTGTTAACTTGCGGAAATAATAAAATAAATACAATCAATAAGACCACCAGCGCCTGACGAATGATGGACCAGGGGGAAAAAAAAAAAAATGTCACCCTCCAGTGGTAAAATAAGGTTTGGCAAAAAAAACACAGACTGACTGATCAACGATCACAATTCCATCTGGGTTGAAAAAAATGACGGGCCGACAATGACGGAAACGTGTCGAGATTGTGAATGTCAAACCAGGGAAAAAAATGTTAGTTGCCCACCTCTGTATATATGTGTATAAGTGTGTGTGTGTGTGTATATATATATATATATATATATACAGTATATATATATATATATATATATATATATATATATATATATATATATATATATATATATATATATATATATATATATATATGATTCTTTAGTATTGAAATCACAATCATTAATCACGATTATTCATCATGTTTGGTTAAACATGTCTATTTATTGCACTTTTTTTTAAAAACAAGCAGTGGATAAACAAGGCTTCAATGCTTGATACTTCAAAATAATAATCATAATAAAATAAAATAAAAACAATTATAACAATGAAAACAAATTCACCAAAGACATGGCAAAAACTTGGCACACAGGGCAACACAGCTAACTTACTTTCTGAGTGCAAATAAATTAATAAAATGAAGCCTACTTACAACCATGCACATACTACAATAATAGGCCTGTAACAACATCTACTGCAGCCTTGATGTTTTTTTGCAAGAAAAAAATAGTACAAAAGTATCAGAATCACTCAAAGTGTGTATGTACTTAGCAGTCGATATGTAATTTTTGGTCAGATTTTCCAGCTAGCAAGGTGTATATTAGGTATCAGGTGAGAAATTCAACTCCATTTCACTCTGGTGCAGATGGGAGGCTGCTAAAAGTACCAGAATCACTTGATGTTAGTGTGGAAAATGTAAATGTAAAATGTAATTTTTGGTCATTTCAAACTGAATTTATTCCAATTTCCCAATCAGATTTTCAAAATGGTTCTCAAATGACAGCTAGCACAGCATATTAGAGGGTGAGAAAAGCAGAGGCTTTTGGCATGCAAACATGTGGGGAACACTGCCATCTAAAGGCTTTAAAGGTGAAATTGAAAACTAAAATCTCGGGAGCGCGCCTGTAAAGCCCACTTCAGCGTCGTCATCGCGTCCCAACCTTGACACTTGAACACTCTGCATGGAAAGAAGACGTGCGGAATCTCGCCGGCACTTTGGTGCGGCTTTTCCCCGCACTCAGACGATATTTTCCCATATTATAGGTGGCGGTAAATGGAGTCTACAGCATACAAACAATACAACTCTACGATCTAAGTTCTTCCAAGCTTTGTTTAAAAGCTGCCTCATCTTTCCCCAGTGTACGTGCTCACCAGTAGTTGTTTGCAGTATTTACGTCACTGGAGACCTTTTCAGCCGAATCATGAAGGTGTTTACCGGCGAACTTCCATAAGCATTAGTTCGTCTGCCATACATTTGCACGGCGCTTCTGCGCGGTAAAGACATTCCGGAAGGTACGCAGTGCGGAATATGTGGCCCGTACTCACATCGCGTGGAAGGGCGTGGTTGTTGAAATGACATCATTTTGACGCGTGGAACTGCGCTACGCTCGCAGACTTGAAAATTGAAATTTCAAAATTTCCATTTGAATTATATGCAACATGAGATTCTACTGCTCGATAATATGATTGCTCAGATATTATTGCGCTTCACGGGAACACATACAGGAGCTTACTACGGATGACTTGAACGCTTTGCGGAAGCCAGAGATATGATTACAACAGCAAAAACAAAGGAAATGTTATATTTGTATCATAAAATTTTCTTTTTCTGCTGTTTGCCCTCCTCCTTTGCCGCCACGCTTGCTTTGGAACATCGCCTTTTTGAAGCGATTGTTGTGATGTAATCCAATCCATATCCATGTAGAACACGACTCATAATATGATAAAAATCATGATACGAAAGCCACTCCAAGTTTTTGAGAAAACAAAATATTTCAAGAGCACGGTGTTTCAAAATCGATACGTGATATATTGGAAACTGAACTTTGTATTGCAATACCTGTATTGCGTCCCTTTGTATCGCAATATATCAATATTATCACCCAGCACTAATATATATATATATATATATATATATATATATATATGTATATATATATATATATATATATATATATATGTATATATATATATATATATATATATATATATATATATATATATATATATATATATATATATATATATATATACATACAATCCTGGTCTGCTATTGGTCAGCCTTACTCATTTCAAAATGGTGGAATGGTAAAGCTTTTTCTAATGTGAGTGGTTACAAAACCGTATTTATAGTGAATGTTACTGCTTATTTCAAAGTTGAATGGGTTAGTCATCGGTCCCAAGATTGGTAGTGATGTTAAAGAGAGAAGTAAGAAGATAATTTACATAGAAACTATGCTGGAGATAATCAAGAAATACAAAGCTAGCCTAGTCTAGGCTACCCTTACTAGGGAATATGGGCATAACAAGCGCCACTCAAAGGTACATAAATCCTTTCTTTTTTTTTTAAATGATGTTTTCTGATTGTATACATGTATATTATATGTACGTATCACTTACTATACTATTTTGTATAAATTTTCAAATGTATTTACAAGTTTGATGTTTTTACCTGGAGTTCTAAACGCATTAGCTATTTGGATTGCCTGCCATACGGTGAATTCGCCTTATGAGCCCAACCGCGGAAGGGATTAATCTCGTAACACGGGCCCGCTGTGTATAATATATGTCTGTGTATAATATATAATACATATATATATATATATATATATATATATATATATATATATATATATATATATATATATATATATATATATATATTGGCAAAAAACCTTTTGTTCTTTCATTCTCTCTCGTCCCTCCCTACTGCACGGCTCAAATTCTTTTTCTTGGCCTGCCATCAAATGATCACAGTTCATGTTGAACTGGTGCTCAATTGGCTTAGTATTAAGAGAAAAGCCATTCAAGGGTGTCAACTATCCATACAAAAACATACAAACAACTTAGGCATTTGACAAGACGAGATCCACGGCACTGAAAGAGTTAATAGAGTGACCCGCGGGCTGCCAGTTAACCGTCCCTGACATAACTTATGAGCAAACTAATAAGAAGACAAAATAGATCATAACATTGCCCCTGACCATGCCATTCACCGGTCAAATAGTTGGCAGGGGTGTCTCTTTCCATCAGAAACTGAATGTTACGACTCGCTTGCTTTTTAGATGCTTGCATATCACTCGTTCTGCCACAAAAGACAAGTTCCGTCCCGCAAGTTTTGCATCGCGTTGCTCTGTTGCTAACGACAAAAATAGTTAGCCCCAGCGTTACGTCACGACCAAGCCAGATTGTCCTGTACCCCTGTGTATGTGTGTCATCACGGAAGGCAGGCAACATTGGCAGCAGTGGGGAGCTGCTTGGGTAGTTTTGGAAGAAAAGCAAAGCTTACAACACAAGTACGAATTATTGAATACATTTTGCAACTATTTTACCTTAACAAAACATTGAGGAGTCATGTAGTTTTGTACTGCATTTTGTTTTCAAAATACAATCCACCAAAATGGCTATCAGAAAAAAAAATCTGTGGTTCTCAACAATTTTTCAATCTCCTGTGAAATAATTTTTCAACACCACCGCTGGTGTGTAAATGTCTGAGTGCATGAATAATGAAGACATTGTAAAATTTCCAGAAAAGCACCGTATAATAGTGACGCATTATTAATATCATCATCAAACAATGTGAAGGTTTTTGGGATTAAAAAAAAAAAGAAAATACTTCAAATAGCGTGGTGTGCCATCCGTGTCCTATTTAACTAACATTGTAACCACGTTTTTAGTAGTATCTCAAGGCATATTTTATTCAGCAATTCCATATGATAGACGAGGTAATGCCATATGTTTTATTTCCACCTCTGCTTGAATGCCATTGAGCATCTCTATAAAACTTAACAAAATAAAGGCATACAATCTTTTGCATTTACTATGACACAAGTGAGCAATCGCTTCATGTTCCAGTCGATTTCCTCCTGATTTGAAAAGAAAAGGGGTTTGTTCCTGACACAGCTTTGGAAAGTGTTAGATTTGCTATTACCTGCAAATACTGTTGAAATCTTACACACCCCTGAAGTTTCTTTACATACCCCAATTTATTAACAACGTATCTAATTATATTTAGGGTTAATCTCTGTTATGATCTGTTAATGCGAAGAATGTTGATAACTCCCAAGTTCTCAGTAGTTTATTTTCACCTAACCTCTCTAAAATATATCTTTTTTTTAGTTCTACAGGTTATAAGTGAGAGTAACTGGAGTGGTAATGAAATTGTTTAACTTGGTCTATTGATATCACAAAAACCTGTCATTTGAACAGGGGTGTTAACTTTAGACTCTTAAAACAATGCGCATATGTTAAGAGGAAAGCCTTTTTAGAAGACACAGGGGACTCAACCAACGGCGCAATGTATTATCGTAGTCTGACGATAGCAACCCTATGTGTGTTTTCATTTAACTTGACCAAGGATCAAATAAAGTACGTCTTCCATTTGAGTTGGTCTCGGTCTTTGAGGGGGAAAGACTTGAAAGTGTCGAAAGTCGCAGCTTCGACTCCTATTTTAGAAGCCTACGAATCCACCACCCTCTACATTTCTCCAACTGACGCCATTTCACAAATTCCAGACAACTGGCGCCTGAGTTCTGCCTCCAAGAAAGACATGATGAATAGGACACACCCTTGGTATGCTAGTGAACACTCCACTCACTATAAGGCACGCTGCAGCGTTATAACCCAGATTCATTACAGTCTCTAATCGTAGCTCCCAGCCCTTTTGTGTTTAGTTTTCTGTGCGTTTCCCTCCCTGTTCCATGCTGCTCGCCTATTTTTAAAGCTCGAATTTGAGTGAAATGCACTCAGGCACCAGGAAGGCGAGCCGCAGCTCTTTCCAGTGCTGGTTCCTGATCCACCCCTTTGTTGTGGTCTATGCATGCCTGCTCTAGTCACGTGACTACGTTTCTATGGCAACTCGGGTTTGAGTAATCATTTGCGTTACGACCTTTATTCCCTTGAGGAAAGGGGAGGGGGAGGTTAGACCGAGCCTGTAGAAAGAGGGAGCAAGAGGGAAAAGGAAAGACAGGCAGAAGGGGAGCGGCGGTGAAGCGCACAGAAAGAAAATAGGCAAAAACAACGGCTGCAGAGGGAGAGCGCGCGGTCTCTTCTTGCCTTTAGATTTTCTTTTATGTCGCGTTTTCATACTGCGTGCCAGATTCTACCTCAACGAATTTGGCAGTTGCAGTTGGAACTAAAGGCGAAGAGCTGCCACTGAAAAGAGGCTGTGTGCCTCAATTGCAACATAATGAGTCACTGGGCGACGTTTGGGTTGGAGAGGCAGCAGGCATGTATGTTTCATAAAGCCAGCGCACGCGCACGCGCACACGTCCCTTCCACTTCTCAGAGGAAAAGCAGCACTGCCACATGTGCAAGTCTCAGCAGAAACAGATTCTGTATGTTCCTGTTTCTAGCTCTCCCGGCTGTGTTGTCATGGTTACCGAGCTAGTTCCACCAAGGCAAGCTCCCTCTTGCTCTCCGTCTTCCCTCTCCATCTCTCTCTTTTCTATCTCTCTCCCCATCCACTGTGGGGTGATTCAACCCGTCAGTTGGGTTGTGTCACCGCCTAGGTGAGGTTTCAAGCTCCAACGTCTCTTAAATTTCACTTTGGGCTCGTGGGTTTGAAACAGCAATATTTTGGGGAGGAGGGGGTGTTTTCTAGTACCGGGTGTGAGGTGGGTTCGACCGAGGGGGAAGGTGATAGACGTTGTGGGGGTAACGGGGATGTGCTCGTGTGGTGGAGGTGCTGGTGCTGGCTGCTTCCAGGTGCCTGTGACTGGGGTTGAATATGAATGAAGGGCCCCGGTTCTCCAGAGATGGCAGTTGGGGAGAGAGCGGCCTAAACCAGAGACCAGAGCAGTGTGGCTGGTTGAGAGGCCCCCACAAGCTGCTGACAGGAGCTGGAGCTAGCCATCACGTTAATTAGAGTCTTTTTTTTTTTTTTTCCAACTCCAACAGCACCGAATAGGGGGAGTGGGTCAGAGGGATGTGGGGGTGGTATATGACTCATAGACACAGTATGGTTTATTCATGATGGAGGAAGGGGTGTGTGTGTGCGTGTGTGTGCGCACCCGTGGGTGTGTGTGTGTATGTGTGTGTGTGTGTGTGCGTGCATGCGTGTGCGAGAGAGAGGAAAGGAGAGAGAACATTTGATTTGCACACAGTCCTGCGTACGTGTGTGTGCGCTGCTTTTGGTAGATTACTGATTGGCACCAAGCCAAGTTATTATTATGGGTTGAATATTATAACAGTCATGTGAGAAAGTTCATGTGTTTGCTTCATATAGTTTCAAGTTATGGACCTAAAGAAGTGACGAAGGCTGAAATACATACTCTCCATTAGTGATTCTTGAATTCAAAAAGTCACGCAAAGGCAAGAATGAACCTATGCAGATATGTACTTCTGTTTGTGCCGTCAGATAACGTGATTGATCCCACGTTCTTGCGCCCTGTCCAGGAATGATCGGACTAATGAAATTGGTTGAAGGTGCCGCTCTCATAGGTGACCCGACCTTGTCGTCTCTCCCACTGCCCCTGACAGTGATCCTTCCCCCTGAGGGATGCAAGGGATCAATCGTTTTGTCTTTGACTCAAACCGATCACCCAGGATTTCCTTTGGAAGTCCGGCACAAAGTGAAAACCCTCAGCGGTAAATAGAGCCTTCAGGAAAAAGCATCTTCTCTGCACTTGGTTGCTTTTGCTTTGTTCTTTATGTCGGAGCAGGGATTTGCAGGCTCATGGATTTGTTTGAGTGTGTGCAAAGAGGGTGTATAGGGAGGTTACATTACAGCTATACTACATTCTAATTGTCTCTTCTTATCATTAGTGACAAGCATGACCTCTGTTATTGGCATATCTGCATTCTGCCTGCACTGCAGAGTCTCCACCACACTACGCGCTGCATTTTTCTCCCAAGAGCGGCTGGGCCCATGCCTCATAAATACAAACACAATCTCTCCTACACCTCCTGACTGCAGGACAGGACTCCACACATATCTGCCCGTGGAGCGGAGCCCATTTGCATACATATTAAAGTGACGCCTCAGAAAAAAGGAAGAGAGAGAAAGAAGGGGAGGGGGTGGCAGGGAGGGGGAGAGAGAGAGAGCGGGTATATGCAAACAAGGCTTTCATCTAATATGCAAGAACCGGCATTGCTCTGGCATAAATCTGCATCTCAGCTCCGGCAAAGAGCGCACAGCCTATCTGACAATGAATGAGGCTGGAATGGCTGACAGATGCACAGGGAACACTGCGCCCCTCAGAGGCCTGGCCGATTGATCAGTATGGCATGTCGCATATAGCGGGAACTAGTTGGTTTTAACAATAGAACAATGGGTTAAACCTATCAATGTGATGCCCGAGACTAAATTATGGACGAGAGTGTTTTGGGCATTTTTCTGATTGAAGGTTTTCCTAGGTCATGACATTCGAGGTGGAACTTGCAAATGTGATTTTGAATGTCCTGTGGGTTAATGAAATGACATTTTTCTGCACAATGTAGGAACATTAAATATAGTGGGGGTAACCAAACTATTCTTTTAGAAATATTTGGGGGGTAAATGTGTATGTGTTTCTAATGATTCGCCAATTTTATATGCTAAAGTTTCACTCAAAGTGATGTCGATTCTTTCATTTTTAAATCGCAGGTCTTGGAATGTTTTCCATTAGATTGCACAGGTACCCTTACTGTTGTGGTCTCTTATATATGAATTACCGGGACAATATAAGGATTTTTGCCCAGCCTCTCCAATGCCAGCTCCCAAGATAGCTTTTTCAATTTTTTTAAACTATCAGATGGAATCAAAATGAATCATTAGTCTCTAACAGTGGTATGGTTTCTGACTCGACTACAGCAGCCAACACAACTACCCCAGACCTGTCAAAGTATTCTTGAGAAAGACCCCAAAGCCCCTGCTAAAAGTACCGTCCACAAATGCGTTATGGGTTCTACAAACATCTCGGACAAATTAAAAAACAAAAAAATTAAGTAATGAATAAGCCAGGGATGATTAATTATTCATCTTGTGTAGAAAAATTTTAAACCTCCAGTTTTTTTGGGGGGGGCAGTCTGAGAAAGGCCGCTTTGCTGTTCCGGCATGACTGTGGCCCAATTCAGAAAGCAAGGTCCTTAAATCCTTAGTTGGGTGACTTCTGTGGTGAAGAACCCCTGACAGAATCCTGACCTCAACTGTATCAAACCCTTCTGGGATGAACTAAAAACGTAGAAAGAATCAAACTGAGTTTGTGAACTGGGAATTTCCCTTATAAACATTCTCAAATGTAGTAGAGAGTAGATGTTTGCTCGTCAAATTTTCAGTATTGTATTTCTTAGCTCTAAGTACTACTTGTAATGTTCAGCATGATCATCTTGTTGGAAAATCTGTGCCGTCTACGGTATATATGAAACAAATGTTCACCAGCTAAACTAGAGCGCTAGTAAAACTTTACTTACTTTTCTTCAGAAACTGGAGTGCTGCCATGAGCACTGGGTTTCCCCTAACTCTGACTATTTCATGTTGGACACCCTTGAACTCCCTTTCCTGTTTTCCTGCCTGAGCTTGTCGCTCTGAAGCACGCCATTCTGTCTGCACAGGTGATCCTACGCACGGGAAATGGAAACTCTGAATGTGCTTTAGGATGTGTTTCTTGCTTGTGTGTGCGCGCGCGTGCGTACGCCGTCTATACACGCATGTGTAAAGCGGGCTGGTATACGGGGGCGGGGACGGGCCTGAAACAGGATATGTTGGGAATAACACAAAGCTAAAAAAAAAAAAATCACATGATCTGAAACACAGAGTTGATTTATTTGGATTCAGAAAGAATCTGTTGCATGTGGTTTGGAGGAGAGAATGTTTTCCTTCGTTGCTTTCAGTCTGCTCAGACACAACACATGGAAACATTTTCCGAGAGGCCACTGCTCTGTGAGTGAAAGGGGGGGGCTTGAGACCTTTTATTTCTCCTCCCACTTTTCATAGTGATTAAATTGCATACATGTGCTTGCCATATGTAGACGGATCTCCTCAATGTATATTTGTAATTCACTCAAGGCTTCGAAGAGCAATTTTAAGATGTGTTAAACGGTAAAAACTGAATATCTACCGAGGACCGGGCTCTTCATTCTAAAAGTATAGCAGAGATTTATCAATAAACAGCCAATTTAAGACCTCAATTTCAGCGTGTAATAAATAGACTTCCACTCAAATGAGACAGTTGCATGTCTGCTCTATTGTCTGCCATAAATATGCTGGAAGGGTTGGTTAAATATTGATAACACCAATTTTCTGCCTACCCCACACACCCTCTCTCCATCACCATCACACACATAGACACGCACGCACACACACACATTCCAAACCCCTCCCTCTTTCGTTCCTTCTATCTCGCAGTTATTTCACCCTCACAGTAACCTTGCTTATGCATATTGCATATGTAAATAACGCAACACACCTCTGAAGTAATCGGGTGCATCCTCTACAGAACAGCATATTCCAGCTCTATGTTCGGGCGCCAGTAGACTGGAGTGCTTTTGTTAGCAGATGTTCTTTTCTATAAGGGCCTATTCAACTCAAAGGATAGCTCACTTGTTCAGCAGATAAACAATATGAGATGTTTTAAAATCACTTATTTCAAATAGATGCATCGCCATTTCATTTTAGTTATCAAAACATGTGTATGTCACTTTTTTCATTGCATATTAAGTTTCTTTTCTTTTAAAATACCGGTAAATAAATATGGGGCATCATGGTAGAAAGGTGGTTAGCACGTCCGCCTCACAGTTCAGAGTCCCAAGTTCAATTCCGGCTCGCTCCGGCCTTACTGTGTAGGGTTTGCATGTTTTCCCTGTGCCTGTGTGGGTTCTGTCTGAGTACTCCCCCTTCTGTCTGAGTACTCCCCCTTCCTCCCGCATTTCAAAAACATGCATGGCAGGTGTGTTGGACGCCCGAAAATTGTCCTTAGGTGCAATTGGCTGGCAACCAGTTCAGGATGTCCCCTGCCCACTGCCCAAAGACAGCTGGGATACACATCAGGAAAAAAGCGGCTAAAGAAGATGGGTGGATGGAAAAAATAGTTTCCCTCCCAAACCTCTTTTTTTTTGTAAATGCTGTTTGATAATAAACTTATTTAGTACTTTTACATTTACCAGGACCTCAAAGTGCTTTACATTGACTACTCATCCACCTACGGGAGCAACTGTGTTTTCAGTATCTTGCCCAAAAATACATGATCAAAAAGGCCAGGGATTGAGCCCGCAACCTCTACTACTCAGCCTTGCTGCGCTCATGTTTTCCCATGTTGATGTTTCATATCAACAAACACATGTAAAAAGACCAAGATAGCATAAGTAAACACACAATTCACTTTTTTGAGTGACTTGATCCATGAAAAGAAAAAATACTAATTAAATCGACTTAACCTGTGTGAAAAAGTGGGGGTTACGTTTACACACAATTTTGTTAAATTGTGATGTTACTATGGTTAAACAGTTCATTTTCACCGAGCACACCCACGAATGAAGAACAGATGAGAAATAAATAATTGGCATCTATCAGTTTGAAAAGAATGGCAATACCATTCTTAAAGCTTCAAGACGCTAGCAAATCGCATAGAGGGCCATTATTTACAAATGGATAAAGCAAGGAACAGTGCCCACAGAAGTTCACCCAAGAGCACAAGAAGAATTTGTCCAGAAGGTCACAAAGGAACCTAGAACAATGTCTAAAAAAAAACTGCTGGACTCCCTCGCCTCAGTTAAGGTCAGTGTTTATGACTCAACAATGAGGAAGAGATTGTGCAACAATGAAACCCATTGCAGAGATCCAAGGTGAACAAAACTTTTAGAAGATTATTTTATGGACGAACAAAACAAAAGATGAAGTTATTGGGGGGTACATTATATGTACCATTTCGTCTGGCATTATTATAACACAGCATTTCAGAAAAATAACATCATGCCAAAAGTCAAACATTGGGATGGTAGCGTGATGGTCTGGGGGGTGCTTTGTTAACTCAGGACCTGAATGGCTTGCTGTGATAGATGAAACCATGAATTCTGCCCTTTACCAAATATTCCTAAGGGAGAATGTGTGGTCATCGGTTTGGGACCTCAAGCTGAGGCGCATTTGGATTCAGCATCACGACAACCGTTGAAAACACAACAGCTAGTCCACTTCTAAAACCAAAAAAAAAAACCAAAATGAACGGTTTGGAGTGGCTAAGCCGAAATCCGGGAATGCACTGGTATAACCTCTAAAAGGTCGTTAGTGAAGTTAAACAATTCTGCATGACAGCAGAGATGTGGACGATTAACTGCAAGTTAAAGAAAACAAGTTATGAAAAACACTTGATTTTAGTTGGTACTACTGAGGGTGGCCCAATAAAGCGCTTGGGCAATCAATCACTTTTTTACATGTTTGGATTTTTTTTTCTGCATTACAACCTTCATTGAAAAACTGGTTTTGGTGTTTACTTGTGTTGCCTTTGACCAAAATTTGATTTTGGAAAATATTAAATTGTAATTTAATTAAGAAAAAAAAAATCAGGAAGGTGCAAACATTTTTTCAAACCACGAAACACAGAGAACATTTGGAGGAATTTGTTTTTTTTTTTGTCTTTTTTTTCTGAGCATTTTTTTAATATGCAAATTGTGTTCACATGCAACAAATCTTTCAAAATATTCTGACAATTTACATGCAAGAGTAATTACCTTACCAAAACAATAGTTTTCCGGCATATATATATATATATATATATATATATATATATATATATATATATATATATATATATATATATATATATATATATATATATATATATATATATATATATATATATAATATTTTGAATTGTGACTGTTTATTTCTCTCTGCTGAGAATTAACCTTTTTCTTTTAGTTGGTTTGTTCATGGCATGCTTTAATCAAAGAGTGATCAAATAAATACAATTAAATGTAGCAGCGCTATCTATTAAAATGACTATAGTCACACAGTCGGTTTATTTGACTTCAAAAATGAAGCTAAACAGAAATGTCTTTTGACTGGGTATGCTTATATGTTGTTGAGCACAAATAGCAGAAATAGATGAACAAATCGTGACACACAAGTGCAAATACAGTTGATGCTTTTGCTCTTTCAAGTTCAAGTTAGCAGAAATCAGTTTTTGTGTCACTTATCTACAATATTTTACAATATCTACTTATATCTACAATATTGAACATTTTTAATTCAGCTCCGTCTTGTCTCATCTATGGTCTCTATTCTGGTCTATACTCTATCTTGGTAGTTCTACCTTGTGAGAGTTTGATTTTCTCGACGTCATGTTTTCAATCCCGCTTTCTGAAGCAGAATATATTTTGTTTGTGCTTTGTATTGTTTCGGGTTTGTTTGTTTCTTTTACATAAGTGTGTTTTTTACACACTAGCCACAATAACGGATATATTTACACAACTTCAATGCATTTCAGTACCAAAGTTGTGGCAGCAAATGGGATTTACAAAGATAATAACGATCAGATTTGGTATGAAATTCATATTATTTTGACTAGATTTTACAAAAGAATACTGATGTCTTTCACTGGCTGTTTGGTAACTTTTATTGTTTGGCATTGTCTTTAGCACAGGTGTCCTAAATGCACTTCTTCTTGTTTAAGATTATTAAAGATGTGCGCTAAATTAAGTTCACTCACCTGATACCACATTTGCATGAAGTGCCAACAATTAAATGCTATTTCACACATTTATTTTAATCTGCTGCGTGCATTGTAAATTAGATTCCTGCGAGAGCACATACATGCCAGGTTCCAGTTTAGACTATTATCAGAGCATGATACCATAATAGCAGCTGTCCCCCTCTTTCACCTATTTTGGCAGCAAATCAAAGCAATTTCCAGGTGTTCGGCATGATGTCAGCCATCTGCATGTGCACACAAACAGATGTGGGATGACAGATAATCTCTCTACTAAGCGCTTTTACCTCACACCTCCGAGTTTTGTTACAAGCTTTCTATTATCGGAGGCAGTCCTAATGACATCATTGACAGGATCAGACTGTACAGTCATGATTTCCTATGTAATTTACTAAAGCCGATGCTGTAAGACACATTTCTGTATACTCTCTTACAAAACTCCCTGTGGTGCACTTTCACATTGTCTTCTGAACACTCAAGTTAACATTTGTATCAAAAAGTGGGTGTGTTTTTTTTTTAATTAAATTAAATTCATATCAAAGCATAGAATTCTCGGCAACAGTTTTTCGCACTATTATAAACTTCATCTACTCAAATAAACCACAGAGAAGGTGCATTTGGAAGAATTTGATGGTTTGTGCAAAAGGGTTAGGGTTAAACTCAAGACTTTACCGATTTGAATTCAAACCTCAATTTGACTCGCTTGAAACAAATATTGTAATGGTTTGTCCAATATATGTACTGTTAGTAACTGATGGATTACCTTGCACATTGTGTGTGTCAAATTCCCACCCAGTTCATATCCGTGCAAATGTTGTCTATCTCTCTATGCCGCCTGTGTTTGATTGTTGACCAGTCCGGGTTTAAAAGCCTTTCACTGAAAGTCAGCTAGGACAAGTATATGAGGGTGTTCCTGCATTCTCTGCTTCATTGTATTGCAGTATTTTATGGCAGGATATAAAGTATATATATATATATAGAGGGAGAGAGAGAGAGAGAGAAAGAGAGGGAGATCCCTAGGGGGTTCGGTGGAACGTTAGCTTCAGGGGTCAAGACAAATCCAACTCATTGTGTCAATTTCTGATGAGGCGTCCCGCTTGGCCACCATGGCTGAAGATGATCACGTTACATTGCTTGGCCAATCAGTGCTGATTTGCAGTTATGTCATGCACTGTGTTGGCTTTGTTGTTTAAAAACGGTGATGTTCATACACAGTTCATTTTGTTCACCAGTCAACAAATATATACATTTGTCTTGAATTTGAAAAAAAAAAAAAAAAAAAACTTTTTTGCATTATTCACTAAAGAAGGGTTTTGTGAATGTGCATATGAAACTGGTGGACTTCAATACCTCCAACAAAGTTAGAAACCACAGGGGTGCATATACTTTTTTTCGTGGGTTACTCCCCCCTTTATGTCATTAAAAAGTCTTCACCAATGTCATTGTCATTATCGCTCCCACATTCAGCGCACTATCTGTGTGCACTCAGACACATTGCATTATTCGTCCTGCGTCCTCGAAACATTTCATGTCCATCAGTTATGCTTTGCGTGGTTGGGTCTGGCCCCTGTTTAATTAGTCCAAGTAAATCAGGGGTAAATTCTTGTCACTGCAGAATGACAACGTAAACGATCTCAATCACACCGTCACGAGAATGATACGCAGCCCCAACAGCCACCCACTTCAGTAAACAAACAAATAACCTCAGCATAGGAAGACATGGGATGTGCATGCTTGACTTTACAAAAGGCAGTGAGAAAACAATAGTCGTGGATTTAACACACAGCGTTGCGTCACCGCTCGGCTGCATCCTGCGCAGCACACCGCAGCCATGTTAATGAATGAGAGCAGTTCCACATCCTCCATATCCGCAGTGCTGCGCTGCTATGTGGCTACAACGTTGCGCTGTGGTCCAAGAACTGCTCTGCCGCTGTGCGACATGGTCACCTCCACAGATCAGAAAGCACCCAACTGGGAAAACAACATGTTTTACATTTGGATTTGCAAATAAAAATAAGTCCACACAGACAAGATTGTCTTTTCCTTTGCATATTGATTGGATGAACCCAAAAGCGACTGGCTGTCCTTCTCTGTGCCGTTGTCACTGAGACACAAAGGGCAAACGCTTTTCTCCTTTTGATCGGCAATCTAACATTCATACAAGTATATATTACTGTTTGAGTCACGAGTCTATCAATTCATTTCAAAGTTCAAATGAATACTGCGTGCATTCACCCATCGTAAACAAAGCATAAAATGAAGGGCTATCCGCGCAAACTTCACACAAATGGAGTTTGGTTTGTTTTCCGAAGTTCAGAAACGTTTTTTTTTTTTTACTCGTGCGAGTTGGTAGTCCCCGCGCAAGCGCAGTTTAACCTTCCAAGGACTCTGTGGCGTGGCACGGTCGTGTCATGCAGAGGACAGGGGTGTGCAGCGTTGTTGCGTTGCGCTACATTTACATGGTTCTTTTCAACATTTACATGTTCTTTTCATTCTTTTCAAAATCTTAGACCCCGTATCAAACGCATTGGTTTTGTCTGCGAGTTGAAGACATGAGCCATAAATCTTGCCCCACATTTAAGTGTGTGGCAAGCCACTGCACATCTTGGAGCCACTTTTCAGGTTAAAAAAAAAAAAAACTTAACTCAAGCTTGGCTGTTGTTAGGTAATGTACGCAAATGCGAACAGTGAAGCATGTGATGTTACGCATCACTGATTTCTGTCATGCATGCTTACCTGCATACCACTTATTTTGAATATAAAATGAAATTGACTTTCATTATAGTTATTAGAATTATTATATTTACGATAATGATGTCAGGTTATGTTAGGCCAGCCCTAACGGCCCACCACATATATATATATATATATATATATATATATATATATATATATATATATATATATATATATATATATATATATATATATATATATATTTTTTTTTTTTTAGATGCGCAGCTTTGTGAATCATTGGCTTAATTTGACTAGCAATTTTTTGGCAAGTTTGTTTTTTTGGTAGGTTAATTCCAGGGACCTGAAGCAATGTTTTTTTTTGTAGAAAAAAATAATAATTGACTATTATTATCGTCAATCCATCCATCCATTTCCTTGAGCCGCAAGGGCTGTCCTCACAAGGGTCACAGGCCTGCTGGTGCCAATTCTAGCTGGCTTTGGGCAGGAGGCGGGGTATACCCTGAACTGGTTGCCATCCAATTGCAGGGCAAACAGAGACAAACAACCATTCACCCACCCAATCACATCTAAGGACAATTTAGTATGTCCAATACACCGGCCATGCATGTTTTTGGAATGTGGGAGGAAGGCGGAGTGCTTTGATAGAACCTACACAGGCACAAGGAGAACATGCAAACCCTACACAGGAAGGCCGGAGCAAGCTGTATTTCAAATCATCTCCCAAACTGTGAGACGGGTGTGCTATTCACTGCGCAGTTGAGCCGCCCCATTATTATTATTATTATTATTATTATTATTATTATTATTATTATTATTATTATTATTATTATTATTATTATTATTATAGTTATTCATGTCTGATGCATCAATGTCCTTTTTCTGTCTGAGTTTGAAATGTCTAACTACAATTGAATGCACCATATGTACCCTTCTCACATTAGCAGCTAAGTGGTGACTTGTGCCATATCGTACAGTGACAGTGTAAATGTTAATCAGTGATTTAATATAATATTTTGATCATGGTGTCTTCATGGTGGTAATGATGTAATGTGATGGCAATCATTTGGGGTAAAGGAGTCACAAGGACAAGGTCAAGCTAATCAGAATGGAAACATCCCTCCAAAGAAAAACTTCAAAATAAAAACTTGGTAAGGCTATTGTATTCACATATATTCATTATTTGGTGTGTTTATGACGGCGTTGCGTGTTAGTGATGTATTACATTATGTTGTGACTGTTATGTCAGTGTGTATCAAATAAACGTAGGAATATAAAGCTCTTTAAAATCCTTTCATTTTACTTGCATTACTCAAGGAGTCGTTTCACCCATAGTTGTCGAAATCCTCCCAATCAAAGGGAAAGTGTTGCCTTAATGAGTTACCAAGAAATAAGTGAGTTACTAATGCATTAAAACAATTCTGATGTAGTATCCCCAAGAGAAAAACTTGAAAGTGTTTTTGCCCCCCCATCCTGATAGTATGACACATGCAGTAGCTTGAAATAAACACGGCCGATCCAGATCCTATGGACATGCATCACGAGTGACCTAAGCAGGTAAGGGTTCAGTACTCTGCTCAAGGGCACCTCTGCGGTTTTTCTTGGGAAATGGAGTGGGATCACTCCAGCCAGAGGCAGTCAGTAATGGGACTGATCTTAACCAGCCACTCTACTCTGTACTAGGTAAATCTGCACTGCATTCTGCACTGGAAACGCTGAATCTTTGATCTTGTGTCTTATGGCGGACTATGAAGGTTAACAACTTAAGCGGTAGTTGTGACTACTATACTGTTTGATATACCAAAATACCATTTACCGTGTACTGAAATACAATTGACTAAATTGGACAATACAAATAACAGCAGTAGCACTGCATAATATTCCACTTCCTTTCTTTTTTCATTACACAAAAAGAGCACATTTTTCAAACACAAGTACAATTCAGGGCAATTTAGTGTACATCACGCCAATAACATTAATGAGCTTACTGTCCAAAAAATAAGGCCAATTCAAGTAAAGTCAAATTTATTTATGTAGCCCTTAATCACAAATGAGTCTCAAAGGGCTTCACATGTCCGCATTTGAGAAATAGATCATCATCCCCTGATCTTAATCCCAGGGAGAACAAGATTAACTTTTTTTTTTATTATTGTTTTCCTATAATGGTGACTATTTCCTTATAAAGGTATAATTATTTCTACGTCTCTAGTATTGGATCTGATTATGAAAGTGTGTCTAACGTGAATTCTTTTTTAATGCATATTATATTGTACGTTGTGTTCACAGTGTATATGTATAATTTCTATGATATTCAAATATTTACCGTTATCTATTTGTGAGCTATGTTTTTGTTGATATGTTATCAATTTTATTTTCCTCAAATAATATTCGAAAAGCAGTATTGCGTTGTGCTATACACTAATCGTACACGTGGCGATGCTGTGCAATCGTGCAGGATGGTAAATGGAGTGGACGATATGCTTAAATTGTATTACAGTAGTAGATTATTCCGTTCCACGCAAAACTTGTAATGTTGTGTTGTTGTCACAATTGTAACATACTGCGCTCTGACAACGTTCTGAACTGTACTATACTCCATTCATATAGTCGGTTCTCTGTATACGGCTTGCTCTACCCCGTTGTATCGTGTGTGTCCAATAATGTCAGGTGACTATTGCCGCACTAAGATTCAAAAAGCCCGGAACACATTTCGTGAAACGCAGCATGGCCATGCTTAAATGTGCATTCTGAGTGAGGCATGGAGTGATATTTGCGTATAACTGAAGCACCACCTCCCTCTCATTGGACAGCGCCTTACGAGGGCGTGGCGAGGAAATATGAGCGTTGCAAGCCCATGCCCTTACTGAGTAGACATGGAGCGCCATGTACATGATCTACTCGAACCAAACAGGGGTCTTAACTAGAAACCTTGTCATTTCTTCTGTGAAAAAAAGGCAAAGCATTAGGAAGACCGTTGGAGAAGTGCGGTCCCGTTGAGGATGGAGTGTGCTTTTGACGCACAGAATCTGATCTCTATTTCTTTGAGGAAAATCCAGAGCTCCAGGACGCAGCGAGGAGGCATCAAGCTCCACAAGAACTTGCTGGTAACGTACGTGCTGAGAAACGCGAGGCAGTTTTACATGAGCAAGAACTTGTCGCCGAGCACGCCAAGGACGCAGCAGTACGAGGATGTCGCCGCAGCCCGAGAGACGCAAGAATACCTCGATTTGACCGGGAGCTTTACGGAGTTGGCCAATGACTTCTACTGCAACTTTGGCGGGGTGGACTCGGACACTTGGCACTGCGGAGCGCCACAGCACCAGCCCAGCTGCCAGTCTGCGGAGGTGGCGCACCAAGACGCGTCGGCGTGCGCGATGGTTGCTCCAAGTGACTCGGACCTCATGGTGTCGGAGAGCTTTTGGACTTGTGCGGACAAACCCTCCTGGGAGTCACACGCCCCAAGCACACAAGTCAACCACAAGACTGTCCTGGACCTGGACACGCATGTGGTGACGACTGTCACTAACGGATACTTCCACTCGGACTGTTGCGCGCAGCCAAAACAGTCTCAAGGCGCGCAGTGCTACGCCAGAAAGAGACGGATGGACACGAGTTATCATCTTGTTGAGCCAGAGTTCTATTTGTCCGACTTTGGGCCGGTGCCCTGTAAACGCTTGAGGACTGATGAAGAGACACATTCGGACTCGGAACCCTTGGACTCCACGAACATCTCCAACCTGATCTCGGTGTTGGGTTCAGGCGGACTATGTGAGTTTGTGAGTTGGCAGCACACGGACCTGGAGCAAATATTTGCCTCGCAAACTATTAGTTTAAAACACACGTTGTTAACGGGCAGTGGCTGGACGCGAGCGATCGAAGCATTCTAATTTGTATGATTGTTGGCTTTGTACCCTTTGATTTCATTGCTTTCCAATAAAATATGTCACCACTGAAAAGCTTCTCTCCTCTCTGTTATTGAAAGATGCCACATTTCTTTCTGATATAAACAAAACCACTGAGGTACGAACTGACAGACGACTTTGTTAGAAATGGCATTTTCATGCCCAGAAATAGTAACCAATGCATTTGCTAAATTCATATACTTTATATTTACTGCTGCGTTCTAGTAGTTGCAAAGTATGGGTTGTTTACTGGCGTGGTGGATTAATGCGGGCTCTTTGCATGCAGCGACGCTGGAAGAGCTCCACCATGTGGCCAGTATGGAGAGGTGCATGCCCACAAACTACCACATAGGTGTGCAGCCTTCTGCAAATATTCAGGAACATATACTTGGGCAAATTTACATCTATTTAACGTAAAGCTATGGTTATAATCACATTATTGGCATTGGTTGATTGTTTAAAATCTTCAGCATTATTCGTGTCCATAAAATAATATTAAAACGCTTCGCGTGGATTATTAAGGATATTCCAATGATGTTATTGGCAGATATCATGGCTTTATTTGTCTGATATACACTGTCAGCATCAAAGTTGCAAAGCAGGTATTTAAAGGGGTGTCTTTGCTCGCTAGGTCCGAGGGGGGGCGGGCCGCTCAGAATAGACTACGAGCTCGTCCTTGAAACATGACTGCTCGCAGATTTGACATCTTTGAAGACATCAGAGCGTCGATCTAACACGATGTTGGCCGCTTTTGTCAGAACCGCGGTAAGTGTTATGGTTTGTTTATTTTGCAAGAGCCAGCGTAAATTGAAAGGTATGGGTCTGTAATGCTTGTATTTGCTTTGACTGCATCGGGACGGTTTGACAGGGGGAGGAGCGCAACCTGCTCGGGACGAATCTGTTTGACACCTAGCTTCAGTTTTACTTGTCTTTCTCTTGTAGTTTCTAAATTGTCATGGTGCTTATAAAAAAAAGAAAGAAAAATCTATGCGTTCGTTTCTCATTCATACGACTAGCCTGCTTTTTAGCAGGCCGTGTGTGACATTACGTTAGCTCACATGTGTTTGTGCAGGCTACTCACTGCTGACCCACTATTTCACAACCATGAAGTCAAATAGTTGTAATTTGATATATGACAATGTGTTTTATTGGATGATGAAACTTGTGTCGCGTAATTAGCGCTTTATGCCCTGCTGCTACAATCAACACTCTGTTAAAAAAAAGCCGTATATTTTGAAAGGATTACCCGGAAGTTTGTAACAAACACACGCCGTAATTTTAGGTAACATAAAAGACAGATCAACAACGACACAATACAAGTGCTTTTTTTTTTCAATAAATAATTGCCTTTAATCCTCAAATATACGGGCGAATAAAAAATAATAAGATTGGGGCGGGACACATTTGTATTTGAATGTGAATGGTGAATTTAGGCAGCGTGCCCTTGGCCTAGTAGATATCACATATGTGACTTACAGTTTGATTGGTTCTGTGTTCTACGGTCTTCCTATGGGCAGTAAAGTTGGCATATTTTCCTGTACTTACGTGGACTTCCTTCCACTTCTTCTAAGTATACATGTTATGTCATGTAATCAAAATTTCTCATGAGTATTAATGATAAGACGTGATGATAGTGTCTCTATCGCTCTTAACGCTGTGAATAACAGCAAAACAAGAAGACACTGAAAATAATTGCATTGAATGATTGAATTGAATTATTGATTTATTCTATAATATTTTCTCTATCAACTGTTCATATTTGTTTATTTTGCACCAATCAGAGCAGTGCTCCTAATTTCCGTGTATACCAGCTAAAAATGACAATATTCTATTCTATTCTATTCTATTCTATTCTATTCTATTCTATTCTATTCTATTCTATTCTATGTTCCTCCAGATAACTTAATTATAATGTCGAGGTATGTTTGTGTTGTTACCGGTTGTTTCCGAAACAGCCAATGTACTGTAAGAATAATAATGGCTAGAGCATACGCGGTTTAAAATATTGTTAAAAAAAACACGTGTAATGGTGATTACGTTTAATTTTGTCACACAGACTCCTTGCATGTGCCAATGTTTGTTTCACCATTCCAAAGGTTTAATCATGTTAACGTTCTATTTTGAGTTAACATTGTGCACACAAAAACATCTGCTTTACTGCTTGGTTGTTTTGGTGTCAGTTTTCACAAACCGTCATCTGACTGGAATGGAAGTTATTTGTCAACCTTTTGAAATGATGTTTGCTGCACTAAACAAGCTCCTCTTTGTAAACTATTTTCTCTTTGCTATTCAAGTATCCTATTACATTCTGTTAATCTGTGACAAGGTGATGACATTGATTCATGATGATTGGGATATTTGTAGGCCAATCCAGTGCGCCGACCCAAATGTTAGAAATGGACACATGGGTGACTCAACACAAGTGCTTATCTAGTCATAATAGTTTGTTTGTTTGTTTGTCAGCAGGATTGCACAAAACCTTCCTACAGTTTGAGGACAACCTCAGTCCTAACAAAGGACAAATTAAATGTAACGTGTTTACATCGCACGATCCTTTTCCAACATTAATATTTATTTGATAAAAATATTAGTTGTAAGTACGGATGTTGTAAAGATGTACAATTTGAAGATGATCCAAATTGGAATGGCTTAGCTTTGTTAAAAAACATTCCCATTCGAATTTTAAATTGTCTTTCACAGATGCGGCCTGGCATGGTGAAGCCATGTCGCCTGATCGGGCCCGTTACACACATCCAGGACAGATCCCTAGTTCACCAGGAGGGCTTACCAAAGCTGCCTGTGCCACCCTTGAAGCAGACGTGTGATAACTACCTAGCTGCACTGGAGCCTATCGTCAGTGAAGAGGAGCTTGAACACACGCGGAAGCTGGTGGAGGAGTTCCTCAAGGGTGGCGTAGGGGACCGACTGCAGAAACGTCTTGAGACGCGAGCCCGAAAGACAGATAATTGGGTAAATGACTCTAGTCCAGTATCTCACCTTTGTTTTGCCCATTTGAACTCATGTCGAATCATCTGCAAAGAACTTACTAATCCGTTGTAGCTATCAGAGTGGTGGATGCAGTCAGCCTATTTGGACTGTCGGATGCCGCTGGCTGTCTACACCAGCCCTGGCGTGGTTCTGCCACGCATGCACTTCCAAGATCGGCAAGGACAGATGAGGTGAGCCATCGGCCACAATCCACTGTTAGACTCCCACCATTGTAAACAGGTGTCAACACCAAATGCAATTCTATGAAATACGCTGCTTCGTCATGTTCTTCCTGCGTCATATGAGACATGGACTTTTATAAATAATAATTATCCTGGTATTAACCACGTAAGATTAGTGCAAACAAGTTCACATGAAGCCAGAGTTTCAAGCCGACCTTTACTCATGCTTTCTTCACCATGCTTACTATTTAAAGCGGCGTGTTCCTAGCATTGGTCAGCTGTTTTCGAGTGATGTGACCCACAGGATATGCAGTGAACACGACGGCCACATGTAGCAAGAGTCTTGCAAGGACAGCCCATATGCTTTAGCAGTGCATTATTTTCTTCATTCATTTCTTCACTTTTGTGCCATACCGCCATTGCGCCATTATTTGTCATTCTTTATGTGTCGATAATAATGATATCTCTTCTGCAGGTTTGCAGCTAAATTGATCGCAGGGGTGTTGGAGTTTAAAAAAATGATTGACAGGTGAGTTTAATAAAACATTTGAAATAGTACAGTGGAGCATCTAAATTGAATTGGTTTGATAATTCTATCCATATTCATGTTTGATGCAAGATTGTCACATTAAACATTTGTTGTCCTTTTTTTTGTTTTACTGATTTCACTTTGAATAGAATTAAGAGTTAAGAGTGGTTTAATTGTCTTTACACGTGTATGACTGAAAGTTACGTTGACTGTACGGTTATACTGAAATGTAAACGGCATTTGCTTCTTGTTGAAGTATTTAAATGTGCTTAGCATTCTGAAATGTTATACAACGGTGGCAGTTTTGCCTTTGTATAAATGTATAATACTTCCAACGGGGAAAAATATTTCTAATTCCAAACGAATGTAAAGTCAACCAGCATAGATTGTGTTAGGCCTCCAAGGTTCTTCTGTGTCTTACTGTCAAATCAACACAGACTATCATGCAAAAAAAAAAAATCTTTGTGTCACAGTGAGACACTGCCAGTAGAGTACCTGAGCAACAAGCCCCTTTGTATGGACCAGTATTACCAGATCCTTTCATCATGCCGGATCCCAGGACCAAAGAGAGACACCGTTGTAAATCACGCTATAGGCAAGACGCCCCCAACTCACATCACTGTAGTTCACAACTTCCAGGTACACTAGATGGCACTGTTGCTCTAGTCATTCATCCGTTGCAAAGGTCCAAGCAAAGACCTGCGTTTTCTCTTGCAGTTTTTCGTCTTGGATGTATACAACAGTGATGGCACCCCACTGACGGTAGATCAAATTTACATGCAGTTGGAAAAAATTTGGAACACTTCTTTGCAGACCAACAAGGAGCCGGTCGGCATCCTAACGTCACAGCATCGTAATACGTGGGGGAAAGCATATAATAATCTCATTAAAGGTAAGAAGTTGAATGCTCCCGAGTCACTCAAAATGTTATTCACATATTATGGTAAAGAGCCACTTGTGTTTTTTTTTCCCTCCCTAACTCTGCAGATAAGACAAATAAGGAGTCGGTTCGCGCCATCCAAAAAAGTATCTTTACTGTATGTTTGGATGCTCCGATGCCTCGCGTGTCAGATGATCTGTATATGAGCCGCGTCGCTGCACAGATGCTGCATGGGGGCGGGGCTCGCTGGAACAGCGGTAACCGCTGGTTTGACAAGACCTTACAGGTAAGAGAACGTCTACCTCCTTAGGTCATTGGACACAGCTTTACTGATGACTAAGAAGTCCAATTTCCGTATGAATCATCCACAGTTTATTGTTGGGGAAGACGGTACCTGTGGATTGGTGTATGAACATGCACCTTCAGAGGGACCACCCATTGTGTTTCTCATTGATTATGTTGTCAAGTATATGTAAGGTTACTTCTGTTTTGTTTAGATAAACATTTTCATCATTTTAAATAGACTTGGGATGATTGATAATATATTTTTTGTCACAGGCAGAAGACAGAAATAGTCCGTTCCCCGATGGTTCCTCTAACCATGCCTCAGAAACTGCGTTTTAACATTACCCCCGAAGTCAAGAGAGACATTGAAAAAGCCAAGCAAAATATGAACATGTACGTATGTGTGTGCATGTTTGTTTGTGTGCGTTCGTTTCAACTTGGAAGTACTGTATAGTAATCATCGTCACTTTTTCTAGTCAAATATATTTTATGCAACATCTTGTTTGCTTTGTATTGCCAGAATGGTGCATGACCTGGATGTGAATGTCCTTATGTTCTCTCATTATGGAAAACATCTCCCAAAGCGACATAATCTGAGTCCAGATGCCTTCATTCAAATGGCTTTCCAGCTTGCCTATTTTAGGTAAGAAATCTTCTTTGGCATCAAAATAGATGCTACATAGTGATGGAGTGTATTTATGGTCAATTTGTGTACTTTTTGCCTTTCAGGATGTATAACACATGTTGCGCTACATATGAGACAGTATCATTACGGATGTTCAAATACGGAAGAACGGACGTATTGCGTGTTACGACCAAGGAGTCATTGAAATTTGTCCAAGCTATGCAGGACCCGACTAAACAGGTGTGGTCACTTTTTAAAATATACTGAGGGCATTTGAATCACCCATAGACAGTACGTTTGTGCTTGACCTATTCACTGTCCTGAGAATACAGTAACATAGAATGGAATTCAGAATTAACAAGCTTGTCGCGGTATACTGTGCTGTAGTTTTCACCATTTACGCAAATCTTGCCTACAGAACAAAGAGAGATTAGAACTACTGCAGAAGGCTACCCAAACACATAAGGACGACGCATACAATGTGAGAAGTCAAAATTGAAAGGCATGAAATGTTCACTTCATGTGAATTTGGTTCCTAAGCAACAATGTGTTTCCTTTAAGGCCATTCATGGACAAGCCATTGACAGACATCTTCTCGGACTGAGGTTACAGAGTATTGAAGACCTAACATCTATGCCCGAGATATTCATGGACACATCTTTTGCTGTGGCTCACCATTACAATCTCTTAACCAGCCAGGTGCGGTCATCTAGATACACTGTACCACCTGTTGAAACTATTCAGTGTGCTGAGAGTGTGATTTAGCAAAGACCCTTTGATTCACTTTTTTATGCTTAGAACCAGGGGTGTCAAACTCATTTTAGCTTGCCTTCTTCTATCTATTCCCTATCTATTCCTAAAAGGGCCGGACCAATAAATCATGGTATATATTTATATATACAACCCCTTCAAATTTCTTAGTATTTTTTTTATTACTGTCCAGAATAGTAAGAGCAGCATCACTATTAATCTTAATCATTGACATTACTAATAATCATCAAACATGTTATTTAATGTATTGAAAAATTCAGCTCATTTTTATATTTTACAAAATCATCTCATGGGCCAGAATCGGCCCGCGGGCTATATGTTTGACACAGCATGGCTTAGACAAAACTTTGACCTGTATAAATGCAGAAAAAAGAATGTAGTTAACAGATTTGGAAAGTTTTTTAAATTGCTTTTTCCTTGTGTCAATGTTAGAATATATACAGTTTTAAGTATACTTATACCATGGTTATACATAATAATGTTATTTATGGTCGGCATGGCAAGTGAGGGGGGCGTGAAATGTTTTCCCTTTCTTCGGGGGGCCTTTGCAAAAAAAAAAGCACTCGTATAGAACTAAAATTCTGCTCAAGCCCATAGTGACATTTTCACATTGTCCTGTTTTATTAATGAGCCTCATTACTTTCATGTGAATGATACTGTATCATATTTTTTAAATTAAACTAATGGTACAAATGTACACATGATGAAATAATAATGTAGACAATGATGATCCAGTTATGAATCAAGTGTATCCACCAGATTCTTTCAGTGGGATAGTATGTGAATGCTGCTCTGCTGACATAATACTTTGTTTTAGACTCCCTAAATCATACATTTTCAATTTGGTTTTGGGATTGCACCAATTTTTTGTTTTTGTTCATGTATGAGCAGTAGTGCTCACCGTGTCTGTTGCTTTCAGGTTGGTTCCAAGACTGACTGTGTGATGTGCTTTGGTCCAATGGTGCCAGATGGCTATGGAGTGTGTTACAATCCCATGGATGAGCACATCAACATCGCCATCACAGCCTTCAACAGCTGTGAAGAGACAAATGCAGCCAAGTATGCGCAGACTGTAAATGATGCTCTGTTGGACATGAGAGCTCTGTTGGAGGACACAGCTACAGCCAAGCAGTGAACCCACATACAAGCCTGGAGTGTGTGTTTTTTTTTTTTTTTTTTTTTTTGGGGGGGGGGGCAACCAGCACTGACAAGGAGTTGCCATGCTCTGAATGTCTGGGAAAGCAACTTATTTGTAAAATTTCTGAGGCTCCTGAGACAAGGACTCTTGGTACAGCCATTGAAACGAAACACAAGTCTCACTGATAGAAATGATATATTTTGCTACATGGTGTTGAATGTCTATACAGTATATAAAACCATTATGAACCGAATTGCACATATAATTTTTAATGTAACTATAACATTCTGACATCTTGCTTACATTTTTCAAAAATCAAAAACGCTTAAAGTTGTACGAAGGAATATTCTGCTCTGAAGCTTCCTGCTGTGCGCTGGTAATCTCCGTGGAATTCGACCTCAGCCATATTTCCAGAGGACTGCCATCGAAACAGGTCCGGGCCTTTAAACACATTAGTCTTCAGCATATCCATGTCCCGAATCTGAACCATACAAAACACAGGTTGCACAAAATCACTCAAAAGGCCAAATATGAACGTCGCATCGTATTTTGTGCCTTATATTTGCTGACATGCTCACCATAATATATGAAAACTGGGAATTTGTGGTGTTGAAGACCAGTCCTATGTGCACTGCTTGGATTCTTACCCTTACTGAGGGAGGGGCATTGATAAGCACACGACAGGTGTGATTGATGTTTGAGGTTGTTGGATTCTCAAAAACGCCACTGGAGGAAAACAGCTGCTTGTCACAATCTTTGGGTAAAAACAGACGTCACTGTACCAGTGGAAAATACACGTTGATCTTTGTAATGGAACTTGTGATGTTAAACAAGACACTGGCAATTTAGTCATGTCTTAAATGTTGCTAAACTGCACTATGTTTACAAATTCTACAATACATCACAATGCAAGAAAGGGAGGTACACTATAAGCAATGGAGTGTGACATTTACTTTAAAGGTTTTTCATTCAGAAAATCTTTTGGAGCATTTTACCAGTTTAAAACAATATGCCAGGGTTGAGGAATTAACTGAGGATCTAGAAGTCAAGAGACGGTCATTCGATCACCTTTGCATTGCTGCATAAAACTGTTATTCGAGGTAAGATTCCACTTTATACAAAAAACACAGCAGCAGAGGCATGACTCGTGGTAGAGTTGCCATCACACGACATTAAAGTTGTGCATTTGTTCCATGAGTGACTTTTTTTAATGGACTAATAAAACCTTTTCAAAAACATTTCTGAGTGAAAAAACGTTACTAGGGTGTTTCAAGTAAACTCCCCCATTCTTTGCAGTGTATTAAATGTAAGATGAATACAATGTTCATGTCATCATTCTCATACAGCTAATAAATAGTCACAATTTTAATTTCTATTAAACAAATCTATGTCAAATAAGCCATTTTTTTAAAGCAAGATATTTTAAAATCTCATTATGTAGGGATAAAATATACATATCTATTGTGACATTGTGATCATACACACTTCACACGCTGACAAGTTAGTGCACATACTTTGACGGTGGCTCTTTTTCAGGTTTCTCTGTGAGCTGTAGGTAAATACAATGCCATTCCCAAAAGTGAGCAGATTCTGACGCACAAGAAGGACGTTGGTTCTGGTGGTCAGCGTGCTACCAGCTGCCTTCTCGCACTTCCTTACAAGTGCAAGTCGGTCAAAAAAAACAGCATATTCTCCTGTGGGCACACATTCAGACAATTATTTTGGCCTGACATGCTGCGTATGATGTTAAACTATGTGTACATGCTGAGTGACACTCACTTTTTCCGCAGTTTAAGGAGCTCGACACTACTTTGATGTGAATGACCTCATCCAGGGGACGGCCGACAGCCACCGTGCAGGGACCAGTAATATTACTCAAGTCCACCGTGCCTGAGTCTTGCAGGAGAAGCTCTCCACATGCATCTGGTGAGGAGAAAACAACCTCGTGATCAACTGCCTTTAGCTCATAATGAAAGTAAGCTGAAGTGTGCGACCTAGGTTAATTACTGGATTTAGTTGAAGGACTGGTGGTGGATTGCAGGATGGTGACTGTCTCAGGTGGACTTGGAGGAAGTTTGCTCATGCGATACTGTTTTGTCATTGTATATGGAGTGTGGGACAGATGAGAATTCTCCGACACAGGACGCATAACTGGAGTGTCTACTGGGGTAGGTGGTACATCCGTGCAGCTGTCCATGCCGCAGCCCTGGATGGTGATCGGCTTGGGAATGTGCATGCATAGTAGTGGGCTGAGGGCTTCCGGCTCGGAGGGGCCAATGCATGACACTGTTCTCGACTGAATGCCATATCCACAGGACACCGAACACTGAGGAAGGAGAAACAGCAATACAATGATGTCACTAGTATTTTTTAGAATTCGGTGTGGATGAACATACCTGGCTCCATGGTTTTGCCTCCCACCTAAAGGTGCATACCTGCACCAGGCAGGGCACCGTGATCGCGGGTTTGACGATTGCATGACAGTTCTCCTCCAACACCACGCTTTCCTTGCCTTGGACAAACTGGACACAGGACACATTCCTGTGAGCTACACCCAAGTTACAAGACACAGAGCAAGTTGACACACTCTGAACCTTCCACCTGAACACAAGAACATGACAGTGGCTTTGTTTTTGCATTGAGAAAGAAAAAAAAATGCATTTAGTATTTTTATGTTACCTCGGCGGACAGTTGTGGGTGTTACATATCACCACTGCTGTGGGTTTTGGAAAATCACTGCATTCGGAATCATCTAGCACCTTTTCTTCTTTATCTGTCTCCCGAGCACAGTACAGCACTGTGTTGGCAACCCCTCCGCCACATGTTGTACTGCAGATGCCTATCTTAGATCGCCACCTGGTGGTGGAAACTATTCTGTCAGTTTTTATGTCGTTATTCATTTAACCTAATTGAAATCTGCCTCAAACTTAATATCCAGGCACAACACCGTATCGTGACAATCTGATGCAATCTAATTCTATCCATTTAGTATTTTTGTTGTAACTTTCTGTGGTGTAACACTGTCTGACATCCTACTGAAGTGTAACATAACACAAAGGCCAAGCCTTCAGGAGGCCTAACGCAAATTTGGATTTTGAGTACTCTGGTACATTTGTATATGAAATACAGGATTTTGATATTTGTATCACAACTTTGATCCCTTTTTTAAAAATGTATTTTTTTTTTCATCTTACAAAGGAGGGCAAGGGAATGTATTGCAGTTCTCAGATTTAGGAGAAGGTTTGGTTGAAGGGTCACAGTGGAAATCAGATACCATCCATCTGGTCTGATGGTCCACACAGGAGAACCAGACTTGCATTGTGCCTTCAGAAGGAACAATACTTTGTGTGACTTATGAGATCATGTCAGTTGTGAATAAAGGTGATTTGCGCATCTTTGCTTACCATTGCCACATGTCTTTGAGCACTGAGTGATAACCGGACTCCAGACAAACACAGGGGCTTGTCTAGAGCGTGGCATCAAGCCAGCCTTTAAAGCAGGCTGGTCCTGTTCAAGGAAAAACAATTCTATGACACAATCACACCTCAAAATGCGGTTGTTATTTGTTTTTGTTTTTTTGTGTGTGTTTACCTCCCTTGTTATGTCCCACCCAATGGGACAGACATCCACTACACAGGGCATAGATTCAGGAGGCTTTATTTGGTCTGAGCAGAATCTCTCATCTACCTCAACCTCTTGGCTGTCCTCCTGTTGTACACATGACACATTTCTTTTCATTTCTCCTGGCCCGCACACCGCTGAACAGTCTCCTGTCTCTGACACACGCCACCTTAGTACAAACATAGTGTCTTCGTTTTGATACTGCTTTTTTGCTTTGATCCAAATGTCTTATATCTGTTGAGGCAAGCGCGCTAAAAATGAGCCGATGTTTAGGGTGTATTTTCTACCTGGCAGGACAAAGCTGAAGATGACATTTTTCAACCGCATTTGGAGCTGAATCAGCCGGGCAGTCTGACTCTTGAACCCTCACAACATCAGCGCCGTGTTTCTGAACACATGCTACAGAACGTCTTCTCTCTCCTCTACCGCAGGAAGTGCTGCAGGGTCCAAACTTTCCCGTGATCCAGCTGTTAAGTGCCATATGAGGGCATCAGCGCCACAGGACAATACAGTAATGTCATGTTGTCATACTGGCCTTGGTGGGCAGGCTGGGAGCTGACAGGATGTATGCAGTGGTAAGGGTGGAGGGGACGCGTAACATTTGTGTTCCCCCAGATGTGTATTAGTTTCTTTGTCCACACATACATACCGATGCTCCTGGACACCTGTAAGAAAGCATTGTTCTTCAACATTATAAAAGGGACAGTTTTCAGAACTAATGTTTCAACTTTAATATTCTTTAAAACTATTGTTTAGTTCTTGCTGACAGACTTTAAATTGATTGCAAATGGACTTCTAGTAGCACAACATTAATACAACCCTCAGTCCAGCAACGTTACCATCAGTCAGAGGATTTGAATTACAAAAATGATGGCATACCCAAGCCACAGGAGACGGAACAGGGTGTTGTACTAACGCTCCACGTTCCTTCATGTTTGATTTCTGCCAAGTCGCTCTGACCATTTGGAACATAAAACTGATAGCTAATGTCGGGGTTTGTTTTCTGTCCGTATTCTTTTCCATATTTGCGATAAACCTGGAAAAAGATAACATTGTCATTTTAAAAGGCAAGTGTTTTGCAGAAAATGTAAATTTCTAGTAAAATATTTCCTGAGTCAAATGGCCTGCCTTGACCTGAATTTTTATCTGCTGTTGTATTGGCCCAGGCAATAGTAGCTCTTCCATCGAGGGCAAGAGGTCAGGAGTCAGATGAAGGCGGTATTCTTGCCAGTTATCTTCCAGGGGGGACGGGTGGGTCAAATTTAATGCCATTTGACCCGTCCCAGAGACAATATATTGATCTCCAAATAGTACAGCTATTTATGCATGAGACAAAAACATTCCAAAATTAAATGCATACTCTTCCTACAGTGTGACAGTAATGCTGAGGGCATGTCACTCACCCATATGAGTGAATAGAGGTGCCCTGTTGATGATGTAAACCTGTGTAGCATTTAGTGGCAGAGACAAGAAAGTGGTGTACTCTGAAAAGGGGATGCAGGAAGTCATCAGTTAAGATAAGTTCAGTAAGCACAAGATTATTTCAGTGACCCCATGTTATGGTAAAGATTTTAGTTGGTTTTTTTTTCGAAAGATAAAAATTATGATGTATAGTTGGCATTTTATTTCAAAGACAATGTTAGTGAGGCTTTTGAAATGCATCGACTACTAATTGATTTTCCAACTGTGACAAATGTTCTTCAACATTTACCGACAATTCACAATATTTCTCTTATATGTTCAGAAACAATGCTTTTTTTTCTCACCTCTTGCTTGACCTCCACTGTAAGAGTCGGAGATGAGTATGCAGGAAGATCCATCCCCACCGCACAAACCACACGTGTCTCTCGTTTTCCCAGAGTGCAACACGCCATCGCAGCCAAAGAGCTGATCAGCAGCAAATTTTTGCATTACAATACAAAAGCAAATGTAACCTTGATTTATATGTTGTCTTTTACATCAAAATGATCTCTACCAGACATTTTCCTCGCAGACAAGCAGCTGTTGATCCAGGTGGAGGTTGGCCTTCAGCCTCACATCGTGTCCCATCAACAAACTGAGATCCACGGCTCACAATGAAGGCTTCTCCCTCGGACTGGCACATGTATCTACATTGCTCGTCACCTGATAATGACAAAAATTTCAAAACTCACTTCACAAGTCGGGTGTCGTATTTTTTCCTACCTTTTGAGAAGCCCACTGCGGGGATCCAGGTGTAGAAAGAGGCCTGGTCGGAATGAAGGTAAAGTGGTTGGAGATCTGTTTTGGAACATTGCTCGGCCATGAAATCCAGCTGGGCGCCCTCACATGGCTGCAACGGAAACGTCGCTAAGTTACTTGTTTCACAGATTGAGGGAACGAGATGATGAATTTACTCCCTCAACTGTTGAGCTATTTCATCTACTTTGTTGATAGATATGCACATTACTTCACTCTGCCCCAAACTCATGGATTCAACTTCAGTCATCTTCCTCTCTCTTTTATCAAGTCCTCAATCAATTAATCGAACGCCTTTTATGGGGGCACAGGCTCAAAAGAGAAAAATAAATACAGTATTTCAACGATCCATTGAGTACTATCCTACTGTATAGGAGCCCTATGTAAATAGTGAACACTCACTTGCTTGTTACAAAGTTCAGCCTCAATACCCATCCCCATGCAATCATTTCCCCCAAAGGCAGGTCTGAGGAAAAAAAGAAAAAAAAAGAAATCACGATCACCATGATTCAGAAACTCGCTTTAAAAAATTATCTATTATGCTATTTACAGTGAATTATGTTCACCTCGGGTTGTTGCACTGGCGTGTGCGATGAATGACTCCACCGCCACATGTTCGTGAGCAAGGGGAGAATCCAGACCAGCTGGACCAAGAGCCATGCACCACAGCAGAGGTGCTGAGCTGGTCTGGGGAAACACAACGCCCCTTCAGACACCACTGCAAGAGATAATAGAGGCTATTGGAAATCATGCTTATTCTTCACTCAATAGCCATTTAAAGGTTTTTACTTGATTAGGCGCGCATTGGGTGCCATCCAGCAGTGGAACTAGAAGACGCTTGCAGGAGCTGTCATCATTTGGGTTAGTGTGACAAGATAGAACCCTACACATTGGCTGATGCCGAAAGGGGCAATAATATTTGTAAATGTTGAATTGTTATTGAACAGTTATTCAATGGTTATTAATAACATAGATATTACCATATCAGGATTGGTGAACGAGCAGCTTCTTGCGGTACTTCCAAAAGCTATTCGACACTGGTCGTCAACACCATAGTAAAGGCCAGGCTTCCAGTCCTGCAGTGCGCTTTCTAGAGCTGGTAGATCCTTTACACACTCAGCATTCCCTTCACTGACAACACAATTCCATAAGCAAGAGGCAGAATGTAAGACTGGAGAATTGCCAGAGGATACATGGTAAAAGAAAAAGTGTGGATCAGGTGAGTAAATCAGAAATTAAACACAGCTAATGTTCCTTGAGGGACAGTTCACCGAGATGGATTATGTAGAGTAAAATGGATTATTTTTGGCAGACATCACATTGAAGATTTACATATTTGAGGCTTTTGAAGAAAAAAAAACATGGAAAGGGACAAAACACAAACATGTTTGTGTGGATGCACATGTTTTTGGAAGTGCAGCTGCCTCACCTGAAAAAGTTGAGCAGCTGATGCCTGCTACAGGACGACCAGGTCAGATCAACACTGTTGTAGCCGCCATCAGAGGCCATCATGAAGCCACTCCTACTGCATGTGTTCCCCTCTCCATCGTGATTAATGCCAAAACTGGGAGAAAAATATATCTCTTTAGTTCACATCTTCATTCATGGGCTATTTTTGGAGTCATTGCATTCTATGGGAATACTTGATTATAAACAGAGCAGTTATACTTGGACTTCCTACTATAGTTGTCACCATTGGATGATCTGGTGTTGTCTTGGTATAATGCAATTTGTGTTATGAACTACGCACTACCTGTGTGCGATCTCATGAGCAATAGTGATCCCGAGGTCAAATCCAGTATCCTCAGTGATCACACAGCTCCACTCACTGGAGCAAGCACCTCCCAGCTGTGTAACTCCCCTAACCTGCTTGTTTCCATCGGGCAACACCAGGTCATACCTGTGTATTATGAAAGACGTGGTAATAAATCATTCTATTTCCATTTCACTTGTCAGACCCAGTGTGCAACAAACCTTGTAATGTATAAGAGAAGGTCAGCATGCAGTGGGTCTTTATCATTAGACGGATTTAAGCGTGAGCCCCAGTCACAAACGCTTCGAAGAGAAGAGGTTATGTTGGTCGACATTTGGATCTCTGACTGAAATAGAAAGAAAGAATGGGATGCTGTAAAGTGGGGAAATATTTGGTCTGTCTAGGTTTCCTACTGAGTTGCTGACCTCTGGTTCTGATAAGATGATCAAGCGAACCAGGTGCACCCTCATATTGGCTCCCAAAGTTGTATCTCGCAACAGTTCTGAGGCCTGTGTACGTGAACACATCGTAGACTGTATTGAATGGAAGATATGCCAAAGAATGCAATAGAATTCATAGGTTTTACACGATCAAAATCAGAGTAGGCCCATCACTGCATTCTCTATCACCGCTTATCATCACTAGGGTCGCTGACTTGCTGATGCCTATCCTAGCTTTCTTTGGGCAGGAGGCAGGGGACACCCCGGATTGGTTGCCAGCCAATCACAGGGCACACAGAGACAAACAACCATTCAGACTCACAAAAACACCCAAAGGCAATTTGGAGCGTCCAATACACCTACCATGTTTTTGGAATGTGGAAGGAGACCCACACAAACACGCATGCAACATGAACACAAAAACTCCATACAGAAGAGCGGGAATTGAACCTGGTACCTCTGAACTGCGAGGCAGGTGTGCTAACCAGTCTGCCGCCATGGCGCCCCGGAGTATTTTGCAGAGTTAAAAACATTTTTAAAAAAATATCACCAATCCGATGACAAGATGGATCGATGTTTCCAATTTATTTAAACAACTTGTTTATTCACTGCCTGTTTATTTATCTACCATTTGTTACTTTATAACAAATGGGTTGTACCCCCGCCTCACAAAAAAACAAACAAAAAAAACAAATGAAAAAGAGCAAACAGTCAATACAGAGAAACGTTGAATACTTAACAATACAGAACGTGCTTGAAATGAACAAGAATGTTTTGTGGATCTGATCAATGGGTTAATTATCACCAGTTTTGCATAAAATGCAAAGTATCTGCCAATCTGATCCAATCGATCACATCTGTGCAATAATTAAAAACACGGTAATGAAAATGAATGACATACTGTACTTTACAATGTGATATAATTTCCACACAGAAACTCAAAGCATCTGAAGACTACTTCAAACATTTCAGAAAGTGCTGCATTTTTAAGTAGAAATTGATCTTTCTCTTAAGGGGATAGTGTGTAAGATTTAGACCGTTTTTCATTACGGACAGCAGGAGATGCGGCAAGTGCTGCATTTACCATTGTAGCTATAACAAACATGGCCGCCTCCAGAGAAGAGCCACCCCCATGAAATATAATTGAATGATAACCAGAACTATGATTATATTCAAAACATAGTGTTGGTCATTAAGAACATCTTCATGTGCACGTTTTTGAAATGTACAATTATTTAATATATCCCTTTTTAATGAAAAACGGTCTAAATCTTACACTGTCCTTTTTAAAATGTGTCCTGAATGCTAAGAAGGGCTGTTACCGGACTGGCCAATCAGAATCAGAAATGACATCAAACAATCAATAATAAATATCATTAGAACATCAACACTAATGTGAATGTTCAAACCTTTCAACATTCACACAACGAATGTTATTAGTTAAAGGCCGAGACGATTGACATAAGTCTTTAGCTCGACTGACGTTTTTTTTTAAAACATGATACTCAGTACTCATTTCATTTGAGAGCAATACTGTGCATGACTCCATTCTGTATGTACATTTATTGCTCAGACTTACTATGTTGAGGTTGGTCAGAATGTAACGTTCTGTATCTTGCTTGTGGACCTGCCGAACATCAGGTCCAACCACCACAAGCAGTTCCAAGTGCGTGACCTCAGGCATCGGAGTTGACCGACGAGGCCGACCTCTCACTGTGAACAATATACATTACATATGCTTTTTGCGCCCTAGATATTTACTGTCTATTTTTTTCATCTCTAATAAATACTCTCATACTTGAGAAATCAGAAGAGAGAGTAGATGAAACCGTGCCTCTTTGTCTGCTAGAAAAATCGAAAAGCTGTGAAACAAAACAAAAGCAAATGTTCATGTTATGTTGGACATTTTGGAACCAACACATTTCATTCCTGAAAAAAAAAAGCACATTTTTCTTGACGTATTTGAAGGTTCTCGCAAAATATAGTTGAACTCTGCAGGCTGTGGGTGTTTGACAGATGATAAACAGCTTAAAGTTGAAAGGTCCAATGAACTTAGCAGAGGCCTTCAGCGATGGAATCTCAAGCCACAGTACTCGTCGACGCGAGCGCTCTTCTTACCTCGGCCGATGGAGATCTCATTAAAGTGCTGAAGCCAGGTAGGAGTAGAAGCAGCCAGAACCGAGTCATGAACACCGTTCTGGCTTCTCTTCTTGAGCACATAGTTGGTCTGCTTTAGTACTAGGACAATATGTCCCACACTGCAGGCTGAAATCCTGCAAGAGGCAAAGACTAACATGTTTATGCAAACAGCAGGGGCAAAGTTGATGGATGAGACATTTCATTTGCTGTCTTTCCCTTGTGTGACATCATGGAGAGGTACCTCATTGGTTGCCTCGCGTGTGTATGCTTTGTAGTTTGTGTTTCAGCACTTCTGGCTACTGGTCGTTACGTTCCTCTTGTAGTGACTGAATTAGAATACACCCACCACTTATTTAATTCCTCTTTTCTTTTCTTTTCCTATCCCACGTTCCTCAAAATTTGGAGACACGGCCTTGTGCTGTTTTCATTTATTACCAATAGAGGGCAGACACGATCTTAACAATAGTGCACTGAGAGAAGTACTGTACATACAACGTGTACTTTTAGATATATTTTTGTTTTTAACTTAATGTGACAATACTGTATAAAACATAAAAACATAATTATGAAGTATGCAAATTCATGTATTTCTTTAAAAGATCAAAAGTGTAATTTCAGGTTATTACATTGAGTAATGTACACTATGTGGAAGTATTAGGACACCTGAACCACCAACAGAAAGTAAAAATGGATACAAATATGGAATTGATCTTCAAGAATTTAGTGTGCCTGTTGGGATTTATGATGTCCCAGCTGTCGAGTTCCTTCACAACAAAATTATCCAAGCATTTCTGTAAGACCCTTTCTTTTTGCCTGACAAGAAAATCAAGATGGAACATAAATAGGCCTTTTCCAAAACTGCTCCTCAATCGTAAAATGCATAATAGTTCCCAAACATCTTGCTATGATAAATTACACATTTTAGCACTCAATTTCCTGAAGTATGTGTTCATTGATTGGGTCAAAATAATTTGTTTTATTCTGAATGCATCACAACCATGATATTTTTAATTTTGTTGTTATTGTCCCATATTGTTCTATAATACAGTATATTCATACCTCTTATTTTTCCTCCTAGTTGATGTTAAATGCAGAGTGACTGACCCACTCATCCTTTTTTTTTCCTGTTCCTCTTAGCTCATTCAATCGAGTGGGATTGTATCTCCATAAACCTTGGATTGAAGACCCACATGACATGACCGAGGTAGATATCTGGACATTGTCATTCTAAGTCAACAGCTGCGTGACACTGGCATTACACCGGCATCGCGGCACCTCAATGCCTTTCTGGATTTACAGAGTGCAGTCTTCTGTGCTCAATGTTGTTGGACTCTCGTGGCTGTCGCTGTTGAGGGATTGTAAATTTATGATGCAATAAATTATATATCATGAGCCATATGGGATACTCCAACTGGCACAACGGATATTGCCAAAGGAAAATTGTGCTTGTCAACAAATAGGAGAAAGTTCTTAGCAAGTCCAAAACATTGAGTTTTCTTTCTTAGTTTGAAAATAAAAGCTTACATTTTGAGTCTGTGATTATCATAATAAAGTAAGGAGAAGCTTTCTCTCGTCATAAGAGACTCTCCCTAAATAAAAAAGGTCCTCACCAAAAAAAAGAGAAATACTTCTACACGGACTGACGGTTGGTGGAAGTTTACACAGTAAAATCCTTCCTTTCAGTATTTCATTTTGAGATGATTTCAAGAAAAGCGGCTCTGACTTGTACATAAAAGGATTCTCATTCATCTGCTCCTCACTGTTGATTTCCCCATCTGTCATGCTTGTAAAAGATTCATGTTTTCACTTCAACTATATTTAGATTTTGAGTGGATGATGAGGACTCATGTTCTGAGATTTTTCCTTACCGCACGATGCTACAGTTATGCTAAGTTCATTTTCTGGAATGTGAGCCCTACTTCAAAGGATGAGTGTGACATCTTCAGTCTTCGGTCCTGCTATTATCTTATCTTGTCTGAACAGTCTTATCGGAGGCTGTTGCAGAAATCTAACACATCTTTTATCTTTGGCAGCATTTTTGTTCAAAGTTGGACAAGCAGTTATTTTTAAAGCTTTCACAGTGAGGATCTTTTAGAAACAAGTAAGGAAACATTCGGAAGAAAAAAAAACAACCTTGCCAATGACAGGTCACATAACATTAGTTTTTCAAATATACAATTAGCTCGAAATGTTTTTTGACAATCAGTGGGGGAGTTTTAGATCTGTGAACTCAAGAACATTTCTCAGTGCTGGTAGGTTTACAACGTTCTTGTGTTTTCTCAGTTAAATTTGTTGACAGTAACTTCCCAGAAATAAAATAAAGGAGTTTCCTGCCTGTTTCCTGCCAAGGGTGATGAAATTCAGCAGCACAAAATGCATACAGTGATCATTTCCAGAGGTTCCCTTGGTGGATTCCCCAGCTATTTTAACTCTAGTTGATGCAAAAGACATACACTTGCGTATTTTACCCTCCTGCTTTTAGATTAAATTAATCTGATCTTTCTTCACTGACAAATCCAAAGCCTCTTAAGTAAGTATGGTTTATTGAACAATTACAGTGTTCCGTGGTTTAAAATATAGGAAGGCATGTTTTGACATCTTTTTATTTTGTATTAATTTGTAAAATCAATCCAATAAAAGCATTCACTCTTACCTGTTAACATTGTTGAGGGTAGCAGGAAACGGGAGCCTATCAAAGATTTTTGACAAAAGGCACCTCGTTATGCAATCGTATAGGGCACATACCAATAGACAACCATTCAGAATCACATTCACAGCATCAATGAAAGAGAACTCAACCCACGCGTGGAATTCCATTGAATATCAGTTAAATGGAAAAAAAAAAACGTTTTGGTACAGCACAGCACAAAATTATTTTAGGATTTTAGTCAGTCCCATCAGAACATGGAGGCAGGCTGGATAGCACGTCCGGCTCACAATTCAGAGGTCGCCATGATGCTGTTTGATGACAGGAAGTTATTCAGCAAACACTTTGGTAAATAATTTTTCTTAGCATCATGCGAAGCTTCTCATCTGAAGTTTGATTCCGGCTCCAGGGTTCCTGTGTTGAGGTGGAGTTCTCCTCATGTGAGTTTTTTCCGGGTTCTCTGGTTTCCACCCACATTCCTGTAAAACATGCATGGTAGATGAGGATAAGAAAATGGATGGATGGAATTTTAAACATGAATCTGAGATACAAAGTTCTCAATTGTTTGCTGAATCTACTGAACTGCTATCTGCTTCATCCACACAGAATAATGGGATGTGAATTCATGAGAATCACGTGGTTGTTACTGATCTCAGCATGAGAGAGATTAGGAGTCTCTCATGAATTTAACCCATCTCAACCCCCATTTCCCAAAGCCTTGCTCCCTGCAGTCGATTGCAATAAGGCACTGCAGGTAAGCACAGTCCCAGGCATTTGGACCCAAACCTCCAGTGCGTGGGTGGAAATTGTCCTGTTGGGAGACAGTCTTTTGGCTCACTGCTGAGGGGAGCTGCATTTTGATGAGCTTCGCATGAAAAATACTTCACTTTCAAGTTTCGAGAAAAAATATCCTTCATTTCAGTTCAATGTCATCACATCACTCCAAAAAGAAGCAAAAATACTCTATTGCTCACATTGCTTAGTAAGCTAATCAGTGACCCCTTCCTTGGTATCTATAGACTAAAAAGACATCGAGGAGAATTCTGTAGTACTAGTTTTGTAGGAAAGGCCTTGACTTTGCGCTCCATTGCACAAAGGAGGAAAGACATACTTGGATAGGTTTGGTGTGAAAGAAAATTTGTAGAGTGATATGTCTGCAGGAGGTGCACCCCAGGGCTAGCTTTGATGTGGAAGCACTGGAGGGATTGCCATTTGCTGGCTCGCAACGGCGCCTCAAATCAGCCACGTGATCTTCAAACCACAATCTCTAAACAATGTGACTAATAAACACCTGTTCTGTCAGTGTATATATCAAATGGCTCGTTTAAAACCAATAAACTGGACTTCCTTTTCATGTCAGAAACTTGGCAACACCATGTGGAATTTAAACACTTAACATTGTCTCCCCTGCTAACTGTTCATTTTTGGCAGCGCCTGATCAGTCAAAAAGGTAGCCTGGCTGTGGTCTGGATAACCACTTACTTTCTGTTAATACACACAAGTTCTCTCCCTTCAAGCCCCCACTTGTCAGCTCTTTCACTAAGCCCTCATCTATCAGCCACCCACACACCTACTGTAGAATTTTGCTATCTGTGATTTTTCGACAATTTAAACATGATTCGGTATTCTTAAATCTCAGCAGAATGGCACATAGTGTGCCACAATTTATTTACTGTACATTAACTGCATATTTTTAACCTCAATATACAAGTGATCTCAATGCAAACTAAAAGAAAATGACTTAGGTAAAGATCATTTTGATTCTGACAGTCAAGGTGAATCAAAATGATCACTTTCACATCAAAGCAAACAAAAGCCTGGATGAAAACTTATTCTCTATTACGTCATCCACAGTCATTTTTACATGAAATAAAATGCATGCGTACGCACTCTTTATATAAGCCGGAACAAACCCAACTTAGAATTGTGGGTATTTAAGACATATTCCTGTCCAGTGTTTTTAATATATATTTTGAATGATTGCATTATACCAATCTGCCATTGATGGCAGTGCGCAAAATGACATCGGCTGTTGATGACAACTGATCACTGATTTGCTGTTATCTAATGAATCTGTGCATGTAAACTATTGGAACACAAAAGCAAAGTTTTATGGAAGGAAACATTTACTTTTGAGTAAATGATGCTCAGCAAAACAAAGCTGCTTACTTCAACTTCTTCCTCTTTTGCTGTGAATTTGATGTGTATTATTCTGGATATGCGTACATTTTATTTCATGAAACCCTGTATGTTGACATGATTTTTTTTTACAAAATGGAAGCCCACACACGCGTGCAAGGCCGCCCCTGACCAGCTCTTTGAGGTGTTGTGCCATCCTGGGACAACCTGCTGAAAACCTCTGGATGTTAATTGTGACTGCAGTTTTAGTCAGACACTCTTAACTGAATCTTTCAGTTTGAATGTTTCAATGGTCTTTCACGCTTCATGATACTTTTCAACTTTAGGTACTCAACACGCTTTACACAGACTATTTATTCATTTACCCACTGATGATTCGGCATCACAAGCAATTGGGTGCCCACTATCCTGCTCAGGGACTCTTTGAAATGGACATGATGGCCAGGGATCAAACCCACAACCTCTGTTCTCTGTTCGGCATCCATGCCGCCCCGCCTGTGCCATTCACTCTCGAATGACCTCCCTGCCAATTTTCCTTACCCATCAAACTCAAAAAGAAACCCTAAAGGTTCTATTTGACACCATTATCACTATTATCTCACGCTCCCTTTCAACTTGTGTCAAACTAAAAGAGGCTGTAAAAGCTTTCTTTCTTTGGTAATTCTGTGTCGCCAACCCAACCTTGCCATCTGTTACCACACTTGCCTTCTTGCCTGCAAGACCTAATGAAATTGATGAAAAGATGAAGCTCTTTTGCAGCCCATTAGACATGACCCCCAGGTTCCTTATTCCTGTGAGTTCTGCACACAATTGCCCCTACCATTTTATTTTCATTGGGACCCCCACATTATTCACCTGTTTGTGAAAAAAAAAAAAAAAACATTCATTTTTGAATCTCTATTCTAGGAGAAAAAGCTGGCATTGAAACGGTTTGAGTGACTTGTTGTTTAAATAGTACCCATAATATAGCAGTAAAAGCATCAATTTTGATGCATTTCAATTTGTGCCAAGAGCTAATATGAGATAATCTATTTGTTCTGTTCATCACTCTAAGATGTTGGCATAAGTAGGTGCACAAAGATGCGTTATTTACCTCGAACAAATCATTTTCTGACCAATTAATTTGATAATTTCCCACGGCACACCTTGAGATCTCTCGTGGCACACTGTGCCCTATATTGGAACACTGGTTGGGAATCATTGCCTTACCAAACACATTGTTTATCACTGGTCATTGTGAAAAAAAAAGTGTGCTTTTGGAGCAGAAGTGCATGATCCAAGGCCCAGATGTCTTCTACTATTATATTTTTAGCAGCATAAAATTAAATTAACAATTGATATTTACAATTCACATGGACTGTGACATATGCATTTTGTTACTTCTGCGCAGTATAGTTTATCTGAACTGCAACTTACTTCTAAAATATTTCTAACCACTCTAATCCTAGAGGTAAATCAGTTTCAGCACCAAATAGAGTGAACTGTTATCTTTGTTGTGATTGCTTTACTTCCTGTATGCCAGTTCTACCTTTCAAAAATGTTAAAAATAGTGCTGTCAACCCATTATTTTTTCAGATTGATTGATGAATTGATCTAATAAATCTCTTTTAAATCTCACAAAAAATTATGAGAAAAACCTCAATCAGTTTTCTTTTCTTTGATTTAGCTATACTGTATAATAATATTATTGTGATAGATTATGTGATTTATATACAACAAAGAATTTGGCTTCTTCAACAGATTTTAACAGATGCAGTTGTAATCTTTTTTTTTTCCTGGTGTATTTAAGACTTGTCTGAAGTGCTGGAAAAAAATGTTTATTTTTTTACCATCAGGAGGAATGTCAAATAAGTTGTAAAAAAAAAAAAAAGAGAAAATAACATTGAAATAAAACATTGTTCATCCTGTCAATCGCAGAGAACTTTGCAATGGATAGTTACACTAGGATTTGATTGTTATCGTTACGGCTGGCTGAAATTACAGCTGGGGGCTTTGCATTTATGTGGTAGGCTAAAGTCAAGCTGCTTCTGTGCCAAACACGCATTTTGTTTCAAAGAATACATGGGACTATCAGTGGATACGTGGTTTTGCTGCTGCTTTGAACAGATTTACCACCTCCAAATTGATAGTATTTTTTACTCCTGTATGATCACATAGCTGTTTTTTTTTTATTTAAAAAAAAAAGAAAAATGATACATCTTTGGCATATCTCGATGAAAAATGATGGCTTGCTTTAACATGTTAAATCAAGCGAAGGCGAAGAATGTACATTTTATTAGGTGGAACTAGGAGGAAAAAGTTTGGACACCCCAGCTATAGAGCGAACATCACGAGCGCGCGCACCCGCACACGGCAGAGACCGGCGTGCGCGCACAAGCACACAGCAAGGCGTTGAGTCACGAATGTGAGCGCATCGAGGCCAGCAGCTCGAGCGAACGTCCCTCCCTGTCGGCGGCGGGCTGGAGCTCAGCTTGCCTTGCCTGCCTTGCGAGACGCGGCCATGCGCGAGGCAGCAGCGCCAGCACTTCATCTCCGCTCTCTTCTTTGCTGACTGAACGGCGCCTTCCCCCTTCTCCACTTCAGGTAAAAGGTTGAATGTTCACCTAAGGTGACTTTCAATCCTATCCTTTGTCTTCCATGACTTGTTTTAGCAGGATCGTAGCTTTGCGAGACTGCCTTTTAGTGCTAAACGTGGCGAGCTCAATGACTAGCAAAACATGCAGCGCCTGTTGTACTGTAGCCATAAACTGTGTGTTGCTATGGTATTGCCAGGCAACATCCTACCGGGCGCCGCAGCCGCTCCCGATGGAGGTAATGCATTTCTCGCCGTTTTTGCCACGTCATACGTGAAAAACCGAACTATATCAATGCCATTTAGTTGCTCACTGTACGTCGTTCCTATTTCACAAGCACGCGCCCATATGAGTTGAGCCTTTTCTTGCCACCTGTTTCTATATGTGAACTGATTTAATGAACGCCGGCTTCTATAGTTTAGACGTGAACGCCGACACTGCTCTTTCGTTCTGCTTTGACCGATAAATACTTCAGAGCTATTCTGAGCTTCTTTCCAGTCAGAAGTCTGTGGTTCGATGTGACCATACGACTCATTTCCACTACATCATCACCCTCTAGTCCTCTTCTCATCTCTTACTGCTCTCGTGTGTTCCATAGCAATACTCTGGTGCCCAGGACTCAAGATGGTCATTCCCAGCATGAATTCCCTCAACAGGACATCACTGGCCATGGACATATGCAGATGCTGCATGCAGTGAAGGTGCATGCACACTACAATACTGAGCACATGTGTGGCTTCAGTCAGGCATCAGTGCATCCCAACACTGGGCTTCTGGTACAGAGAAATTCTATTATCTCTCATCTCCTGTCTGCTGCGTCGGTAGGAGACGAGGAAATCGCTATACCGTGTTGTCTTGAAGCCAGCGTCGGGGGAGAGTTATGAGTCAGAATAGAGGAGGAGAGAACCCTCACTCTTCAAATCTGCCTTCAAACTTGACAGACAACTGGCATGCTTATTTTGAGAGTTCTGATATTTTACAATGACTCACCGACCGTTTATTTTTTTGTAAATGATCCCTACATCGTTTTTGAGTTGATATTTCCTACCAATCATGCAACGCAAAAAAAGAAAAACATGAGACAAGTTCCCTGTGTACCTCGATTTGTTTTTTTTTTTTTTTTTTTTTTTTAATTGATCTAGAACACCTCTTTATTTCATCTGTCAAGAGTGCGTGTGTATGTGTCGAAGAAGGGGTGGGAAGACCAGACATGTGAAGGTTGGGCGTGGGAGTGTGCTTCACTCACCCGCAGAGTGGTGACTTGCTTCCAAGCATGAAGGTAGTGAGGCATCCAAGCACCACTCTTCTCCCACGGACTGCTGTGCAAAATTGAGCAGACATGCTCTGAAATATGGCAGCAGCCTGACATTAGAGAGACCTTTGGCTCCATGGAGAGTGTGTTCATTTAGATTTGAGCTACAGTCTTTGACAGGAGCTGCATTCATTGTTCTGCAACACACCTCGCTAGTGTGTGTTTCTTTGCTTTCACCGGTGTCGTTACATTGGCCTCAACTGTACTATTTTTTGTTTATGTGCCTGGCAGACGAGCAGACTGAGGTAATACCAGGTGGATTTGAAGGCGTGGCGGAGAGCTGAAAATCATGGGTAAATCCAACAGCAAGCTCAAACCAGAGGTGGTGGAGGAACTGACGAGGAAAACCTACTGTGAGTATCTTTTGGCTTCTTTTTCCTTGTCTGTTAATGAGCAAATCCTGCTAGAACCTAATTGCAATGACAGCTTGTACAAAAGTAAAAGAGCAGCATGTGCATTGTCATGCTTTTTCTCCCAGCATACTTTTCAGCAAATTGCCTGCTGCTCCGATTATAATTGAATAGAACAAAACGACACTAACATGATTCAAGCTGTGGTTAAAAAAAGCACTCTGATCACTGGCAAATTGTAATTGGAAAAGGTCAAGCTTTAAGTTATAGTCATCTTTTGATCACACTGTATGCTGTAACTGAGCTGTAGGTTTTAACAAAGGATTAGCGGAATCTATGATTATCGTTTGCGCACTTTATAGTTACTCTGCATCGAGAAATCATCCATTTGGGACTAAAGTCTTCCTCCTGATGATTCTTTCATTCAGCTTTCGCAATGTAAGCTGAACGTTAACATTCTCCCCCTCGGCTTTCAATCAGTTTTGGGCTTTGTTTGATAATCAGCAAAATGATGTCTCCACTGTAAGACACCACTTGTGTCTTTCATTGTTACAGCCCAACATCACCATTAATCTTATTATTATTATTACCATTGATGTCATTTGAGCAATGCAGTTTGCAGGTGCGAGCGGGAGCTGACATCCACTAGCTGCTTAATGACAGTGTTATTTGCGTGGTGACATTCTCCATAGCAGAGGCAAGGAGCGCTCCTGCGTCAGGAAATTACTGTGGAGGAAGACGTGGCTTCGTGCTGGGCCGGCCTGCTTGCCGCTGTCTTTTACGCTCTTCCTCTCGCTCAGCCATTCACTCTGGCTCCATCCACTAATTGCCCTCTTTGAAATGGGAAGGGAATAGTGTAATTAGGGTCCTATCTGGTTAGCATCTCCGAGGAACACCAAGATGTTCTACTCCGGATCCCTCCCCCATTTTCTCTTGACTTGAGACTGCCATCAATCTTAATGTGCCAATGTATTCTTGCTCTCCCGTGAGAAGCTTTGTCTACATTTTCCTCACCACTTTCCTTTGGTTCTTGACAGATTTGGGACTGAGGAAATCTCTTTTCTTGTCTCTTTGTTTCCGTGGTGAAGAAAGGAGGGTGTTTTTTTTTTCTGGAAAATAATAGCTTGTGTTGACAGAAACCCAACCAAGGCCTGGCCAGCAGTGAGATCTGTCAAGTGAATGATATAAATGCAGAGACGTTTTCATCAAGCAGTGTTCAGTCATTGAAAAGGCTGCCAGAGTACAAGAGCGCTTAAAGATATTTCAGATTAGGTCGGAATTAGTGTTCAGTCTCCCATCACATGGAAACACCGGTGGTCATATTAAAATGTCTCCAGGGTCTAGGCTTGGCTTATCTAATAGCGTGATGATTCTTCTGTGTTGTCAGAGCCATGAACAGGCTCACAGTGACAGAGTGCAAGCGGGAAGGGTTCTAGCAGACCCTTCAGGGCCAACCGGCCAAGTAGGCCCTGCGCTTTCTTGCATGAACGGATTGCATTATTACACATTGGCTCTGACTGACTTATATAACAATTTTAAAGTAAATCATAGTCATGAAGATGAGCCAGGAACGACCTCCGTTTCTGACTACGTTGGCAATTTAATGGCAGCTTATCTCGGCTGACAGCAGTGAGATTGACTGTGACATTCAGAGCCAGGGGTACATGAAATCTTTCTAGGCGAATTGTACAATTGAAAGCTACCTGACTCACCCTCCTGCATAATAGTCTTAGTCACTGATAATGCAAATTTAAATGGAAGTAAAGTGTTTTGTTTTGTTTTTTTTACATAATATGTTCGATACAGTCCCACTAGTTTTAGTACTGTATTCTGATTGCCGGGTAATATTGCATTTGTGGAATATGAAATAGCAGCAAAATCCATTCATTTTTATTCATTTCAGGGGATGACAATTTAGTCTCTTGATGTCCACTGAAAATGGCTTCTTAGTTCAATGATGTTAATCCAGCGATCATGGATTAGCTTGCAATTGTCACATGACCAAACTCATTGAAGAAGTGAACCGTCATTACCAGAGACCAGAACAACTGTCATATGGTTTTCTGTTGCCAGAAAATGTCAAAATGGCTGCCCCATGAGGTGGATTTACATTAAAATTCAAATTCCACAAATGCAACCTTAATCGGATGTCATATAGACTTGTTGGGGAAGTCTAGAACATATTGTCAATGTACCTTGACTTACCCTTTAAGCTTGAATCATGGTGGTTCTCAACTTGTTTTCAGTGATGTACCGCCTGTGAAATATCTTTTCAGCCAAGTACCCCTTAACCAGTGCAAAGCTTTTTTAAATTTAAAATAAATAAATACATAAATAAAAGCATGCTTATTAAACTTTAGACCCTTTAAAACTTCATGTATATTGGTCCACAAAAAATCAACCAAAAGTGTATTTTTGAAATCTGTTATCAAAATAAATACTATATATATATATCATACTGTATATACTGTAAATACTGTGTGTGTATATATATATATATATATATATATATATATATATATATATATATATATATATATATATATATATATATGTATATACTGTATCAGTGGCGGTCTGTGACTTTCACAAATAATCTCAAATAAATACCCCTCATGCGCACACGTACGCGTTTACTGGGCTACACAGAGCTTTTAATGTCAATAAAGCCGCATCAACCATTAAAACTTGGCATTATACATGATAATGTTAAAACTTAAAAAAAAAAAAAAACAATTTAAAATAAACATCCACAAAATTATATGGTCCAAATCACAAATCGCAGTTTAATATAAGAAGAACATTATTCCATTTCTTTACTATTAATTCAATATGAACAAAATAAAATAACCCAAACATAATATAAATGAAACAATAAATAAAGAAAAGGCTCGCATTCCCCGAAATAAAGGGCGGTCGATCAATCTTTTCAATATCTCCCGATTTTTCTTGGCACTGAGATGTGTATCTATGTGTTTGTAAAAGTACTGTTTATCCATCCGGGTGTCCCCATAGGTTTTTAAAAGCATTGTAGCGCGTGTGTCCAGCCGTGCTTTGGTGTCTCGTTGCTGCTTCGTTTACACAATTGAAATGTGCAAATCTCCGGTAGTCTAGTCTTGCCTAGTCTTGGCTTGAATAAAATATCCTTTCATGAAACCTTCTAATATGATAAAATATACTGAAGTACTTTTTGCCACAGAGTTACTGTGCAAAACGATTATCTTTCATGGTGCTCTGAATTTGTCCCCAAACTAATACCACTCTATTTCTCTTGCAGTTACAGAAAAAGAAGTGCAACAGTGGTAAGTGTGGGTTTTTCTTCTTAATAATATGATGCTGCATGCAATCAAACAGTATGTCAATACTTTTGCCAAGAGCCCATAGCTTTTTCTTTTTCACATCCTGTTGCTTACTGTCCTGTTCTGAAAAGGGACTGACTCTGAAGCCGCCCTCAGACTGAATAGTTTTTAATTACCCGTACCTTTTCTCGGCCATTTGGGCAAGGAATGTCTGATAAGAGACGAAAGGCAGGGCATGAGGAAATTTGTCTTTCAAGGATTTAAGGATTTCAAGGATCCTGATACTTGTCAACGCTTCTGGAAACTATTACTTCCATCCGTACCCCCATTTTGTCAAATCGGAGCCCACACGGTGACGTAACATTTACAAGTGACACATATTTATGCGGAAGAGGCACCACAGACCAGAAGTCACACAACAGTGCTGAAAGTGATTATTACTGTGAAGGTGTGAATTTCTGGATGTAATTGTGAAGGCACGATCTGACAGCCGGGGGTGCCGGGGTAGCAAGCAATTCACCTTCATTACAAAGATGATTCAAGCTTGAGTGCAGTCTTCTCATTTGTTTGCTGAATGCTGCTGCTGCTGGGATATTGCTGAGGGGAATGAAAAAATAAAAAAAACAGAATAGCCCATCTGATTAAAAAAAAAAAAAAAAAAGAGCACTGTAATAAAGCAATCATTCTCCACTGTTCACACTTCAATTCTCCTGCTTTGGTTTCCCATTTCACAATCTAATTCAGCATGCTTGAAAAGAGCTCAGCCTTTGAGAGGCCAGTCATTTATCACGAGTCCCAAGCCTCGAAGGTGGCTCGTCTTTAGCCTGTTTCTCCGGTGCATTCGGGCACAATTCCATCTCCTGCCCCTAAGAAACAAAGGAGCCCACCATCACTCACTGTTTTATGTTTTATGGCAAAGTTTGCATGAATTGTCACTTGGTGATTAGCAGCAATCAACACTGCTGAGGGTGAGGGATGAGAGGGAATTTTACCAGGGGAAATGCCAGATGGCTTGTAATTAGAGCACATACGCAGAAACAGTAATTAGCAGGGTTAGGAAAATGCCAGTGTTACACGGACAATTCGTTCCCTCTTCGAAAAAGAATTCGTATTCCCTCGCTCACCTAAAAGTCATACCAACATGTCATTGTGCGCCGAATCTGCTATGCCCCCTGGAAGTGCATCGTGACCACAAGACACATAGTCGGTGCATCTGTCAAAGAGTCAGATGTCTAATATGTGCTCATGTTCTTGACAAGTGAAGGTGATTCTGTTTGAGGCTGTGAAGACAAGCTGACACTGTGCTGACAGTGAGTTTCTTCTGATTCCTCTTTACATGCTTGGTAAAAGTCACTGATGGTGTAGTGGTACATTGGCCAGACTTGCCTGTGCAGGCCAGGCAGCGTGGGTTCAGTTCCCACTTAGGGATGGTGTGAAAGTAAGTGCGAATGCTTGTTTTTTTCTGTATGTGCTGTGTGACTGGCTGGCGACCTGGTCAGGGTGTATACAACAGGGATAGCCTCCAGCACGCCGCCACCCTGAACGGGATTAGGTAGGTTTGAAACTGGATGGATGCTTGGGAAAAAATGGGGCACCTTAACAAAAAATGATGCATTTAACGCCCTGGATTTTGAAGTTACTTGAAATGTTCTCTTTAGTCAGGCATAGTATTGAGCACCTCTGTAGATAATGTGCATATTCTAGTTTGCTGGGATATATTTAAGATTTACAATGTCTTTACACAAATTTCAAATTCCGCATGACCTGATTAATAGAGTAAATGAGATTATGTGAACATTTTTTTTCCAGCCATACACATTGCCGTGTAATGTGTACACTTCCCTCCATGATTCACCACATTTGGGCTGATGGGTGCTCAAAAATGGTGCATTATAAAAAGCTTCTTTTTACAATGTTATAGTGCACCAAATAACAGCTTGTGCACACCAGGGTGTTCTGTTAATATATGCATTATTACTCCTTCCAGATACAATATAATATCATAGAGTAAAGCTGCCTGATGAGTTCTGCTGAATTGATTTGGCCTTAAAATATGATGTGTTGTATATAATGCACTTTGAAGCCGAATTCGGCTGTATGCTGCATAAGAGTGAGCTATGCTTTCATCCTCCAATTTTCGCCGAAAAATTGAAATCGGAGAGCGCCGTTTCTCCTTATTTCTAAACTTGCAACAGCAGGGCATGAAGCTCTATCATCTTGTCTTGACTACATGGTGCATGCTTGATCATCTCAAGAGAAGATTAAAAGCCATCTAGTAGAAGTATGGGCCCAGCAGTTGTCCTTTTCATTAGTGCATCCTTTTTTCTGTTAATTAATAAGCCTTCATTGCTTTATGAAATTCATTTTATAACTAACGTGGGTGATATTTTTGTCCTGACATTCCATTTTGTTTATTGTGTTGGGCAGTGATTTTGAGACCAAGATCTATTTAAATGTAAGATGAAGAAAAGTTGTTTTAAATTAACAGCTTGTACACAAATTGCAGTTCTTTGCGTTTTGCATTGAACCTGCTGCATGCTCCACATGCACTGATCCACCCTCTAAGTGGCAAATATAATACAGGGGCATAATGATGAAGTGTTGCCTCTCTCAATTAAAAAAAAAAAAAATCCTATTTAGGCTGCAGGGCTGTCTGAAAACAAGAAGCTATTGGTTCCACAAACGGTGTGGGTGGGGTGAGCTCAAGGCTCATTTGCATGTGACAGAACTGCACCCATTTACCCCAAATAATTTGGTTTTAACCACCAAGTTTATTTCAAGTTTGCTGTGTTTCTGAATTCTTTGGGCCGAATCCACAAAAAGTGAACTGTGCCCGCTGATAGCATTTCACTTGCACCCGTTGTTAGCTGTCTCTCTGTCCCATTCACAAAGGATATTGCACTAATGATATAGTACCAGCGCAAACACGCCCACAGTGTTTGACAGTTGGGTGCCGTTTGCACCTGTTTCCCCTCTGATTGTCACACATGGCAATGCCGGATTTGTGCCATGAAGACGTTCATGAATACCAATTACTCAGAAAGAGGCCTTTAAAAAAGTGCATTAGATTATTATCGTTATTCTAGCAGAAGAAATAAATTACCTGACTACTAGCTTGGAGAATAAGTGTGAAGAAGACTCACAAAACAATTAATCGTCATCAAAATTCACATGGACATCGATGATGCTCATATTGGTCTCATAAAATATAATTATGACGGATGCTCGATAACATTTTGTTTCCGACCCCTACTCAACTCAACTCTTAATGCTCATGTAACCGATATCGCTAAGTCAAGCCAAATTATGTCAGTCAACCAGAGCTATCTATACCCTCATAATTCTCCATTATTCATGTGTAAAACAATTCCATCTACTTACGTTTATTAAAACAAAATAAAAAACTGGTAAACAAATTCGCATAGTGCGGTTTTATTCATTTCCAAAAAAGCCAAGTCGCTAGGTGGCAGTAGTTTTGCCAAATTCTTTCCAAACAAAAAGAACTTTTATCTTTTAACGTCACTGCCGTCTTTGGTGGGAAGTATGCCTTGGATGTACCGCTGTTATGTGCCAGCAAAAAGGTGACCTTATAGCCGTTCTTTGCTAGAGCGCTTCAAATTAGCACTGTAGTCAGGCTTGCAAAAATAAGCAAGCAGAGCGGACTGATTACAACAAGCACAATTTTGAGGGGATGGGCATCCATGTTGATTCTCAAACAAAGTCGTGTGACAAGTGACGTCAGAGTAGAAAACCTGGGCATGTATAGAAGCTAGGGCAGAACAGATACATTTACTGCCCTTTTGCAAGAACCCTGGCTACATATTTATCAGAGGTCACCAACCTTTTTGAAACTCAGAGCTACTTTGATACTGAGAAATGCAAAGAGCTACCAGTTAATGTGAAGACACCAATCACGGTAATCATTTCTTACAATAATCAATGAACAGCAAATATGTAAATCTTGTCAGTAATGTAAATGCAATATGGAAATTAAAAGTAATATAAGTGTAAATGTTTGCAAAATTCCTAGAAAATCACAAATGTTCTATTATATAAAAGCTTTTTGCAACAGAACAGATCTCTGTGGGCTACTCATATGTTCCTTGGGGGCTACCTGTTGCACCAAGTTGGTGACCCCTGGTGTAGATTATGCCCTGAATTGTGAAAAAAATGCATGTCTCCATGAGGAGACTGGAGGTGTAGTGGTTCACTCGCCTTATTTCCGCCCATACATTGGATACATGGATACATGGATGGAGGGAGGGAGGGAGGGATGGATGGATGGATGGATGGATGGATGGATGGATGGATGGATGGATGGATGGATGGATGGATGGATGGATGGATAGATAGATAGATAGATAGATAGATAGATAGATAGATAGATAGATAGATAGATAGATAGATAGATAGATAGATAGATAGATAGATAGATAGATGTGTCAATGAATGAATGTGTCAAATTGACATGGTATGCATTCACAAATCCATTTTAAATGCTTCGCCCGTTCAGTGTCATGGCAGTTTACATTTCTGAAGAAATGTATAGTTGATTACTTGCTAGCACCTCGGTGTCAGTCAGTTTCTCTGCTTTGGTTTATTATTTATTTTACCAGCCTTTACCCTTACAGCACAGGAAAATAAAAGGGGAAAATCTCCAGAACCCAAAATTTGCTGGTTGCAAGCCCTCGCAATATGTGCAATAACATCAAAATTTGAGGGTTACAATTTTAGGGGAATCCTGCAAGTCATGGGAATCCCGCAGAATGAGAGTCAACTTTAAATTTAATCACAGGATTGGGTCAGTACAGGATCAAAAATAAAATAATAGAAGCAGGATTAAGAAAAGTGAGAACCACCTTTCTTAACCACAGAAAAGTGTTTTTAGTGTGCCTTTCTTGCGCACTTTCAAGGCACAGCGATTCTCCTGTCTAGACTTCTTCTGACACATGCAATGAAAACTCGTGCAGCTACCAAAGTGTGACTCATTGAATTCTGAGTGGGACTGTAAGTCCTGGATTGTGGAGCTTTACCTAGCCAAGAGAATTCTGTAAAGGCCTATTTCCAATATATTTCAGACTTTAAAAGTAACATTAGATATGTATGAATCCAGAATTTTTGCCCCCAGTGAAATGTATGGGTCTGATGTGTGTGGCTCATCTACTTTGAAAAGAGCATAGCCTACTGTATGCATTTGCGTTCAGTAAACTCCAAACTCCAAGTCACCAGCATGAATCATTAGCTCCGTTGCGCAGCTGTCACATGCAGAGCATGAACGCACTTAATTGGATCAAACTGTGCAAAGAAAGGTTCCACCTTCGACAGATGGTAGATCTTAGCGCAAACTGCAGGTTGCACAAGAGAAAACATTCTTAATCAAGGCCGTCACTATTAAATCGATTATCCCATTGATTAGTCCATTGAATAACTCCACTCCCTCCATTTTCCTTTTTTTTTTTTAAATATAGATTGTTATTTCCCAAATATAGGACACACCTGTTACACCCTGAACTTTCGTGTCGAATTCTGGTATTTTCTATGTTATTGTGTACAGGACGCACCAACAGTTTGTCTACAATGTAAAAACTTAAAAAAAATTGGGCCGTTAGCCCAAACCTTGTCTGAGGATGGACTCAGACGCTGGTTCTGTCTGCTGACTTCTTTCATCGAAACAACCTCAGCTAACATGCCTCAGCTAACACGAGCAGCATGTTAGCTCCAACTAACACACTGGTTGCCACTAGTCTAGCTCATCCCATTACTGTAATTATCATAAGTAAAAATATTAAGAATGTCATAACTCAGTTTTTGTGGCTGACAGATGCAATCTTCCTCAAATGTTGTCCAAAAAATTATAATCTTTAAGTTTACTGGATGCACCCATGCTTTTGGCCTTTATTTTTGGGGAACAAAGTGCGTCCTTTATTTAATGATACGGTAATCCACTAAGGCTGGACATGAATTATTATTGTTATTTTTTATAATCTTCTATGCAGGGCTGCCCCCCCCCCCCCCCCCCCCCCCACACACACACACACACACACATTGTATGATGAGATTGATAAAGTGAGGCATTCTAGTCTATTCTATGCAAGACCTGAGGTATGAGCTTGTTACCTCCCCTCTCTTTAAAAAAAAAAATACATGGCAAGGAAGCGCAGCCATACATCACAAATGTTTGACTGGTGTTAAATGGTTATGTAATGTGTTGAACTCGGGCCATGGATTAGTGGGTGACTGCTGGTATAGATGAACACTCTTTTGCTTGCCCATGATGTGTTCAGTCTGGCTGCCTTGGCTCTTGATTGAGCAACGGAAGGAAACTGCCCACCTATGCGTGACTGCACTTGAAATTGCTTATCAATTGCTCCTATATTTAGTTTAACGCACATGAAGTGCGTTACTTTTGTACAAAAAGTGCACACTTTTTAAATCTGCCATTCCCAAGAATGAGGGTATCCAGTCAGATTTCTATGTCAGTCTTCTATGTCAGGCATGTTATCGAAAGAAAATTAGAGAGTAATTTGATTACAGAAAACAACCGTGGGCTTATCTGTGAATGAGACAAATAGCTTTGTTTTCACCTTTTTCATCAGCTGTATCCTTACTACGTGTCCATTGCAGACTTGCAGGCGTTTACACCCTTGTCTATTCATTAATGGTTGTTTGTCTCTTTTCCCGACAGGTACAAAGGATTCATTAAAGACTGTCCCAGTGGGCAACTTGATTCCGTGGGTTTTCAGAAAATATACAAGCAGTTCTTTCCTTTTGGAGATCCCACAAAATTTGCCTCTTTTGTCTTCAATGTGTTTGATGAAAACAAGGTTTGTAATTTATATCTGTATTAGCATTTCATATCTAATCAAAAACATTTTAGCAGAAGACAGTTGCTTGCAATCAATGTGTTTTTTCTGTGGTTCTTGAATGGGATAAGTCTGATTGATTTTTCCCTTCCTGTTCTGTTTAAAATCATCAAAAAGATGTATTTTTTTTTAACAATTAACTGCTCGTTCGCTTTTTATTAGAGTCAGTAGTTATAGGAACCCCTGTTTGTCACCAATTTATGCCAAATGAGATTTTCTTTTTCCTGAAGTTGCATATCTACCTATAGAGGACTGACGTCATTTGTAAGAACAAAATGTCAGTATATAGGTAGGTAAGCCTTTGGGGATATTGTCTTTGTTTAAGATGCAGTGTATCATTAAGATGAGTATTGATTCTCAATTGTTGAGATAGGTACCCAAAATTGGATTGTGTGTTCACAGTAAAAATAAAATGTAACATATTCTTATTTTGATTATTTTGGTACTGTACAGTGGTACAGTGAACCCCCGCCGTACAACTTAGTTTGCAAAATCGTCGTACGGCGGGCAATAGAAACCTATTGTAATTAGCTAATGCGTGTAAAACCCAGGTAAAAACAACAAAATTGTATATACCAGTGGTGGGCCATCAGGGCCTTCTCTGCTGGCCTCACATAACCTGACATTATTATCAGAACAATAATAAACAATAATAATTATAATAACTATAATGACAATCTTAGTCAATCCTATTTTAAATTCATTTTTACAAAATATATATTCTATCTATCTATCTATCTATCTATCTATCTATCTATCTATCTATCTATCTATCTATCTATCTATCTCTCGCTCTCTCTCTCTCTTTATATATATATATATATATATATATATATATATATATATATATATATATATATATATATATATATATATATATATATATATATATATATATATATAAATTGCGGCTCGATGGCACAGTGGTTCAAATCCACCTGGCTCCAGCCTTCTGGCTCCAGCCTTCTCTCCAGGCACACCGGCTTCCTCCCACATTCCAAAAACATGCATGGCAGGGTGTCCCCCGCTGGCTGCCCAAAGCCAGCTGAGATAGGCGCCTGGGACACTTGTGAGGATAAGTGGCTTTAGAAAATGGATGGATATACAGTATATTATATATTGTTTTAATCATGGATATATATCGATGCACACGACAAAGCGTACTTATCTCCACTGGGCTGTAGTAAATCAGGAATAAACATTTCCACCATGTGTGGTGAAGTTGCGACCATCTTCTTGAAAGCCCTGAAAATGTTACTTTGTAGTACCCATTGATTGTGTTTTTGTGGAGTTGAACTTTTTAGATTTGTGAACCATTGGCATCCATCTAACTAAGGACCAGAGGTGACATATTTTTGCCTCTGGACAGAACTAGGTGCAGGGCAAAAATAGCAGCAGACTTGAAGCAAACGTCTGGCCCTGTTTTGTGCAGGATGTAGCAAGGACATCTCTCAAAAGGTGGAAATGTGAAGAAAGAGTCACCCATCTTTTTCTTCGCTTGTGCTATTTTCTAGGATGGACGCATTGAGTTCTCAGAGTTCATCCAGGCGTTGTCTGTGACATCTCGAGGGACTCTGGATGAGAAACTTAGATGTAAGATGTACCCTATATCACTGTCGTTGACATTAAATGGCACGAGTTAATGTTTTGGACTTGATGTGATTTGTAAGACACATGACTTACTGTGATATAGGAACACATTTTTGACTGAGCAAAATATCCAAAAAGCACTTTATACAAAACATTTTAAGTTGCCAGTTTTCTAATTTATCAAAGCAATGTTTTTTTTTAAGTCATTGCAGAAACAAAGTTGTGCAGAACATATGTGTTTAAATGTTTTATCGTTACATTTATTGAGGCCACGATAACGCTGAATGATACCGTTTGCTCATTAGCCCATATTACATACGAGCCTCTAAGCTGCAGTAAAGCACTAGCTCTAATACTAAAATTCTCTTTTCAGGGGCTTTCAAGCTATATGACTTGGATAACGATGGCTACATCACCCGTGATGAGATGCTGAATATAGTAGATGCCATTTATCAGATGGTGGTAAGTTGACCAAACATTTCATAGAGTGGAACCAAACATAGTCCATTCCAGATTTAGTTGACCTCCAATATTTTTATTTTTTTGCCAAAATGTTTCCAGGGAAGTCATGCATGTACATGCAAAGGTATTTACTGGAGTAGTCAGTTAACACTCCCTCCTAATTTTAGTAAAACAATGAAGAGTTTATAACAATAATGCATGTTGCAGTCTGATTTTTTTGTTGTTGTCTAAACACATGTAAGTGTAATACAAAATGAACTGCTACTAAATGTAATAAACCAAAAACTAGTGAAAATGGGTCTTGTATGTTCAGTCGGTTTCTAATAGCTAACTTTAGTAGTTGACTCTACTTGGACTCTTTCTTCAGTCGTAACATATTAATTTTATCGTATCCTCCACCCACTCATCTGCCATCGACTCCCATTACATCATTTGCAAATATTCCCACTGGTTGCTGGTCTGCAAATGTCAGCGCTCTAAAGTCACACCGTTAGCCCATCGCTTATTGAACACGCCTTCTGACATCACCACTGCGCTCCCTAGCGCGTCAGATCGCAAGACGACACGGTTTTCTGTCCTCGCAAGCACATACGCAGTCATAGTGTCGATGCTTCGCTGCGCATTGCTAAGTGCTGTCTGAGAAGGCCGTGACTTGACTTTTTCTATGCGGCTTGTGCTCACTAAGGTCGTAGGTGAGCCTGAGCCTATTATCGCTGACTTTGGGGAAGACACAATACACCGTTTAGCACGCGTTGACACAAGATATGCTAACGTGCCCATCCAAGGACAGTTTAGAGTTTGTTTTTTTATTAACTCAACTTGCAGTGCTTCTTAAGGAAGGAAGGAATCAATCAAGGAATTCATTTAAACCTGTGGATCGCATGCAAATCCAGCCAAGAAAGCCAGAGCCGGGATTTAAACCTGCACCTTAGAACATCGTGCTCAGCGTTTCGTCAGCTGTAAACTGAGCTTGTGAATGCATATTTTGAACACACTATTGAAGTGATTTCCCTGCATAGTATGAGCAGAAACCTTTTCTTTTTCTTGCAAATGTTATATTGTGTCTGAAATTGTCAACTGTACTGAACCTGTATTTCAGGGAAACACCGTAGAGCTGCCAGAAGAGGAAAACACACCAGAGAAGAGAGTGGACCGCATTTTTGCAATGATGGATAAGGTTTGTGTTTTCTTCTAAAATACTCGAACAGAGCATTGTATACAAAAGCAAACTGTGCGCATTGTTTACCATTAAAAAGAGCAAAACAGCTACCTCCACTAATTCAGTTGTACACTGCTAAGTTTAGATCTGCAAACTGTACCTATCACAGTGACATTCATATTGTCAACGTTATGCGGTAGTAGTGTCCTCCCACACTGGCCCTCAGTGCCCACACTGAGCTTAGGGAATCTACAGTACTTGTCTTCTGCGAATGCTGATCTGAGGCCTCCATAGGTGTGCCCAAGGAGCACCTGGTGATGTGTGTCAGTGAAGGGGCGAAAATCCAATCCTAGAGCCAACATAAACACAAAAGCGCTGAGAAGTAGCATGGTGGTCCGCGCTGGGGCCTTGTTTGCCCCCTGCTGGTGACACCGTGGTAATGGCGTCTATGTCCGTCTTCCTCTTACAGAATGCAGATGGGAAGCTGACTCTGCAGGAGTTTCAGGAGGGCTCCAAGGCAGACCCCTCTATTGTGCAAGCACTGTCTCTCTATGATGGTCTAGTCTAAGAATGTAAGGTGAGTGGCGTATTCATGTGCAAGCCACATGCACACTTAGCCAAGGGGAAGTTCTGACCATCTAATATAATGCCATCCCTGCGTCATCCGAGTCAATAAAAAAAAAAAGAGACAAAATCAGTCAATGGCCTAAATCCAAAGCAAAGCAGCTGCTTTCTGCTCTCAGTTTGTTCTTATGAATTATTCAGGCGACCCACTTGTTTGCTGGCAATCAAATGGTCTTTCAGTGCCGAGCGAAGAGCCTCTTCCGCCGCCTCATGTAATCCACCAGCCTCTGCCAATTGTTGCTGACATCGTGCTCAGCGTTTTGTCAGCTGTGAACCGAGCTTGTGAATGCATATTTTGAACACACCATTGAAGTGATTTCCCTGCATGCTATGAGCAGAAACCTATTTTTATTAAACGTCAGTCACTCCTAACCTCGCTCAGTGGATTCAATACATCACTGGAATCAGACAACTTTAGCACCATCAAATGAATGCAACACAGCCTCTGAACTATTCAGTCTCGCTCAACCTGGAGTAGACTGACTATCAGCAGATACTTGGTTGTGTTTCCACCAAGGATTGCGGAGACATTTTCCAAGGCCGTCAAACCTGGCGGCAAAGCCCTCAGTCATTTCAACATGCGTCTGCTGCTACTGTGTGCTTCTGTGCAACATCGCAGCCCTCTTCTTTGCCCGGCAAAAGTCCCAGGAGCTGAATTCCTTTGGAGGCTTTTCCAGACTTCACGAGGAAAGGCAGAAAGCTGTGCTGTCATCATGGACTCTCGAGTTTAACATGGAAACGACATGGTGATAGAATGAGCACTAATTTAAGGTTACAAAGCAGTGTATTGTCATGTAAATATAGTATTATGGTAATTTAGTTCCTGCTTTGCTGTATTCAGGAGTTTTCACCTCTTAAAAATGGAATGAAGTTTTATTTTTATCAAAGTTGTTGAAATGTTTTGCACTGCGTTTTTCACTATTATTGTGGGATCTTTTTGCTCTCACGTTCTGAGTTTCCTCTCCTGAGAGAATAGCCATTTTATTTGTGGAACAGTGTTGAAGGAGCGGGGAGTTTTCTAAAGATTGTTTTATTATGTTTGCAGCCTATGAATCCTATTGTGTTTCCATTCCCCACTGTGTGTGAGTGTCTAGTGTCAGCAGTGCAATGGCTGAGCAGCATTGCCAAATTCGTGGCCTAAATTTAAATTGAGGCTCATTGTCCACATTTACGTTCAGCAGACAGCGAGAGGCACAAACACCAATTCTCATAGTACGGCTTTTGCGAGCTCTGCGGCTACAATTGTCCTCCTAATATTTGTCCTGATGTGTAAAGCCAGAGCATGCCATCATCCTTCTATCAATTCTCAATTATTTTTTGGGTGAAACAGTCATGTTTTAGCACTGTCACTGATGTTATGCCTTATGCAAATAATCATTTACTGAATGACAAAATGCCATTTACCTGTCATTGATCAGTAACAGAGCACATAATAAAATGCATTTAAATGGCTGTGTGTACTAGTCCTTTTTACCTTTGTCCGTCACATGTTTGAGCACATTTTTTTCTCTCTTTAGAGTGCTGGTGTCATATTAACACTTGCTGTGAATGCATAAATGAATAATTATGTATTATAAGTGTTGTTTTGGTGTGCTTGTATTTTTGTCTCCCCTGGACCTGCAAGAACCCCCCCCCCCCCCCCTTTTTTTTTTAGACTTTTCAATTAGACTTTAACTAGATTTTGCACGTAATACGGAGGCAAACCAGAAGAATAAATGCAATATGCAGGCTTACTTTGCCGTTTAATTTGTTATTCGGTTAGCTTCCGGGTAAACGTTGACTGGCATCCTTTGGCTCTTTCCCCATGCATATGTGGACTATAAAATTTGCATTGAAGAAAATGAACGTAGGCCTACAGGGTGTATTAAAACAATACTAGGACATAGTATAAAGCATGGGAAAGTTTGTGAAAACAAAGCGTGGTATCTGAAAATAATGGGAAACGAATTGGCATGTTAAAGGCTACGAGTCACGGCGGGGTCAAGTTACACGCATTCACGCTTCCAAATCAGGTTGGGTCTCTGCAGGAACTCTATTACCTATCTCCGCCCCCGTTTGGAGCGTCAGAGCACCAGCTCTCCAGGGGTGCTCCACAAGTCAGCCCCTCCACACTTTGCTTCAAACTTTACGCGCGGGTGTGCTCGTCTGGACCCCATTTACACGGCATTTGGATGCGTTTTCTTCAAAATATCACTGCGGATCAAAAAGTCAAACTTTTGCTTCTCAAATTTTTGAATGCGTTTCCCTGGTGGATTGTCTCCTTCCAGTAGGCGGGTGCAGTATATTTAAAACAAAAAGATGAAGAGTATCTCGATAACGTGTCTGGTCCTGGTGCTATGGAGCAGCGCGCACAGGCTCCGGGCATCTCCTGCTTTGGAGGGGGGCAACGGGCCGGATGACAGCGCCTCGACCCTGGCCTTTGTGTTCGATGTGACCGGCTCCATGTACGACGACCTCAAACAGGTGATAGATGGCGCCTCGCGGATCTTGGAGAAGACCCTCAGCCGGAGGACCAGACCCATCAAAAATTTTGTTCTGGTTCCCTTCCATGATCCAGGTACTGTTTGGGGCACTGGAAGGTCATGGTTTACTGATACCCATCTTGTGTGTCATATATTTTCTTCTGGTTAAAATACGCACGAGACAACAAGACAAGCTCTAACGCATAACCATATTTTATGTAACGCTTGGTAACCAAATATCCAAAACAACTTTCAACATCACCCATTTCTAAATATTGCAAACCAAAGCACACGTTTTAACTTGTGACAGTGGCCGTCAAAACATAACATTAGTTTATGCTATCATTACCATATTTCTTGAAATAGGTGTTTTTTATTTGTTTTTTTTTGTTTTTTTTTTGGGGGGGGGGGGGGGTGCACCTCACTCACACCTCACTCACATCGATCAAGCGAATGATGTGGTTTTACTTCCATTCAGCCATGATGTTTTCTTTTTCTAACAGGCCGGCATCTGTTAAATTGTCAAACCTAAACCATTAGTAGGGACACACTACTTGCTCCTTTTGCGTGGAATATATTGGAAATACTGGATCTTGAAAATAAGAGAAGTCTAATGGGGGAGGGAGGTGGGGCCCTGATGAGAAGCATATGCTGTCTGCCTACGTGTAATTACCGCATTCACCCTCCCCAGCTCGCCCACTCCACCATGCTTCCAAAAAGCGGCCCCCCCAGTGTCGCCAGTCTGGGGTACTGGTGGTGGGAGGAAGGAATGTTCCGGTGGGCTCCTTTAACCTCACACATTTTGTATTGGTTAATGTGGCCTACCCTTCAGGACCTTGTAAATAGTTCAGCATTGCTAAATTGTGGTGGATGATAAAAAGGCTCGAAGGTGCTGTAAGGCCTTTGTGATCACTCACGAAAAGTGCGGCACTAATGTTAAGTAAATACAGTTTATAATGATGATGACGATGACACATTATAAGCCACTATAAGCTCTGTGGCATTACTCAAAGACACATAGGTCGTAAGTTACAGTCTGTGTAATCAGAAATGTGCACACATTTGATTGCTCAAACACACACACAGATGTAAAACAAAATTACGTATTGTACAATTGTGTCAACCGTTCGAGCAAAATACAGGGCTTGTAAGGCAGGTGCAAACCAACGCTTGCTATGTTACAATGGCTGTGGTTACTTTTCTGAGTACAATGGGGTATATGTAACAGAAAGTGCAATTTTACCATTTAACTCAAATATATACTACATCAACCTACTCATTAGATTACCATTCTGTAATTGAGGAATGTGTTTACATTATGTCCCTGTTTCACAGACACTTGTTGAAATCTTAGCAAAATGCACTCTAGTTATTACTCTTACTTTACAAAAAATATGACTCAAATAAATGTCAAATGTAATTCTTCAAAAGATTACTTGAGAAAGAGTAAAAAAAAAAAAGTTAAACCACTCTCAATTACGAAATAATTTCCTGGGTAATGTATTTTTAATCTGAGTATGTTCAATGAAATGTATTAAAAAAAACACTTAATAAAATTGTGTAACTTCTCTTTAACTGAAACTTAACATAACATACCTACCTGCTTACCTACGTGTGATTCAGACTAACTAATTTAAACAGGACCAAGTCAAAGTGTTCATTGTCATGTGCACAGTTTCGAAACAAGTTTATCCTTGACCAAAACTTGATTGTCTTTTTACTGTTGCAGATATTGGCCCCGTGTCCATCACCACTGACCCTAAAAAGTTTCAGCAGGATCTTCAAGATCTGTTTGTACAGGTGGGGACAAGACGCATGCCGTGGTTATTGCACCATTATATACCGCCATATTATCTCAGACTTTATGTGAGTGTGTGTGGACTGTCGGGATAGGGCCAGTTCAAACAGTAGTTTGATCCCTGAAAAGTTGAAGCTGGGTAACTCAGGAATGTCAATTTTAAGGGAGGATTTTCAGTAATTTGTAATTGGACAGAATCCCAGATCTGTCATGTAAGCCATGTTAGCCACCGTCAGAAACTCTTTATTCAACATTTTGTGTGGGTGTAGAAGTAGAATCTTTGATATTGTAGAGACTAAGTGTGCATACAAAATCTCATCCAGTGGTATTTGATATAAAACCTTGTTGTGGTTGTAACTTACACAGGGTGGTGGTGACTGCCCAGAAATGAGTGTTGGAGCCATTAAGAAAGCCTTGGAGGTTTCTCTCCCTGGATCCTTCATTTATGTCTTCACCGACGCCAGAGCAAAAGATTATCGCCTCAAAAGGGACGTTCTGCAACTGGTGCAACTTCGTCAGTCTCAGGTAAACATGAACAATATATCATGATTAGTATCTCAAAGTTTAGTTCATAATCTTAAACAAGGCACAAAAACAATATAATTTGTGAGCTTCTGGGCACAGGCACCTCTAAATCATAAATGGGGGCACGGAAACTAAGTCCAGGCAGTATTCAGACTTGAGAGGGGCAAGTTCAACAAGAATGTGGTAAGATCAGCAAAAAAGGGTCCTACGTTGTTGGGTTTACACAAGGATAAAGTATCAACTGGCACGGAAGGATGGTGACAGAGAGGTACTTTTTGGAAAGTACAATCAGAAAAGAAAATTAGAAACTGAATGACTTGTTCCACAACATAATATCTAGTATACACAGCCAGACGTTGGCTGCACATGCAATTTCGCTCCCTTTACCGTTGGTAAAATTTTATCCCATCAGATACTGTTCCTAGTACAGTACCAGCCAGACTTGTTACCGTGCTGGGACCATATTGGTGACTTTAACGTCTGCTGCAACAACGTTTTGTGAATACACAGATTAAAATGCAAATACAAACAAAATGCTTACGTTATCCTACCCAGTCAGTGTGTCTTAGCCCTGGGCCACACAATACACACTCTCCACTTGAATAAACTTTTGTCTTTATACAATAGCCACAAGCCAAAAAAATATACATAGAAGACCCTCTTCTGTTTTCTTCCTATGTTGTTGTTTCATATGGGCATTAGCATTAATATATAACGAGATATAAGACACAAGAACACAACATTAAATTGAAGAACATTCAATGACGTAGAGGAGACATAAAATAGAAGTGTATTACTTGTGTTAGTAGTCAAACATTGAGACTTCTGAAGTCTCAGCATGACAAAAAGAATCAATGTCACTGGAGCCAACGTGGGACAAAAGTAGTTGTTATCTCTTTTATTTTGTTGACAGGTGGTTTTTGTGCTGACTGGAGACTGCGGTGACCGCTCTCAGCCTGGCTACAAGGCCTATGAGGAGATTGCAGCCACGTCTTCGGGGCAGATCTTTCACCTGGACAAGCAGCAGGTCAATGAGGTGAGTGCATAACAAAGAAGCTTACACTGCCAGTCCATTTTCAGAAGGGATGTAACGGTTCAGTTTGGGGCGGGGGTTATGATTTAGTGTCAAACTGTGTTAAAATTTAGATTCAACTTGTTGTTGCAGACTACTGCTTGAAGATATTCAAGGTTTATTCTATTGTTAAGTTTGTTTTAGCAAAAAAGAGCCTGTCTGCATTGTCAAAAAATAGCTTTCAGTGGCATGGGACATTACTTACATCTTTTTTTTTTTTTTTTTTTTTTTTGCAAAACATGTTGATAGAGATGCCAGTCTAGAGAACATGTCCATAAATAATTTATTCTAATTTTCCTCATAACATTACAGCAAGACTTCTGGTGGAAGTTTTATATATATATTTAATGCCTAAAAGAATAAATGATTCATAAAATGTTTTACTTAGCAGTGACATTTAAACAATGCACACAGCAAACAAATTAAAGCTCACACAATTATTTTTAGAAAAGGCAGGGCCTCATTTTAGTGGTCATATATTTTAATATGAAGACATTTTCAAGGAAAAATGGAAACAAATGATTCACCAAAGCTGCACTTAAAAGAGTCTTGAGTGTGCAATAAAGTTAATTGTGGATGTATTCTGTGCATTATGGGACATAATTATCTGACGATGAAACTTCACTTTATGCCCCGGTTAGTCTTAAGAAAAGTTGCACTAACACACTGAAGAGAGGGGAATCTAAGCGTGTTGCCAAATTTCCGTGATTTCTTAAATGCACCGGTTTTGAACAGAGCGATTTTCAGTAGTTTTCCCACACTGAACTGTGACATATGAAAGCTAATGGGAAAGCAACACTGATTCTGCTGTAGCTTACTGAAACCCATTATACTTCCAAGTCTCAAACTAACCCCTGAACCCATCCTAATAAAATGAGTATCATAAATGATGTTAAAGAAGGTTCACAGTACAAAGCTGGACATTGCAGGACCAGAGCCAATAGCTCTGTGTTCTGGTGACCTACTGAACCTGTGAACTCAAACAAATTTGTGTGTGTGTTAGCGTGGGTGGGGTGGATGTTGGTTAGTAGGTCTGTTTTTTGTCAGGTTATGCATGCATGCAACCAGACATACAAGCCAGTGTGGGGCAAATTCATTCTCACTCAATAACACTTCCAAATGAGGAGTTCATGTATGTAATTTTGATGTTTTACTGTTTATTTTGTAAGGGAACAGGAGACCAAATTCACCTGCCCGATGAAACCTCACCCTTGCAAGGCTTTTGCCAGAAACTACCATTGTGATGTGCTTTCATAACATTGAATATGCCCATTTCAGGTCATTTCCCCCAACCCCCCAATGGTTACAGTATTTAAAATCCTGGGCACACTGATGTTTTTTACTTCCACGTTAATACAATAGTTGCACATTTGAGATTTCAAGACCCCTTGATCACAGGTCTTAGTTAGGGTGAGTTTGGGCAATTTAAGTCAATTGTTTCAGCCTCTAACTAGAGTGACCCTAGCAAATCTAACTCAAGACACTCTATAGCATTTTAATACCTCTGATATTCTTTACAGCATCTCAGCTCATGGTCCCCAGTGAGAGAAAGTGTAAAGCAAACAAGCTTATACTGTATTACTCTCCAATCCCACGGTATGATCTGTCATGGTTTGTCTTTATTCAACAGCTGCCCTGTAGGGCTTGCTTTGGCTCCCCACACAGCAGTTCATTGTCTTTTCCATGTTTGTGCATCCGTACTGCAATTTGACTGGTCATCAATAATAACTTGCAGTGCTACATAACTCATGAAAATACTGTACAGCTATTTTCAGAATGTGGGACAATTATAACATTGCTGGTCAGTTAATCAATAGCCTTGAGCAGTGATCAGAAATGAAAATGTTGTTTTAAACCATTGCATGGTTTTCTCATTACCTAAAGGATTGAAGCATCTGGCATGGTTGTTCGCAATAAAGTGAAAGTAAGGTAATATTTATCCTCAGGTCAACTCTCTGAGTGTGCAAAACAAAGGTTGCCTTACTTAAAAACAGGTGGACTCACATATCCGGTCTTGGCGGATTTTGTGCAGCTCAATTAGTATTTCCGGGGGTCAATCTGGGACTGATTCGCTCTAATAATCTTGATTTGTATTGGGACGGCTTCTTGCAAATGTGCATAAGTGTAGATTGTAGACCTTTGCAAATCCAAAACTGACCCTTGCTAAACAAGGAGTCTGCAGTCAAGATGTCATGGTTGAACACTTGCATCTCAGAGTTTCTTAAGTGGGGTCAGCTAATGTACCTGAATGGAGTCTCAGCGCTTAATTTATCCCATCCGTCACGCTTCTATGAATAGCAAATAGACTATTTGCGAGAGCCTTGCAAACTTGTTCGACTGAGACAGCTTGGGTGATGTTTCAAAGGACTTTTGATCCTCTACATTCCCACAAGCTGCAACAGGGCGTAGCAGCACAACTCAGCATGCTTCAGATGAGCACTGTTGCGTGGATGGTCGTACTCCCATGTCTGCCCTCCACTTGTTTTTTATCTGTGATGTGAGGGCAGACTAATACACACTCCTCTTGCGCTCTTTTGTGGAGTCAATAGACACCACTCGGGGCCAGATGTAGGTCACCTCCTAGCAGTTTCCTGCTCTGCAGGTGATGACTGCACATATGGCAGACATTACAGCTGTTTCCAGTTGTAAAACGTCAAGAGGAACCAGCTGCTGTCAGCAATACGTAGATCTCTTAGACAGAATCGCATAGGCCTGATGATTATGTTATCAAAGGTTTCCTTGTTTTGGTTTTTCTCTAAATGTGTTGCACAGTAATTCTAAAATTAATTGTGTTGCATTTGGCGCCTTGTCAAAGGGCCAACCCCAGGATTTTCTTTCCTGAGAGATGCAGCAAAACCACAATGCCTCACTACACAAGGTCAAAACAAACACGACACAGCAGTTGCTGCTTAAGCATTTGGAAGTTGGAGGACAGTGGGTCTATTGTGGCCATGAGACTGTGAAATTTCAGTTTTTTTTTTTTTGTTTGTTTTGTTTTTTTTGCCACTCCTGCTTTCATTTATCATATGACAAAATGAAACTGTATTCAAGCACCTGTCCAAACTGTTATTCAATCGTGCAAGATTTCTTTTCTGGAGCGCTACAGATGGCGGTTTAATAGGCTGCCGTGATGTGATGACTGCTTTTTCAATTGAATGTAATCAAGCCCTCACACATTGCATTAGACATTTTTGAATCAATTTGGCACAAATTAGAAATAACATGGTTGGCGCACGAATGTAAAATGCCTGTCGAGAACTGATTGTGTAAACATGGTTGGTTCTGTGAAAGACTAACACCGTGGCTTTCGATGCTGATGTATGGACGTCATGTGTCTTAAATTATTTTATGTGGGTGATACTCTCTTTGGAATATGGACTTGAAAGTGCTGAAATTCAAGGTTTTCCCTTTGGCAGTTGACGTCTGAAGTACATCAACATTTGAGGAATACAATTGTGTTGATGACGAAGATAGAGAACAGAAAGCTGCTTGGGCAGGGAACATGCTCACAGAAAGGTCACAATTATGTCCTTCCTGTCTTTATCCTATCGAAAGGGGAACCTTCACAGATAAAATTTGACAGATATGTAATGAGCCTGCATGAAAGGCCATATTTTTACTGTTTTCATATGCTTCCTAGGTTTTGAAGTGGGTCGAAGAGACTGTTCAGGCCATGAAGGTTCATCTACTGTCCTCAAACCATGACAGCGCCCAGGAGAACCTTTGGGAAGTTCCTTTTGACCCAAGCCTCCGTGAGGTCACTGTGTCACTTAGTGGACCTGCTCCGCAAATTGAACTCAGAGATCCTCTCGGTATACAAATTAATAGATTTACCTCAATAAACAGTGCCAAGTGTGTCATGAGTTATTGAACAGACAGTCTTCTGTACTCTCTCCAGGCCATGTAGTTGGTGTTGAGCAGGGTCTTAAAGAGCTTCTGAACATTCCCAACTCTGCTCGTGTTGTCAACATGAAGTTTCCCAGGCCTGGAGTATGGAATCTGAAGGTAGCATTCTTAGAATCATTTATTACTAGCGTACTTTGTCTTATGAAAACATGCTCAATGTTTTGCTTTCATCTTATAGGTGAGTTGCAGCGGTCGTCATACCCTGAGGGTCACTGGAGTCAGCAACCTGGACTTCCGGGCTGGCTTTTCAAGTAGACCCGTTAAGGAGTTCAACCATACTCGGGAGAGGCCAATCAAAGGTGCTGCTAGTGCTTCTCTCTGCTATGCGTCTGCCAAAGACCACTTGGGGAAATGACAGTTTGATGGATTTGTGTACTTTTCAGGACTGCCAGCATATATTTTACTGAAATGCACAGGCCTGAAACCTCCAGGTCAGCTGAGTCATGTAGAGCTGATGTCTGGCTCGGGACGTTCCCTGCGCACCATCCAGGTGCCTCTGCCCTCTGACCTTGGCCAACAAGGGTTGTGGAGTGTACCGGAGTTGCGCACCCCTTCCCAGAGTTTCTTCATTAAGGCGACAGGCAGAGATGAGCAGGGCTATCAGTTTCAGCGACTGTCGAGTGTCTCATACACCAATTTTGTTCCGGGTAATACTCGACTCCCTTCAGACATGTCTCCCTGGTCAGATTGCCAGGATCTCGCACCTCATCAATTTCTCCTGTGGCCTTTGCCCTTTATTTCCTGTCTTGTCTTGTGTAGCTCCCCCTGCTGTGAACCTGCCTGATGTGGTGAAGGCTATTTACATGCAGCCCGTTACGATTCGCTGTTCTGTGGAGAGCGATATACCTTACAGGCTAACATTTACCAGAAGTGGAAGGACGCTTGGACTGGAGCAATTCTTCCAGTAACTTTTCCTTTTTCACTTCTGAGAATTTGTTCAATTCTGACTTCAGAACTTTCTGCAGCTATTTTATGGATAATAATCTTCACCACACATATTCTTGGCAGTGAGCGTGCTTGGTCTTGGTTAGCATTATTGGCCCGTGTGGCCCAGAGAGCGAGATTATAGTGTGTGCACTCACTTGTCTTGATCAATTAATATTGCGTCTATGTGTATCTTGCTCAATGCTCTGGTTTGAATTACCTGAGATTTAGTTGTGAAAATCCCCGTGTGTGTGCGCCTGAGATTTTAAACAAATGTGACATCAAATAAGATCTGGTTGCCACTGTCATGCTCATCCACTGAACCAAGCTTGTCTTTGGTTCAGGAAATCTGCCACTGCATCATGGGAGATTGCCCAAGTTTCAGCAGAGGATGAGGGCTTCTATGAGTGCAAAGCGCAGAGTGATGCAGGACAAGGACGAGCCTTAACACAGCTGACTGTGAAAGGTACTGCACAATACTATCATGACAGCTTCTTTCCACAGGAATGGTACAGATCCGCTTGGCTCACCATGATTTGTAAGATTAAACCAGTTAGTTGGTTAGTTGGTTAACATTTCTACTACTACTCAATCACGGACAAAAATACGGTAATACAGAGAAAGAATATGTACATGACATGATGCAGGACAGTGACCCTTGGAAGTTGAGCATTTTATTGGGCAGTCATGTGTCACTTTTTGTTCTTGCGCAATGCGGTAGATTAACATTAGTTGGGTTGAAACTGAACTGATGCTGGGCCCCTGTGGCTGTCACAGTTAACATACTGCGGCGGAACAGGACAAGCACTGGTGATTTCTTTAGTGTATTGATTGACTTGTAGCATGGTACCAACTGGATTGGTAGTGAGATGTCAAGTAAATAATGCTGAAACACGTTTACATTCAAAGACTGTGCAAAAGGAAGCAGGATTTAAGAATGTAATCCAGGACAATTTACAAATTTTGGTGGGAGGCTTTTTTTTAAGTGTCCTAAAAATGACATCCATGCAATGAAAGGGTGATAGAGTATGATATGTGTTGTATCAAATTTACTCAATTTTATTTCATCAAGCTGTTCATTTGTTATTCTAAATAGGATGTAAAATTTCTTAAAACGTGGACTTGGATCCAGATAGTTTCTATGTACAACCACCTTACAAAATAAATTTCAGTAAATTGAACAAATTTTTTTATTGCGTACTTTATCGTACTAGCTGTCCATAGGTCTTCAGTTTTAGTGCAAGCATTGGTGAAGTCAAGTTTTGAAATCAGTTCCCACACAATTTTTTTGAGGCTACACTGGTGTCAAACTTCTTTGTTTTTGTATTTCTTGTTCCGGCCTGCTATATTTTGTTCTTGTCTCTAAAAAAAAAAACAGAGCCTCCTCCTGCACTCAAGCCAGCAGTCAATGTGACTTCCTTAGTGGGAAGTGTGGCTGTGCTGTCCTGTAAGGTTGAGGGCTCCATGCGCTACAACTTGACCTGGCATCGAGCGGGTCGCGCCATCCGGGCTCGGTCAGGAAGGGTGAGGCTGCTTTCCAACTCATCCCTGCAGATCAGCAGCGTGCAGATTCAGGATGCTGGGGATTATCAGTGCGTGGCCTCAAACGCCCATGGTGACACCAGAATCACTGTATGGCTCCTCGTACCAGGTATGGTACGATCACACTCCAGTGCGCATCTGTTTAAATACTTAACACACTGGGCCTCCTGGTTCCTGTCGGGAATCTGTCATCTGCTTTCCATTACTGTTTTAGCCATCCTACCGTAGGATTTAGCCACAACCTTGTCAGAAAATGTTTCTCATGATGCATGTTAAAATTTGCGGTTTCTATTGTGGCATGGCCTCTGACTTTCCTGGTGAACAAACAGCAGGCTCAGAGCTGGACGTTTTTATTAATATTTAATTTTGTCAACGATAAATAACATTGGCCCCAATTAAAATAGTCTTCTTTGACTCATTTGGACTGCAGTGGGACCTTCGGTGGTACTTCACCCCGAGAGCCAGGTCTTTTCTCGAGGGGATGAAATCCGCCTCGTCTGCTCAGCATCCGGCTCTCCCCCTCCTCAACTCTTCTGGAGCCATGGAAACACGTTCCTTGCTAATCGGCCAAGGTAAGTAGACTCTCAACCCACTCAACACCTCCGGCACAAAGGCCTCATTACATTCCACTTAAGCTAAAATAGAAATTGTTACATCCTGTTTGAGTCATTGTTCTGGTATAAAGATTGTTTTGCCAAATAATGTTTATGCGCTTGCTGGGGCAAAAGTAGAATACGTGATACACAGGAGAAAGAAAAATGTTTTGCACTAATGTTTGTTTTTCAGTACATCTGCACATGTAATCAGTGTGAAACAGCATTGTGAATTGTGCCAATAACTTGATTTAGGTTGAGTCTCCACCAACAAGGAGTTTTGACCATAACAGGGGCTATCCCGGAGGATGCTGGGAACTACACATGTCTGGCAAGCAATGTGGCTGGGACTGCCTCAGAGTCCGTCTTACTTACTTATGGGGGTATCTATGTTTCTTCTGTCAGTTTCTAAGAATACATTCTTCACTGCTCACAAAATTCAACGGATTATTTTAAATTTACTTCAAGTAAAGCATTGTTGTGAGTGTGACAACAGTGTTTCTCACATCAAATGAGATTTCTACTGTTTTAGTCTCGTTTACAGTGTAGGTTGATGCTGGCTCAAGGCTATCAGTTAGTTGTCCCCGAGAACACATTCTATTGATTTTGCCAATTTTATTTGCAATAGACCTTTCAACCTCGTTGACCAACAAGGCAGTTAGATCAATGTAAATCATATATGCACAGTAATTGACCATCAGAACTAATGTGGTTCTCTGTGAGCTCAGTAATCTTTGTATTACAAAAGCTAGCAAACATGTAAAAAGTGAATTACAAAAGAAAGGTTTGAGTACCACTATTGGAGTGGAATTCAAAGTGCATGCAGTACATGTTGTGTATTCTATACAATAGACAATATTTTAATTATGTAAACAAAACTTTTCAATGAACACCGGGGCCCATGATTGATTGCTACTTCATTTTCATGCTGATCATGATGCTGGAACTTAGAGAGCTTGTTCTTCTGGATATAAAATATATGGGAACCACGGCATTACTACATTTAACATGTTTATACTTCCAATTTTGGCTCATCATTTGAATAAATTACATTGGAAGCCTTTAGACATAAACTATTTCTGAATCTTACTGTTTTCTCTCAGAGGTACCTATCATAACAGTGGTGCAGAAGGTCCTACTTGTGGCTGTTGGAGATGATGTTACACTGGAGTGTCAGGCCCGTGGAACCCCTCGTCCTCTTGTCCATTGGTTTAAAGGTAGGTTGCAGTATAAATGTTTTTTAACACACTAAAATGCAAAATAATCATTAGAGCTCAAATTTTATTCTATTTTCCAGGGAAACTTGAGGTTGGCTCTGCCCCCTTTGTTGAGCAAGATGTCCGCCACGGGACTCTGCACATTCAAGGGGTACAAGAGGTGGATGCTGGTCAATACCACTGTGTAGCCAGCAGCCCTGCTGGTACCTCTTCTGATACCGTCACTCTGGAGGTCGGAGGTAAGACCGGACTACCTTCTAGGTTCAGTGAAACCAAGGAAAATGGTTCTCTCAATGATTTTTGAACCACAGTGGGACCTTTGTTCTCTGAGGCACCGGTTGACATGGCAGCTAATGTGGGTGAAAATATCACCCTTCCCTGTGTGGCTCGGGGTTACCCGCAACCAACGGTGACCTGGTACACTCAAGATGGCAGACAGATTCTCGCAAGGACAGAAAATCACGGTAGAAAAATGCAGCTTGAGAATGGATTCCTTCGGATTCAGAGTGAGTTCCCCATTGCTCTAATCTTAGGGTTTTCTACACAATTGTGGGAAGGTGAAAGCCTTCACACTAATGTTATTCATTTTTTATTCCGCCTGTTTTTTGATGTGTTTCAACTCATTCCCCGTTCATTTGATTCACATGGTTCCAATTTCATATTATTCTACTAATTTGTGAGAAGTGTGCTTCCATTTTTGTCATTCCAATTATTTATAATTTTCCCACAATTCCCTGTTTTCCACCCCAAAAATCCCATTGACTTAACATTGGGTTATTTTACATTTCTTATTTACAGCTTTCACTTTTCATATTTTCAATATTTAGCTCATTCATCTCGCTTTAGGGATCATTCCCATCATTCTAGTAATTCATTATTTCCAATATTTTCCCATAATTGCATATTGTTCACCCTTTTAATAATTCACGATTCATTTCCAAAGGGAGGGCTTCCCATTCATTCCCAATGGGAGATCTAACATTTAATATTTTGAGCTTTCCCATTTGATGTTAACAACATTTAACTCATTCATATCGCCTTATGGATCATTCCCATCTTATCCACACAATTTCCACTTTTGTCAGTGTGTCTTTTGTAACTTCTATATTATCTAGTCTATTCAAATGGTTCCAACTTTATATGTTAAAGATTGTTCTTTCTACTGCCATTCACTCCCTTTCACCTATTAATTGACATTTTTGCCATTTGAATATCCACACGATTTCCATTTTATTCTGTTTTTACCCAGTATATTCTATAATATTTGGTCTATTCGGTTCAAACCTCATATGATAAATATTCTTCTGTCCACTGCCATTTTACCTATTAATTCATGTTTTTGCAATCCAAATACCCACACAATTTCCACTTTTTTCAATTTTTCCCTAGTATCTTTTACATTATTTTGCCTTTCCAAACTGTTCCTCCTTTATATGTTAAAGATTGTTCTTTCCACTGCCATACACTTCCTTTCACCGAATAATTTATGTTTTTACAATTTAAATATCGACATAATTTCCACTTTTTTCAGTTTTTCCCTTGTATCTTCCACATTATTTGGCCTATTAAAACCGTTCCAACTGTGTAATATTAACTTTTCTTCACAGATTCAACCCATTCAAACATTCAACATCATTCCACCATTCACCACCTCTCCCTTAAGCGCTTACGCCTTCACACGCAATTTCTTCAGGAATTGCACATTTTCTAGTTTAAAAAAAAAAAAAAGATTCCCTGCACTGGCATGTCAAAGGTCGTACAGGGAAGAAACAAATATATCATTGAGCATATCAAGTACAATACCATGAAAAACAAACCCAAACACAAAATACCCACACTTATTATTGCCGCTTTCTTTTTAGGACCGAAGGGTCTCCCATTACAACGTTGGATTTTTAACGTTGGATTTGCAAGGACCAACATCACAGAGCTGTTTTTTTATAACATTTAACTACCTTAAACCAGTGCTTCTCAATTATATTTTGCAAAGGGTTCTTCTGAAAGAGGAACCTCCCCACTCATTGCGCCGATGACAAATAAGATTGTTGTCAATCAAGATTGTATAAGTGTAGCTAAAAATGTGCACTTTTTAACGTTAACAAACAACAAAAGCAATATAAATCTACTTTTAACAACTGTTAACTATTTTTACAGTGTTTATACAGGTTGCGCTTTAGTCTAAAACTGAGAAAATCTGGGCTTCTCCCGGGAAGACCACCCCATTATTTGAGAAGGACGGCCTTAAATACTAGTGCAGAAAGCGGCTAGTTAAACAGAAGCCTCCCAGAAATGTTCTCATTCTCTCAAATTCATCGACAAGCTCTTGCAGCTCTTCACTTGATCACTCAGCAGTGCAGTCTTTGAAAACCCTTTTGTTACCCTCTCATGCGCTGGTCATCTGACAGCTGTCAGGAGATGCAGTAGAGATTTCACTTCAGGACTGATGTTGCCGTCCTTAAGGGATGATACCCCTCGACTGTTGCCTTTAGCGATGGTGGGAGTCTGTGAGAACAAACAAACACCAGAGAGATGAGGGTCACACTGAAGAGTTGGCACTTCCCTATGCTCATTAAACTCAACTCAAGATGTTTCTCTTTGTTCTCAATTGTTCCTACACAGCTGCACACCACTTCACACACACATACTTCTGCGCTTCTTTCTCAGATATCCCGCGGCCAGTTTGATAAAATATTTCATCAGAAAAACATTCATTGATACATGGAAATGAATTGATATGAGTGTTCAGCATAAAAACACTTTTAAAAAGTTTCAGACTTTTTCATTGGTCCCCAACGATGTGTTTAATATTCCCTATATGACAATTCTTATTGACGGCTTGAAGCTCATCTGTAAACAAATCATAAATAAGTAAGATCACATTGAAAGCCCTATAGTTGATAAAAAGTAGTGTCTTACAGTCCAGAAAGTACCATAAACAGTCTCCGTGAATGGCATGTCATGACTTTATTTTTATAAACCTAAAATAAGTTGAATATTGTGTCATGGTCTGTTTCAATTTTATTTTGAGGATCTTGAGCTGAATAACATGTTCATCTCCTAGCATGACTGAGTGAGACGTGTGTCAGCAGGCTGACAGCACAGCCGAACCCATTAATCCTGTCTGTTGCTATTTTTAAGTCCTAATTACAGAGCAGTCAAACCAATAAGACCACGAGTTATTGAAGTGCTGTTTTTCCCCGCACATAATTTGTAAAGTTCTGCTTATCTCAGCGGTGCAGAGGGTGTTGTGTTGCTGTTTTTGAAACATCATTTGTGTTCAAATTTACTTCAGGTGTCTGGCTGGATGATGAAGGGCTATACACCTGTGAGGCCAAGAATCAGTTTGGTACCATCAAAGCTGAGGCCAGAATTAGTGTCACTGGACTAGGTAGGCTGCTTTAATATGTGGTTTTTGATTTTACTCTTGACAAAGGGAACCTACTTGCTTAATGTTCATTCAATAATTACAATTGCAGAGCCCCCTCTCTTAGCTCAAGGTGCCCCTATAGTTACCACGGGCATTGGACAGTCCCTGAGTATCCCATGTATGCTGCTGGATGGAATACCCCTCCCAGAAAGGCACTGGTCACTAAATGGCAAACGTGTAAGATGTAATTGGATGAAAAGATAACTGCAGTATAGAGTATCATTCAGCCTTTATTCGATGATCTTTGTTTACTAGGTTCACCTGAATGGGAGAATGTTTGTGAGGAGTGATGGAAGTTTGTACATTGAAAGAGCAGTCCCAGAGGATTCCGGGACATATGTTTGCACAGCAGTGAATGTAGCAGGCTCAATGAACATCTCAGTGGCTTTGGAGGTCCATGGTAAGTAGTCTTTTGTTTTCACGCCCTTTTCACGCTCGCCACTCCAGACAGAGTTGAAGAAAAGTCGATAAAGAAAACAGTAATTCAGGGGCCTGACCACATGCTTTCGTGATTGTGAGAGGCTTTCATCTGTTACATTCTTCCACCAGTGAGTTCATTTTGCTCATAATATGATAATGACAGACAAGACAGATTAGGGTTCATCAGCTCATAATGAGTAAATGCCTGAAGTGCTGATACAGTTGGCCCTCTAAGGCCAATAAGATCTGTTAGAGCGAAACAAATAGTCAGCTGTGCTGTCTTTCTATACAGTGCCCCCACAGATCAATGCTGGGCCCTACCGCTACATAGCCAACGAGGGTGTAGCCATCACATTGTCGTGTGAGACCAGTGGCGTTCCGAAGCCAGTTGTGGTCTGGTCTAAGGTAGGTTTGACATTTTCTGTTATTCTGGCTACATTTATTCCTTACTCTGGTTCATACATCACTTGCCAGCCCTTTTGCAGACAATGAAACATGAGGCATGGACATACAGTATACCCCGCTGCTGACTTACCTCTTAATATGAAAACAAATGCTGAAGTAAACATGATGAAAATGTGAGCTACATTTTGACATGTCAATCATAGTATATGTAACCTAAGTATTTTGTAACCAGGTCAGAGCTCCCCAATATTGCTCTATGAGAACATTGAACACGTTTTTTTTAATTGCTTAACCATGTTTCGCAGCATGAACCTTGATGTCAGCTGCAGTTTCTCGCTCACTGCATTATTCACAAACTCCCCACAGTTGACTGGGGATCAGTGCAGGGTGTCTGTCTTTTGCCTTAAGTCTGCTAGCTAGTATCTATTCAGCTGCTGACCTTGAAGTTGAACAGGATAAGCCATATAGAAAATGATGGAACATAGGGATGACAAATTCCCAGCATATCAAATATCGATAACCCATGTGGCATTTTTTAGTGTAATTGACTGAATATTATTCACAGATTTTTATTTATTTATTTATTTTTTAAATTGCTTTCACCACTGTGAAGCATATGAATAGTTTCTGGGATCGCAACTCAGCTTGAACCTTTTTGAGTGGAGTAGACAATTTCTCCCCAAGCTGAGATTGAGTTGGAAATAGCACAAATTAAAGAAAGTAAATATAACACTTGTTTGTTAGAACGCACAGTCAAGCATTTCCAGAACAGCATTCACAAGTCTTGTTTAGAACCCCAATCAAGTTGCATTGGTTTATGCTATATTCAAACATGACATTTATGGTTCTCTTTGAACCCATGACTGCAGTGTGTTTAGCACAAACCTTTTTGTACTGCTATCATTTGTTATGCACAGCTTTCAAGTCTGTTAAACATAAATGTTGTACAAAGGCTGCATTAAACTTATAAATGTCAATTTTTTTAAAACTTTTTCCTAAACAACTTTATCAGTATGCATGCTGCACTGTCAACATTACTTCATTATTCTGTTTGTCAGATACGGGTGAGTCTGTAAAAAACGTTTGATGTTCAAAGCAGTTCAAAGCAATTTGGTAGCCCGGATTCTTGTGTTTTTGTTCCGAGGATGGATCGCAGGTTAGGGGGAGCCTTGTAATTAAATTAAACCTCGGAGGTTTGGCTGCAAATATGTGAAGGAGTGTCACAATGCTGTAGAGAGCTATAGACTCGAGTTCAATGCCTGTTATTGGTTTAGGGAAGGCATCCTCTGCCCTTGGACAGTGCTTCGCTTCGGACTGACCCCAATGGATTCCTCCACATCCCTCACCCCACCACTGATGATGCAGGAATCTACATCTGTACTGCCACCAGTCATGTGGGTTACGCTAGTCGGGAAATCCAGCTCAGTGTTAACAGTAAGGCATATAAATGTCTGACCACAGCCATTCAAATACTGTAGAGCGGTTTTCAAGTGAGCTAACACAGTTGTTTCTCTTTTCCTAGCAATGCCAAAGATAGCGGGTGTGAGTGACCATGACAACATAGTAAAAATGGCTGCAGAGGTGGGAACAGAGGTAATTCTACCTTGTGAGGCCCAAGGGAGTCCGTCACCACTTGTCACATGGAACAGAAATGGCCATCCCATCCCCCCTGTCACAGCGGGGTAAGTAGAAGGGTCGTGGAAACTGTGTCTTGCATAGTGAAAGACAAAGGTGCTCACCGTGCCTTACGTCTGATGTATGAATGCCATTCATCACTACTTAAGTTTGTAGTGATGCATTTTAAATCATTGCTTTGCAAAAGAGGCAGATGTCTGCAGGGGGCGGGGGGTCTGCGTAGTTTTGACTTGCTAAACTGAGGTGGATCTTCTGGTCCTGCGTGGCTCACTTTCATGTGTGGTCACACTGGCTGCAGACAGGTAGGTCGTCTAAGTACTCAGACAAGATAGAAGACAGAGCCTCCAACTGAATTTGCCGAGAGGAGGATGACGAAGGAGCTCAGAGCTGCACTGGTGACTCAAATGCAGTAAGGCTTGTCTATGCAGCCTGGAAGAAAGGAAATGTGGGTGGTGGTGTGGGGGATGTCAGGAAGAGGGGAAGAAAACTAACTGACAGAGAAGAGCTACAAGCCCTGTCTGCCTAAAGTTCGGAATCCCTGGGGTGCATTAGCAATAAAACAACATGCTGACTCTTCCTTGTCCCGTCTGATGAGTATAACATGTCTCTGTGAGCAACCCCCGCACGGGCCCATGCTCTGCAAATTAAGCCGCTGCAGACACATGCAAGCTGTATAATACAGAACAATGAGCAGGGTGTTGATTGTCGCATGTAAATTAGGGGGGAGGACAGAATTGTATCCACCCAAGCTGCCTGGTGGTCTGAGTTTTCGAGATATGACCCTTAGCAATGTACATCCTGTTGGGGACTGTTGCTGATGGGATGTCCTGTGTCCTGTCCTGTGTGTTTCGACTTGTGTAACTGCTGAGCAAAATTTTGCACACCGCACCATCACTTACCACTTCATGTCACTGCTTCTCTTCCCATGACTGGAGTACTTGGGATAACTTTGAAAAGCCACACCATGGCATCAAAAAAACCCAAAACGTTTTGTAGCAGGCATGTTTCCACTGAAATAAACATGTTATTGTTATAAGTATGTTGCCTAGCAAAAACACTTATCTACCATAGTGGGGAGAGGTCTGTTTATATTTGTGTCTATTTTGCATTTATACAACTCCACTTTGATGCTGTTCGTATGAACACAAGCTCTTTTCAAGTTACTTAGCAGTATTTCACTCCTTTGAAACATTAAACAGTTTGGCATTTCTTTGCCAAAATCATACTTTCATTTTGTTTGTCTCTGACATGAGAACAAATGGCTACATTTGTATTAGCCTTTCTCAACCAGATGTCACAGCGATGCACACACATCTTTTCTAGCACCACGGTCAGGCCTTAAAAAAAGAAAGAATCACCTGTGACGCCATAGTAATATTCTTAACTTTAGTGTTCTATTGATGTTGCCATCCGTGTGACCTTTCCGAGAGGTACTTCGTCAACTTAAACTCTGGCTACCCTTTTACACCGTAATTACCTTGGACAATGGTAACAAGTCACAGGGGAGATCACTCGAGCCTGGAGGAAGTCTGCATTCCACTGAGTGCTTTCTTTTTTTAGACGTCGCATTTGTCACTCGGGGCGGTACACAGTCACCACTCAGACGCTAACTGTTTTTTCAGGGCATCCAAACAATGAAAAATGACCCAATCATCAGTTTACAAAATATTTCGGTGGCACTATGGATTATTGCATTCACTTTGTGCCTTCTCATAAACCTTATTTAGTATAGGCCCAGGGACTTCAAAACGAATATACATACTGTTGGATATTCTAGTGTACTAAATGTTCTTAAAACAGACTCATTAAATGTTGTTTCTTATGTCATTTCTTTGCTATTGACCCCTTACTATTCCCCAGGTTCACTGTTTTGCCCTCAGGCTCCCTGAAGATAACTGACGTAAGGCTCATCGATAGTAAACTGTACACTTGTACTGCAGAGAACCCAGCTGGCAATGTCTCATTAAGCTACAATTTACACATTCAAGGTAATTGATGAGCTTTAGTTTAGAGCTATCACAAATGCTTTACAGTAATGTGGTTGATGAGACCACAGTCACGTTGATTGAATTCATGAAAAAGCATCACTTTCCTCGGAACTGTTGAAAGTCTAAATAGTGACGATAAAATGCATGTTAAGGTTATTCGTCTGTTCTCAGCCAAGCCGAGGATTCAGCCTGCTCCCCCTCTACTAAAGGCCCTGGTCGGACAAACCGTCACGCTCCCATGTGTGGTCCAGGGAGAGCCAAGCCCAGAGGTCAATTGGTTTCACAATGGGCTTCCTGTCGGGGACAAGGACACTTCACACCTTAGGATCCAGCAGGTCAGCCTGGCTGACAAAGGGACCTACCAATGTGTGGCTCAGAACAGCGCTGGAAAGGAGACTTTGGAGATCATGCTGGAAATTCTTGGTGAATTCCTATATATCGTTTAACGTTAAACACAGTTACACACACAAGTAAAACAAAAAAAGAAACAGAATACGGTTTTAAAAATTGTAATCATGCATTCATATACAGTATCTCCTGTATGAATCAAAAGAATCAGCCTTTTTTTTATTTTGATTCTATTGACATTGAATATACAGTATTTGAAAATTGTAATAAAGTTGTTCATGTCTAGTGCCGCATTTTCCTACCTCAACAAGTGCCACATTTTCCAACCTCACAAATAGACCATACCATTGCTATAAATCTTTCTTTTTTTTTGCCGATCAAGCAGGAACTCAATAACATTGGAGCATGTATTTTGATTAATGCATCTTCCAATGAATACTTGGTCATTTCATATGAAGATGATACTTTATGTAATTCATGAGTAATTTGAGTCTATGCTCTGGAGAGGTACCAAAATGTATGATTTGAAGCCTTGGTTTATTGTGATGCCACTGTGGCTTCTGCAACCCCTTTTAAGTCTTTTGACTCTGCTTTTACCCATGTTTTTGTTTCCACAGAGGCCCCTTCTTTTGCAGAACATGGAGATGCAGTCATGGAGAAAAAAGCTAACACCAAGATTGTCATCCCCTGCCCTGCTGAAGGTGATAATACATTTAATGAAACATTCATATGTACATTCAAATTAGGGCATTATAAACAATAGTCAAGTCTATTCTTCAAGTCAGCAAGGCACATGTAGACTTGTTGGACAAACTGCCAGGGACCTGTCAAGTATGTAGAGCTGGTCCAGAGCTGTTCAGCAGCTGTTTTTATTAATATAGCGTTTAAATAGGAAATCTGTAGGTGATTTGTGTAGGTGCAAACATCATACTAGCAGCTAGATACCCACTTTGACAGCTCACATAATGCGTTGTAAAGGTTTTTTAACCTGAATAAATCCTCCAGTGGATCCTACACCAACCGTCACCGTTCATTTCCTCAGAGTCGCCTTGAGGAAGCTAATCACTTACATCCAGTGGCCCATGTCGTTTTCCCGAATTAAAACTTTCCCAACTATTAGTTCATTGCCTCTCTCTCTCTCTCTCTCTCTCTCTCTCTCTCTCTCTTTCTCTCTCTCTCTCTCTCTCTCGCTCGCTCTCTCGCTCGTTGCATTCAAAAATGTAATCCTTCAGGATAATCAACATTTTACATAAATGCAGCTTTATTCCAAGTACAGTACACATTCTCTCTGTATCTGTAACAATTTACATGTTGCCTTGTTTCCCGATTGCAAAAAACAAATGCCATTCCAGCAAAAAAAAAAAAAAAAGGAGTTTTGCGTGGTTCTGGGCCATGGTAACCTGGTGGAGAAGGTGAGAGCCGTGTCTAATGTGAAAGTACAGCTGGAACATCTGTCTGCTTGCTGCCTCCGAGAGCCACATCTGCTCTCGCCTGCATCTGGGCCTGTAGGTGCAGAATTCTAATTACAGGTTGCATCAAGCAGATGAAGGGCATGTACTGTATGTCTGAGATGAACCATGATGCATAGAAAGAGGCACCTGAAGCCACTTCATTCCATCTAAGTTAAACACATGGATATTTACACCGGCAACAGGAATGAATAAGAATCCCCAGGTTGTTCCAAAATCACTTCCTTTATGAGGAATATTTAAACCAATTTCTGCCTGAGGGTTGTTATCAAGCCACTGACGAGCATTACATTAAAAAGAGGTAATTGTTGGAGAAACACATGGTATATATCAATCAGTCTATGTTGGACACTGCAAATAAATTCAAGAGTCAATTGAACGAGGCCTAAAATGTAAAACAGAACAGATGTTTCCATTTCCTTCCAGCAATGATATAAATTTAAGAGCTCCTTAACTGTAAACATGTGTCCAGAAAGACACCAGATGATAACGTCAGCTTTTTTTTTCCCCTCCATGACTGGTGGGAATTGATTTTTTTTTTTTTTGGACTGTGGAAAGGTGCTGTCTCCATATGTAACACTTCTGTACATTACATAGACAAAGCCACAGTATTTGGGTTATTCTATACTGTGCTGCTCTCTTAACAGTTGTCCTCAGGCCTGTGAATTTGTGTTTGTGGTGATAACCTCATCCTCCCACCTTTTCCCAATTTCACATCTCTCTCATTTACCATATCTAGCGCTTTTGCATTCACTAATCTGTGGAAAATATCCTTTTGAGGCTCCTGAGTCTGAGCGTTGTGCCTTTGAACTACTCTTACAGGCTTAACACTCCCCCTCAGCGTTAGGTAATACATCTTAATATCAGCAGCCCGGATCTTTTATCAAACACCAATTCTACATCTTGGTTAACCTTTTTTCTGTAATGGTGCCCTTGAATTTTGAATTTGGTAGTGAAAAGAAACCAAACCGGTTTTGACATGCTGGTCTTGTTCTTAAACACATGCATGTTTTTTTGTGCTGATTGCCCACATCTCATAGAGAATAAAATGAATGGCTATATTTCTTTGCCCAGAAGCATCTTAATAAAATCCAATGCGCACCTGCCTTGCAGGCTCTCCACATCCCAAGGTGCGCTGGTTCAAGAACGGCCTGGAGATACAGCATGGACAAGGTGAATTTTCTGTGACAAAGAGTGGAGCGCTTGTCATTAGCAGAGCTTCTGCCAGTCACAGTGGCGACTTCAAGTGCGTGGCAACGAATGAGGCTGGCTCTGTGGATAGGAAGACTAGATTGAAAGTGAATGGTAAGACCTTACTCCAGCGATTATATGGAAGTAGCACGCACTCAACTTCTGCTGTCTTAATTTCAGTTCCTCCTGAAATCCAAGAGGATGGACAGGCGCACAACCTTACTGTAACCTTAAAGCAGCCTCTCACTCTCAGCTGCGATGCCTTTGGTATTCCCTCCCCAACAATTACCTGGACTAAAGATGACAATCTTGTGAGTTTGTGCACCATTATATTCTCAAGCCATAAGTGACTCTACAATGCCATCAAGTGGTCTTTGATGTAACTACATGATGCTGCTATGGACAAGGGGTCACCAACCCCGGTCCTCGAGGGCACCTATTCGGCATGTTTTCGGTGTAACTCTCCGCTGATGCACCTGATTCAAATGATCGGAAAATTAACATGTTCTGAGGAGGTTCCTGTTGAGCTTATCATTTGAATCAGGTGCATCAAAGGAGGTACCGGAAACATGCCGGATAAGTGCCCTAGAGGACCGGAGATGGTGACCCCTGTCGCGGACAGTCGAGATACACTGATCGTTTCCATCTGTCTAGGTTGATGGTCCTGGGCTGTATCTGCAAAATGGAAACCGTCTTCTCAGAATCTACAGAGTCCAGCCAGAACATGCAGGAATTTTTGCTTGCACTGCTCAAAACTCAGCTGGAGAAGCACGCAGGGAGTATCATATTGTAGTGCAAGGTGAGCTCACAATCCAACTAGCTAGGCTACCTGTTGAGTGCCTCTCTGACAAAATGAAATGATCACTTTGATCTCTCCTGTTATTAGCACATCTGCACAATCAAAAGATATTAATGACAGGAGTTATATTGTAAATAGCATGTCTTAAAAGATAGTAATTATCTAGTCATTTACATTTTTAGAAATATATCACTGTGGTGGGCAGCTTGGTGGTAGAGTGGTTTAAGCACGTTCACGTTTAAGCAGCTATAGACGATGGATATTACTGTGGTAATAGTTTGCACTAGTATTGAACGTATTAAACGTTTGCTTCTCCTGTGTAATATAATAATGTTTCCATAATTCAAAAATAATCTACGTATGTATGGTCTATTAAATTATAATTTTGCTTCTTCTGTGTAACGTAATAATGTTTCCATAATGGAACTACCTCTGTTTCATATAATGCATTATAGTGTGGATTTAAAAGCCAAGGAATCCAGTGCGCCGTACGTCTCCTATATGTATTCAGTTGAGGTCATAACGCCTATCTGCATTACCCTAATGTTGCAGCTCCACCCGTTATCTCTGGAACATCCAAACTACAAGATATAACAGCCATCCTTGGCCAGGAAGTGGATTTTCAGTGCAGAGTTAGCGGGCTCCCAACACCCAGAGTGGAATGGAGTCGAGACGGAGAGTATGCATTAATCGGTTTTCAGTCATTCAATTCAATGACAACTCCAAGGATATGATATACTGGACCGGTCCTTCCTGTTCTCAGGGTTCTATCTCGTGATGGTGATCCACATGTGGAATTTCTGGAAGATGGCCAGGTGCTGAAAGTGAAATCAGTCCGGCTGAGAGATCAAGGACTTTACCAGTGTCTGGCCAGCAACAATGCCGGGACACAGATCCGCCAGTTCAGACTAACAGTACAAGGTTCCCATTTTTTTTCCCCTCCTTACTCATAATTCTGTTTTTGTAGATATCTTGCGTAAAAGGACACAGGTCGGCGAAAGAAATGAATGAATGTTAAAAAAATTACTATGCAACTGAGGATGAAATTATAGTCGCAAAAGTACTTTGGTAAATGTCATTTTAGGTATAAATATTTTAATGATTTGTTGCATGAAAGATTTTCTTTCTCTGCAGATCCTCCAAAAATCAAGGGTACCAGTGAGACCTCAAACATGTCAGTGGTGCTTGGTTTTCCAATAGTTCTTCTTTGTGAAGTAGAAGGTTCCCCCGTGCCGAGTATCACCTGGTTGAAAGATAACCAGCCTATTGTGTCGAGCCCCCAGCTAACATACACCCAAGGTGGGCAAGCTTTAAGGGTGGGTTCAGCACAAGGCGACAGCACAGGCCTCTATACCTGCCGGGCTTCCAATCCAGCTGGCACAGCTGTCAAGCACTATTCTCTCAGTGTTCTGGGTAGGGCGCATCCCCACATGTGTTTGACACTGAAGTGGTTTTAAACAATACATATGACTCTTCTTTTTTCTCCTTCTCCAGTGCCCCCACAAATAGAGGGGAACTCCACATCTTTAGGCACTCAGGAAGAAAAAGTACGAATCAATGGTAGTTTATCCCTCTCCTGCCTTGCTAAAGGTTTCCCTGAGCCTAAGGTGTCCTGGTTCAAAGACGGGCAGGTTAGTGAGACACATAAGTGTTACTGTTATGCCAGATATTTTATAGCATAGTGGTTTTAAAATGGGGGTATCCCGCATACCCCTGTTGTTACATTGAAGGCCTTTCAGAGCGTACATGCAATTTTAACAGGATTCCTACTGGAATTTAATGTAATAATTTTTTAACGCCATGACGGGAAAAGTAGAATTTTACAAATTGAGAGCAAATTGATTGGAACATTTACTAATAAATTGTGTTATAGCAACTTCTTTGCAAAACATTTTCTGCCTTTCTTTTGTTATATCTTCTGTATGTAAAGAAAGGTGTAAGCAACACGTAAACATATCCTGGAATCCAAGTCTTTTTTTTTTTTTTTTTTTTGCCTAAGCCGCTGACAGGAAACAACCATGTTGGCATTCAGGAGAGTGGGTCCTTCCTTCACCTAGAGAATGCAATGCTCTCCCATGAAGGTCAGTACACATGTGTGGTCACCAACTCAGCAGGAGAAGACAAGAGATACTTCCATGTTGCCATACAAGGTGTGTTAAGCTCTATCAGAGTTATATCACGTACCAGTTGAAATAGGCACTGAACTAGCAGAAACCTGACATCACCTTTTAGTTCCTCCAGTCTTCCACCGGGTGACTAACAGAGAAGCAGCCTGGGGTGTGGAGGTCAGGGGGGATGCGGATGTTGAGGACATGGTCGAGAAGCGGGAAGTAGTCCTCGGGCATCCCATCAGCCTGTCCTGTGAAAGTAATGCCATACCACCACCTAAGCTCATTTGGTACAAAGATGGACAGAAGCTCACCAGTGCCGATGGAGCAATATTACTGCCAGGTCAGATGAGTTCATTGGGTGAGCTCAATTTTGATGACAAAGACCCAACTGCTCAGCTTTGTTTGTCCTCTCAGGAGGTCAAGTGCTACAAATTGCTCGAGTGCAGGAAGAGGATGCGGGAAGGTATACCTGTGAGGCTGTCAATGAGGCTGGAGAGGACCATATGCATTTTGACCTGGAGGTCTTGAGTAAGCGTGAACATCTTGTTTCTTTTTGTTGACAATAGTAATTAATAAATGCTAACAATCCATTCCAATATTTCAAATGGTCAGTATCACCTGTGATCATGGGGGCGTCCGAAGAGTTTATGGAGGAAATCGGAGCAGTGGTCAACAGCACTGTGGTCCTCCATTGTGATGTAAGTGGACATCCAACCCCAGATATCTCGTGGTTTAGAGATGGGCAGCCAGTTCACACGGACTCGCGGTATCTCATCGGTGAGGATGGAGCACAACTGCAGGTAAAACAGTGTTGTCCCAGTGAGCCAATAGATTGAAAAATGACCTGCTGCTTACTCTCGTCATTCTATGTAGCTCCTCAGTGTGGAGGTTTCAGACATGGCTGGATATTTGTGTATAGCAGAAAACAAGGTTGGATCAGTTGAGAAGCTCTTCAGTCTAACTGTTCAAGGTAAGATTTTATTTTTTAGGTTCAATTGAATTTTAAATTCGTTTTAACTTGACATTTATTTCATTTAATTTAGTGCCACCAAAAATACTAGGCCCTAAGGAGGAGGAGCTGAGTGTCACAGAAGGTCACATGGTGTCATTGCTGTGCGATGTCCAAGCATATCCTCCACCAGAAATCACTTGGACCAAAGACGGGCAGATCCTTCATTTTAATACTGGGATCCACATTTTGCCAGGTTAGCTCTCAGAATCAACCCCTGACCAGTAATGTCCCAATAGGATGTTTTTAATTAGATTATGTTAATATGGCATTTATTATTCTGTAGTTTTCTTTCAAGGATGATATCATGCAACGTAAAACACGAATATCTGTGACATGGTTTTGATACCTCAAGGATCAAGAATTATAGGATGATAGTTTTATATAAATTTTTAGATATAGATTTTGTTACCATGACGATGAGGGGTGGAGCTCTTGGTGACTGAGCTGTGGAGCACCCGATAACACAGAAAAGATTGTTATCATGCATTCATTCTTCCTCACAGTCAGCATTTAAGCAACAAGCTGATTTATTCTAGTCAGTTAGTGTGCGTATGAATGAATGTGGCTCATACAGAAAATATGACTATAGACACACACACACTTTTGCAAAGCCCCCCTTGAAAGAGAAAACATTTTGCAACACCACACTCACCGTGCCAACTATAAATACGTTTATTTTCCATAAAAAGGTGTAAGAATACTTGAAATTGTATCTTCTTTCACGACAAAAGAAAAAAAAGCAATATAAATCAACTTTTAGCAACTGTTAATTTTTTTACAGGTTACAGGTTAGTCTAAAACTGAAAAAATAAAGTGCTTGAAAGTGAATGAAAACAAAACAAAACAAAAACAAACTATGCCAAATTTGATTTTATACACTTCACATGGCAAATACAAACTAAACAAAGTACCCCACTATTTGAGGACTGCACTATGTGAACGTTAACAGAGCAATGTGCATCTCATCAAAAATCACACGAGTTCCCAATGTAGATTAGTTCATGACAAAAGTTTTGCAAGGGAACAATGAAAAAGTCTATTTAATGTCCCCTTCAATACTATAGGTGGCCAGATGCTACAGCTGCCTCGAGCAAGATTAGAGGACGGAGGACAATATGTGTGCACGGCCTCTAATTCAGCTGGTCAAGACCAGAAAAGCCTACTCCTCAGTGTTTATGGTGAGCCATCTGATCACGGCAGCTTGATACACAGATGTTCAAATTTCAAAGCATTGTCTCAGAAAAAAAAAAAAAAAAATCTGTTTACCACAGCTGTGACAGAGAATACGTAGCTTGAAAGTGAATCATTGCAAATTGAAACGAATCACAATGAGATCATGTCCCCATTTCTAAATGCAAACCAACAGTTCTGCCCAGCCTAAAGCCTCGTCTTGAAGCTGAGTCAGATGCGGTGACCCCGCAGCTTGGTTCCTCCGTAACCCTGCAATGTGAGGCCCATGGTGTCCCTGTGCCTGAGGTCACATGGTATAAAAATGGACTCCAGCTAGTTACAGGGAATGGGCTGAAGACAGCTCATCACCAGCTGGAGATCACCGGAGTTCAGGTCAGAAAAGCAAACAAAGTCAAACTCCAAAGTCACGCCAACACTCCGCTCACGTTTGAAATCCCTTCTTTGGAAATGCCAGATGGCAGATGGTGGCACCTACACTTGCAAAGTATCCAATGTGGCGGGCCAGGTAGACAGGACGTTCAAACTGGAAGTTCACGGTGAGAATATCTCATCTGTTATAGTAGTGAAGCGAGGGAAATGAATAGTGTTTAAACTGCAGTGCAATGGTATTTTTTTGCAGTTCCACCTGTCTTTGACGAGCCCCTCCTTGAGACCCTAAACTTCACCCTGGGCTCTCGTGTGTCACTTCGATGTGAAGCCTCAGGGGTCCCCGTGCCAAGCATCACATGGCTCAAAGATGGAACACCCATTGGTAAGATTGTCACAATGAAATGTGGACGTCATTGTAGTACTATCCACTCTAACATTATAACCTGCTTGTTTCCAGAGAGTAGCCTGCAGTGGCAATGGTCTATTCGAGGAAACCGCCTTGAGTTCGGGCCTCTTACTCTGTCCCATGCAGGAACGTACACTTGTGTGGCCAAGAACAGTGAAGGACAGGAACAAAAGGATTACATTCTCACAGTGCAGGGTAAAAAATGTTTGATTTAACTGAAGCAAGGCCTTTCAATTCTCATATAAAATGTAATTGTTATCCAAAATGGGACAAAATATTTGCATTGACCAATTCTCGTTTTCCCTAGTGTCGCCTACTATTCTTGACTCTGATCATCCATCTGAAGTTAGTGCACCCATGGGAGAAGAGGTGACACTAGAGTGCAAATCCGCAGGAAACCCCATACCTCAACTTAGCTGGCTTAAAGACGGCTTGACTTTGGAAGGGTCAGATACACGTCACATTGCGTAAGCTATGGCCGGTCGCCATTTCCTGACAAAATACTGATGCTTTGTATGAGGTCATAGGAATAATGTAATAGTCTCTACAAAGTAGCTGTTTTTTCTGAATACCCACAACTTTAATCTTTGTTGTTCCTCTAGTGTTTTGGTTATTAAATGAAAACTCATGAGCACTGAAGGTTACAAGCATATGAGATGAAAATGTGAGACAAACGGATGTATTTATAGAACAATCACGAAGAACATTAATGGCAGCTGGCTTACAGATGTTCAGTAGCTTGTACGATAAATGCGAGTGCAACTGGTAAACATGTGCTTGACCGTGAGAAAGATGTGATGATAATGATGAGAATGTTGTTGTGGTGGTGCTCATAGCATGTAAATAATTTTGTACTTGTTATGCTCCAGTGTGACTCCTGATGGCAGTACTTTAACTTTACTCGGGCTTCGTCCTGAGGATTCTGGAACATATACCTGTTTGGCTGTAAGCCCTGCTGGCCAAGAGAGCAAAATCTACACCCTCTTTGTCCTTGGTCAGTTTTAACATTCAGCTGTCATATTTTTTTTTAGTTAAATTGCTTGTTATTGTTTAAAGTATTTTTTTAATGTTTTTTTTTGGGGGGGGGGTTTGGTCACAGTTCGGCCATCCATTTTGGGAGAAACCACCGAGCCTAAAGTGGTGGAGGCCATACAGGACAGTGCAGTGACTCTTGAGTGCCGCGCTGATGGAAACCCTCCACCTCAGATCAGCTGGCTCTTGAATGGACATCCCCTACTTTTATCACCCCATACTCGCCTAATTTCTGGAGACTCAGTACTGAGGTCAGTCTGCATCTGTACGTGTTGTAAAATTATGAGTGAAAGTGATGCTGACCGTCCATTTGTCTCATTTAGGATTTCTCCTGTGCAGTTGTCAGATGCCGGAGTTTACACATGCATAGCTCGCAGTCCAGCTGGTCTTGCTGAGCTTAGCTATGATGTCCAGGTCCAAGGTATTACTTTATTACTATGACAGAGTTAATGTTAATGTTAAGGTGCAATAAAACCACACCCAATGAGCACCAAACCATTCAATTCTCTCAATGTTCAAAACTCTTTGAGCGAGTAAGCAGGAGAGTGTAAGAGAGTGTGCTATATTTAGCTATGTATACATAAGTTAGAAGTATTATTATTATCAGTAGTAATGATAATAGTAATAATGATGATAATAAAAATAGTAGTGATAATAATATTATTGTAGCAGTAGTGTTAGTAATAGTAGTTGTATTAGTAGTAGTTTTGTAGAATTTTTAATTAAGGGACATCAGTGAACTCCGAATTATCTGCTTTACAGTGCCCCCTGGTGTTGATCATGTGGAACCAGTGGAACCAGTGACAGTTGTGCAAGGCTCTTTAGTAACGCTTACTTGTGAGGCCCGTGGTGTTCCTCCTCCAACGTTGACTTGGATGAAGGACGGCCAGCCACTGTCACATCATCGGAATCTGTTGCTGGATGGACAGGAAACACGGTTGCAGCTGCCTGATGTGGCGCCATCAGAGGCAGGCCTCTATAGCTGTGTTGCCAGCAATCAGGCTGGAAGCAGCACTAAGAGTTTTAATCTCACTGTTCTAGGTAAAAATAAATACATTCATAATCGACTGTAGGTTCCAGTAAGAACACATTTTAACCAAACACTCCCAATTTTGAACCAGAGCCTCCAAAGATATTCAAATCTGGTGCCCCAGAAGAGTTGACGATTGCTGTAAACAGCCCACTGGAGTTGCAGTGCTCTGCAGAGGGAGAGCCAGCCCCCACCCTAAGCTGGCTCAAAGATGGTCACCCGCTGGCAGGGGACATCATTCAGGAGGATGGACACATTCTCAGTATTAGCAAAATTCAGGTATAAAATAACAATATCTAACAGAAACTAAAGTTTGAATGCATGTACGTTATGAAGCATCATACTTTGTTTGTACCATATATATTCAATAACCGAACCTATGGTGAAAACAAAGATATGGCTCTGAGAGATAAAGGTTTTAAAGAGGACATTAAAAGTATCAACGCTTGAAACAGAGCTGAATTCAATTGCCAGCTCAAAATTGTCTCACAGTAGGATATACTGGATGAAATGTTCAGTCTTCATTGTCCAATTCTTATTACCCAATGTAGACAGTATACTTTAGGATGATCCATCTGTTTTATTTACACTGCGGTAAAGTACAGTAGAAGTCATTAAAAAAATATATACTTAAGTATATAAGTGTGAGACATGCAGTCAACCAAACAAACACTGTCTTCTTCAAGGTTAAGGATGCAGGTTTATACACCTGCTTGGCCAGCAGCCCAGCTGGAGAGGATGGAAGAAACCATTGGGTTCGAGTACAAGGTAATAGAAGTTAGTCTTGTATATTGTTTCGCTAACTTTATTTTAATACCTCTATTTCCAAGGTCCTATCCACCGATATTGGTCATGTAACAACATGTACAGCTTCTGAGCACGCATGCACACTAGGAAGTACGGTGCAAAATTGTGCGCAGTCAGTTCTATGCTCTTCAAGCTACACCAATTGATGTCCTCTGAATTTGTTATACACACATTGTTCCCATTGTTTCAGTCCCACCAACCCTTCTTGGCTCTGAAGATGTGAGGACATTGTCAGTGCCAGTTAATGGACATTTGACTCTGGAATGCTTGGCTGACAGTGATCCACCTCCTGTTATAGAGTGGTACAAAGATGAGCTTCAGATGCAGGTAAAGAAATAAAACAATCGCAAATTGAAGGAGAACAACACCATCAACATTTCGTCTCCTTTCCTGCTGCCCTTCTGTCCAATTAGCCGAGTGGCCGCATTCAGCAGCTTGCGGGAGGCCAGTACCTTGAAATACAGGACGTTAGTCCTGAGGACAGTGGCCAGTACAGTTGTGTGGTCACCAACATGGCAGGAAGCACCAGTCTCTTCTTCATTGTGGAGATTCTCTGTAATTATTCTGTTCACAGACATGATTAAAAGTGATTCTACACATTTGACCCTAATCATACTTCTACCTCTCAGTGCCACCAGTAATAAAGGAAAGCAGCACAGTAGTGACAGCTCATATGGGTCAGGATGCAGTTTTACCTTGTGAAGTCGAGGATGGCACGTCTCCCACGGTTACGTGGCGAAAGGATGGCTTCCCCATTAGCCGCGACAACAAAAAGTAGGTTCTTTTATCTTAAATGGTTAAATAGGCACAATTTTCAAGATTCCAGTTTTTAAAATATCCATTTTTAAGATTTTGCCAGAGCAAACACCCCAAACAATACTTTCGATGTGATATAATGATAGTTCGAGAAAAATCAGTAACAATGTTGCTTTCAGTGAGTGAAGGTCATTTAAAGCACCTCGATGAGTTTTACCTTGAAGAACAATTGATCATCTTTTACACATGTCTGTGTAGAAACGCTACGTCCTCTTTGTTTTCGATAGTGACCAGGTTTATGGATAATACTAAAATCCCATTGGACGTACTTTCCAGAGATGTTATCTGCATGTGAATTTTTTCAGGTACACTGTGCTACCTGAAGGCTCTTTACGTGTACATGCGGTTCAGCTGAGTGATGCTGGCCGCTACCACTGCACGGTTTCAAACCAGGCAGGCTCAGACCACCGGGGAATCAATCTCAGAGTGTTTGGTAAATAAAGCAAAACTGCCAACCCAGAATCCGGTAACTGTGGTCAACACGCTGGAATTTGCTCTGTGTCCCGTTAGTGGGTCCTTCAATCAGCCCAGGCCCGTTCAACATAACCGTAACCACAGGCATCAGAGCTGTCCTGAGCTGTGAGACAACAGGAATTCCCCCTCCTAAAGTGTCATGGAAAAGGAATGGCTCTCCTCTTGATGGCGACCTTCAGTCCAGCGCATACAGGTAACTACACACTTTTGTATCACGTCAGCGATACAGAAATCGTATGAATAGTAAAAGTCATAATTGTTTATTATTGAAGGTTATTATCCTCTGGGTCCCTGGTGCTTTTATCGCCATCCACTGAAGATGAAGGTTACTTTGAGTGTACAGCCGTGAATGATGTGGGAGAGGAACGCAGGGTTATTGAGGTCAACCTGCAAGGTATGGATATAAAGGTGGCACACGTACACAGCAGTTTAAAATGACCACATTCAATTCAAATGTACCGTTATTCTCGACTCCTGTAGTCCCACCATCTATTGAAGACGATGTCACAACAGTCACGGCTGTGAAAATGTCTCCTGTGGAGTTGCCTTGTCATGTTAAAGGCCAACCTCAGCCTACTGTCTCCTGGACAAAAGGCGGAGCCAAGCTGGGATCTAGAGGAGGAAGTTATCGCATCCTTCCGACAGGTAAGGTACCATCCCGTTTGATGTTCCTGCTTCATTTAAAAATAATTGAGAAGTTACTCCACAGTTGACTTGCAGACTAAGACTTGTAGAGCATTTTTTATTTATTTATTTATTTTTATCATTTATATACCTTTTTTTTGGAGTACTACCTTTACTTGTGTCAATTAGTCTTTAAGTTGTTTTTGTCTACCCTACCCACCTCTGCATGTAAAGAGGAACATCATATTTTATTGCCTCAGTAGGACATGACACTGGCCACCCACTGCTATCGTCGTCATCTTAAACTTGTTACCAAAGCAGCATTTTTAATAATACTGCCAGCAAACGTGGCCGTAATCGTGATGGAGCAAATGTTACGAGCCGCCTCTGTTTGAATGTGACAATTGCATATAAATGGCATTATTCTATGCAGGGGTGTTGGAGATAACTGCCGTGTTACCAAGCCATGCCGGCAGGTACACTTGCTCAGCTCGCAATACAGCGGGAGTGGCTCATAAACACATCTCACTTACTGTGCAAGGTGGGTCCCCATTTGCTTGCTTCAGGCAAGGTAAAACATCTGACTATTTTGATCCAATAGAGTCTCCAGAAATCCGGCCAATGGCAGAGGAAGTACAAGTGGTGTTACATCACGGGACCATCTTACCCTGTGAGGTTCAAGGATTTCCAAGACCGTCCATTACCTGGCAAAGAGAGGGTGTTCCCATAGCAGCTGGTAACAACAGCACACCATGGGTGCTAAGAAGGGACAAGAGGCAAATCTTCTCTAACACTATTTGTTTTACAGGTCACAGGTTAGCTGTGCTCTCAAACGGCGCCCTCAAGTTTGCTCGTGTTACCCTTGGCGATGCAGGGATGTACCAGTGCCTAGCAAAAAATGAAGCCGGTGTGGCTGTGGGAAGAACCAAACTCGTCTTGCAAGGTATACTTTTGGACTCATAAATTTAAAGAGAGCTCTTTACCTCTTATATACAAACTGTTTATATCCCTGTGTGTCCCCAGTTCCTCCAGTGCTGAGTGTTCCCCATGTGGAATACATTGCTGTGCTGGGCCAGCCCGTCAGCCTGGAGTGTGCGGCAGATGGCCAACCACAGCCAGAAGTGACTTGGCACAAAGAGAGGAGGCCTTTAGTTGATAGCGCTCATATTCATATATATGCAAATGGGACACTGGTGATCACTTCTACCCAGCGCAGTGATGCAGGGACATACACATGTACCGCCAAGAATCTTGCTGGTAGAACCAGTCATGATATCAGACTGCTTATTCAAAGTGAGTCACTTAGATTCCCCTTGTGAAAATACCTTGCCCTATGTGCATTGATTAAAAAGGCATAGAAGCGCCAAGAGCAAAGTGACAACTCAAGATGAGATGTAGGCCTCCTATGTAATAAGTGAAATAACGTTTGACTGTTGTGAAAGGGTAGGAATACTTTTATCCCGACTCTAAGATGCGATTTTCCCATTCGTAGAGTTAGGCAATATGCCTTGTGAATAGCTTTGACATGATCAAATCAGAAAGACTGGATGTCTGGGAATGACAGCGTACCTGAGTATGGGAAAACAGAGTTACAGTATTTTTCACTTGTCATTGTGTTTCAGTTCCCCCAATAATTCTTCCTGGTCAAACAGAGATGTCAGTCATTCAGGGATTTCAGGCCTTGCTGCCTTGTGCTGCCCAAGGTGCACCAGATCCCAAAATATCATGGGAAAAGGATGGGGAGGTTTTGCCCAGCGTTCTGGGCAAATTCACCATCCTGCGATCGGGAGAGCTGATTATCGAGAGGGCTGGGGTGCGCGTGAGGAAATTAGCAGCATCACTGTGTGTCTAGTTCGAGTGTATGAATGAATTTTCTTTTTCTTACCTAGCCAGGAGATGCTGGGATGTTCACATGTGTCGCCACCAATGCGGCAGGCACCACAAGACAGGATATTCACCTGTCGGTCAATATGCGGCCTGCCTTTAAAGAGCTACCCGGTGATGTAACTTTGAATAAAGGACAGGATCTTGCCTTGTCCTGCCACGCCCAGGGAACACCACCTCCAGTCATCTCCTGGACTGTCAACAACAAACCTTACTCAGGTATCATTTACCGGTTTCGCTGTAGCAGAATACCACTGTTCCAATTTTACTTAATGTTCAAATGTACAGGAACGCCAAGGAAAACAATCTTGTTTACTTGAGCTAAGGCTGCACAATTAATCGATTTTTAATCGCGATCATGATATTGGCTGGCTCAATAAATTAAGATGATTCTTGGCGATATTAAAATGTAAAAAGCCTGATTCAACCTACAAGTCAAATCAAGCACTATGACATCAAAGCACCAGGGGGCAATGTTTCCCACAGTTTTGCATGACATGGCTGCTGCTTTTCTCAACCTAATATATTATTTACCAGTGTGAAATGGCGTTGAGTTGCTCACCTGATTCCTAATATTTACAGTGCTAGCTGTCAATTGAGACCCATTTTGAAAAAAACGATTGGCAAAAAATTGGAATAAATTTGATTTGAAATGACCGAAGATGACATTTTGACAGCTAATTGATTAAAACTTAGAAATAATGTGCTTGTTTCTAAGTAGGCCTTATTTTTTTCATTGGTTTGCACTCAGCAAGTAAGTTAGCTGTGTCATCTATGTGCCAGGCTTTTGCCATGTCTTGGGTGAATGTTTTAATTATGATTTACTGGTACTTTATTTATTTTAGTTTTTTATTATTAGTCGTAAGTATCAAGCCTTGAAGCATTGATTGTGTACTGCTTGTTCAGAAAAAGGGCAATGAAGAGACATGTTTGACCAAACATGATGAATAATAATCGTCACTGCAGTATTGACCGAAATAATAGTGACTATATTATTTTGGCCATAATCGTGCTGCCCTAACTTAAGCTAAGATCTTTACCAACTGAAATTATTAATGAATGAGAATCCCGTTTTGTAGGTGCCATTGTAGATGAAGCGGGCAGAAACACAATCACCATCGACAATGTTACTATGAGTGACGCTGGGATGTACGTGTGTATCGCGGAAAACAGCGTGGGCTCTATTCGAGCGCTCTCCATTGTTCGCATCAGAGGTAACCTGATTTTGGGTACATAGCTAAAGTATGACTGAACATATGATAATATATCAGCTTAATACTGCGTGCGCCTTTCTCAGAGCCTCCCGTGTTGAAGGGTGAAGCCCATACGTCCCAAACAGTCATTCAAGGCGGCTCCGCTGTGCTCGACTGTCCGGTGCATGGAGACCCTCACCCTGTCCTCCGCTGGCTTCGAAATGGGACACCCTTGCAGCGCTCTGTCCGGATGCAGACGCTTCACAATGGATCACTAATCATTTACAGCATCACAGTAAATACAATGTTCATATCTTCTATTCCCTGCACATTCATCTAAACTATAACTACAACTATGTGTAAACCTAAAGAAAAGCTTTTTTTTTTTTTTTTCCTGAAAGAAGGTGCATTCATCCAACCCAGGCTTCTCCTGTGTTGTTTACCATTGTCTCTGACAGCGTTTTGCTTCTTCCACAATCAGATTGGAGGCACCTCAGTTCGAAACTAACAGTTTTATCTAAAAGAGGGAAGAGGTCGGGAACTGGATTTTCCCAGACTCTGGCCTGGTTTTCTTAGCCTCTAACCTCGTTATGTCCCTAACTGCTGCTATAATTGCATAGCCAGTGGCTAGGATTCTCCCAGACAGATGACTGTTCTTCCCACGGTGAACTCAATCTGAGATATTCTTCTACTTGACCTGAAAATGTCTTGCAAGTCACATGAACTCTCATCTGTCCAAGTTATATGTATGCTTGCTTGAGTGAAGAACTTATTTTGGCTGTTTGGTTATCATTATGTGAGGGATAGTTTTGATTTATAGTAATATTTATCATCTCAAACAAGACATTTCTGTCAATGTAATCTCCAGGCTGCAGATGAAGGGGTTTATGAATGTGTGGCCGAGAGTGAAGCAGGGTCGGCTGAACGGACCATTACTCTCAAGGTTCAGAGTGAGTTTTCAGCTTTGAATAAAATTTGGCATTTTTTAATAAAAAGGGCATCCCTTGGACCTGGCAGACAGTCTCAAAGTATCTAATTCTTAAAACCGCACGTACACTTTGTGACTACACTAGCATTTTTTTGTTCCTTTGTCATTTAGTTATTCATTATTATTTAAGTCATTACATCACTATTAGTGATTTCTTGGTTGTGACCACATATTGTTAAAATATCTGCTCATGTCCACAAAAATGTTGTTCCTATGTTATAGTTAATGGAGGCTACTCCAACTGGCAGGACTGGGGTCCTTGCAGTAGCATATGTGGTCAAGGCTTCCAAGAGCGCAGTCGGCTTTGCGACAATCCGGAACCAGCCAATGGTGGACAACCATGCAGCGGGCCAAATATTGACACCAGGAAATGTCAAGCTGGCCTCTGTCCAGGTTTAACTAGAACACATTATCTTACGTATACACACACACACACACACACACACACACACACACACACACACACACACACACACATATACATTTAGAACCCCAGGTAAAAACATCAAAATTGTACATACATATTAAAAATTGGTACCAAAATAGTATAGTGAGTGCTACATGTATACAATATACATGTATACAATCTGAAAACATCATAAATAAACAAATATAGAAAGGATTTATTTACTTTTGAATGACGCTTGTTATGCCCATATTCCCTAGTAAAGGTAGCCTAGTCCAGGCTAGCTTTCTATTTCTTGATTATCTCCAGCTTCATTTCCATATAAATCTTCTTCTTACTTCTCTCTTTAACATCACTAGCAATCTTGGGACCCATGGCTAATGCTTTCAAGTTTGAATCAAGCAGGAAAATACACTATAAATACGATTTTGTAACCACTCGCAATAGAACAAAGCTTTACCGTTCCGCCATTTTGAAACGAGTGACCAATAGCAGACCCCCTAGGGTCATGACAGTTGATTTTGTCGCAAAACCGGGAAAATACCATAGAGGGGATGAAAAAACTCCACATCACAACATGAAAAAAAATGTAAGCCAGGGACGCTGTAACACGGGGGTCCGCTGTGTGTGTGTGTTTATATATTTATATATGCATTGTTTGATGCTGGAAAAGTATGGAAAACATGCATAAGGAAGGCATAAAGAAGTAAGGGGCATTTTACACATCTGTTGCATATATTTCAAGCAGCCCTCCGCTACAATTGTGTTATCATTCTGCCCATGGGTCGAGGTTTTTTTTTGTGGCCCGGATTTACTTTGAGTTTCTCACCCAAGCATTCAATGTGACAGCAAAGACATAAATTGTATTTTTACACAAATACATCGAGTGAATTTCATAGACGCTGAATTGCACTTACATGTCGATTAGTTGGCGGATCTTCGCATATAGCATCTACAGTTGGGATAATTGTCGGGTTTCATTGTCTTTCTCATTGTCCAAGCATAGCTATACAGCACTTTGATGGTGCATCAGTACACATTTTGTTTCTGTTTTAAGGTGAAACTCCTCGCAAGACCAGAGGCAGCCTAATAGGCATGGTCAACGAGAGGGAATTTGGAGTGTCCTTCCTAGAGGCCAACATCACAGATAATGAAGCGGAAGGCAGTAGCACTCTGGAAGCCCGTCTTGACAACATTCCACCAAGTATTGGTTAGTGTCCAAAGCAAAAAGTAAATCAACAAAAAAACTATTATATAACCATGGCACAGAAGGGACATATTTGTGGCTTACTTTAGTTTGTAAACTATGATGGTCCTAGGATAGTGTAGCATACATTTTACCATGTCTATTGATAATCACATAGGTCCCTTGATGCGGGTGCTGGTATCTGTTTTTGCACCTATCTACTGGACCACTGTGCTTCAGAAGGATCCTACGAGGAATGGCTACTCCTTCACAAGTGGCCAGTTCAGGCAGGAGTCCCAGATGGAATTCGACACAGGTTTGTTCTTGATTTTACTTCATCATTTACTTCATACTCCATCACCCAGTCCACACCAACAGGAAAAAGTGCCACAGTTCTGACAGTCTTGTCTTTATGACTTCTACATCTTGGTGTTCACTATACAGCCACAAGATGGGGTTACTGACTAATATCTTTGAAGGTATCTCAACTGGCTGTGTAAAATATACTATTGCTGTTTTGGATTCCTTCAGGGGAGGTCCTTCGCCTGACCCATGTTGCAAGAGGACTGGATTCTGAGGGAGTTTTACTTCTTGACATTGTCATTAATGGATTTGTACCTCCATCACTGACAACGTCACATCTCAGCCTTCAGGTGTGTTTGTTAACTGAGGATTTTCAGCAATTTTCACAATGTGGAAGATTGAATTTGGTGTCCCGTAGGAGTTTGATGAGTCCTACCTGCAAACAGGCCAAGGGCAGATGTACTCGTGGTCATCACAGACCCACCAGAGAGGACGCACCCCCATGGTGCTGCGCTGCAATCATACCATTATTTACGAGGGTGAGGAGAATCGTCAGGGCCCTCTGCTCCAGCTGTTGAGGATTTCCAGAGTGAATAGCATCTACAATATGCTTACTCTTACACTGGACTTCCACTTCACTGCCAGTCTCCTTATACCAGGTCTGCAAAGGTTATTTGAGGAAGCAATGGTAAAATAATGACAAAATAAACAATAGTCTTCACGGTTCTTTGTGCAGAGGGTCTTGAAGAAACTTGTCCAAAAGGGTTTGTCCTTGACACAACCTCATACTGTGCTGGTAGGTGGCCTCGGCCTCCTTATGGTTTGGCAAAATTTCACTTGAAATATATTGTCACTGTGCCACTGTAATTCAATGTGTGGTTGTGGTTATGAATAGATGAAGACGAATGTGCCCTTCAGTCTCCATGCTCTCACTCATGTAACAACATCATGGGAGGATTTTCCTGCGTCTGCCCTTCTGGTTTTACCATCTCCACGGAGACCAACGCATGCCAAGGTGAAAACAAGCCCACTAACCGTCTTGATGTGTTGTATTTGATATATGACACGTGCAAATTGCTACCCTTATTCATCAACAGATATCGACGAGTGTGCCCAGAGTTCTCACATGTGCCACTACAACCAGCAGTGTGTCAACACAGTGGGCACTTACCGCTGCCAAGCCAAGTGTGGAGCAGGATTTAAGCCCAGCATTACAGGAAACAGCTGTGAAGGCAAGCCACCTAAGACCCACATTCACTATTCTGACCATGCATTCATTGAATGGATAAAAACAGGCACGGCCAGTCCGCTGGTTCTGAGCGATGGATGGATGGATGGATGGATGGATGGATGGATGATAGATAGATAGATAGATAGATAGATAGATAGATAGATAGATAGATAGATAGATAGATAGATAGATAGATAGATAGATAGATAGATAGATAGATAGATAGATAGATAGATAGATAGATAGATAGATAGATAGATATTATGAATCGTAACCACTTAATTAAATGCAGCAGACTGATGAATATGGACACCTAATTTGGGGTTTCAGATGTGGATGAGTGCAGAGAGTCTACCCTCTCACCGTGCCAACATCAGTGTCTCAACACTTTGGGCTCTTACCGCTGCATCTGCCACCCAGGCTACCAGCTGTCAGGACACAAATGCATTGGTCAGCAATTTAAACACAAATTTTCTTCTTTGATATCACAGGGACTGGCGTTTAATCCGAATATTTATGTAACACGTCCTTTTTTTTTTACAGACATCAATGAATGTATGAGGAATGTGTGCCCGGCTCACCAGCACTGTCAGAACACTGACGGAGGGTACCAATGTTTCGACAGCTGTCCCGCTGGCATGACCAGAGCGGAGGGTGACGTGTGCGTGGGTTAGTGTCTGTTCTCCCTCACTTCGTTCATTTTCAAGAATTTCCAATGACATGCCAGTTTTCTGCTTTACAGAGGTTAGATTATGTAAGATTAGCGTTGAAAGCTCCAGGAAATTTTAGAAACACTTTTTTCTTGAGTGCGTAAAGATGAGGATGATCCTTTTGGCACGGCATTTTACATTGTGTAACAGAGTCCGATTTCACAGGAAGTCTGCCACATTGCTTAGCAGCAGCACGAAGCTGCTGGTTTGCCTCCATAAAGTCAGCAAGACCCTTCTTAAATGCTATAATTTGTTGCGCGGATTCCACAAAAAGATACTCAACAGACTAAATATAAAGCCACATTTCAAACAAGTGGTACCGTTTAGTTCGGCTCGCCACGTTACGTTTGGAATCGTAAACTCTGATCTGGCTTGAGTTTACAACTCAAGAGGGTGTAGCCAGCATAGTGGTAGTCCGCTTCAGGTTTGGAAAGAGTTAGACACTATGCTCACGCAACACGCCATGAAACTAAAAGTTAAAGTAATACTTAGTTCTTTTTTTGCAGCAGCAGCAGCAGTAAAATGTAAACGTTCTAGTTATTTTGATAACTAAATTACTTTTCATGGACAATCAACACTTTTAAAAACACATTTTCCACCCGTTGCCGACTGAAAATGACTTTACGTGCTCAAGGCTCACGTAAAGGCCAGGCTTGGCTCACTCTTTTTTTCTGTGTTTTCTCATGCGATCAAGCTGAGATCCGGGTACATGAGATGCTATTTTCAACAGCAAGTGGCAAACTGTGTTTTGAAACATATTAATTGTATACGAAAAATTATTATGTTAAATCGTCAAGTTTTTACTTCCAGTTATAAGGGTCCAATAAAGTTATAGTATCATTTCATAATGCAAATGTGTACTGTGCTGTGGCAGTCAAGTATTCAGAATTTTTGAAAAAACGCTATCAAATTAACAAAACACCCAATAAAAGAGTTTTTTTCAATTGTTTTTTTCAGATATCGACGAATGTCAAGATGGAAGCCACATGTGTCGCTACTCCCAGATCTGTCAGAACACAATTGGTGGTTATGGGTGTATATGTCCCAGAGGGTACCGATCCCAAGGAATTGGTCTGCCATGTCTGGGTATGTCATCGCTTTATCTCATTATTTCAATTCCGACATTAATTTGAGCGAACACACACATTTTTGTACTAATTCCTCTTTATACGTGCAGACGTCGACGAGTGCCTGCAGACACCGAGCCCATGCGTCTATCAGTGCCGAAACGTGCCTGGCAGCTTCAGGTGCTTGTGTCCGCCTGGTACTGTGCTACTTGGGGATGGACGCTCCTGTGCAGGGCTGGAGAGAGGACAGATCTTCACTAATGGAACCAGAGTCAGAGCCAGATTTCGGCCACAGCTGGTGTCAACCCTGGGCAGGCCAATTTTGTCCCGCCCTCACGCGGTGTCTCGTATTACCAGGCAGAGCTGCCCCGTGGGCTACACCAGCAAGAATGGCAAATGTGTTGGTAAGCTTGCATCAACAGCTTCCTGTGCCCTTGACGAGTGTGGCAGTTAGGCGTAGTCTTGATAAGGCCGTTTCTTTCAGAACTACACTAAATGGGGATGAATGACAAACAGTTTTGTTGTGGTCAGTCATTATGTGGACAAAATGAAGCTGAAATAAATTAATCTGTGATGCCATTCATATTCTTTCAGCATAATATAATCATCCGCAACCTTTTTTTCCCACCACTGACAAGCTTTCAAGTAAATAATAAAGAAATAATAAATGAAGGAATAATAAATAGACATTTTTTTTATGAACATGCTTAGAAACAGGTTTGAAAAGTGTCCTTGTTGCCGGGACTTTTTTTTTTTTTTTGCTAAACAGAGCATCATGGTAGCAGCAGGGGTGTCCAAAGTTCTTTGTAAAATGGCCGATTGGATGGCGGGTTGCCAAAGCCACATGATTTGAAATTAGTTGAATAGAAGCGCTAAATGTTGAAGCGTAGTTTAGTCTATTTGTTGCCTAATTTGTTCATACTGTTGAACAAACTACATATTGAGAAAAATCAAAAATGAAATACTCAAGCTTTGCTTCACACTCACATACCATTCTACTGTGTTGTCATTTGTGTAGATGTGGATGAATGTCTGCTCAGGAAGCCCTGTCAACACGAATGTCGAAACACCATCGGCAGTTTCCGCTGTCTGTGTCCTCCAGGCTACCAGCTGCTACCCAATGGCAGAAACTGTAAAGGTACTAGAAAATCTGTTTGTGATAAAGGATGCTGCGTCGCTTCCAAAAATAAAACAAGTGAACTTTTTCCCCCATTCCAGACATAGACGAGTGTTTAGAGCAAGGCATTCAATGTGGCCATAATCAGATGTGTTTTAACACCAGAGGTGGATACCAGTGCCTGGACACTCCCTGTCCTGCATCCTTCCAGCGTGGAAGAAGCCCAGGGTACGGCCGATAAAAGCAGGCGTCGTAATACGCGACATATAATCGAGGTTTACAATCACATTAAACGTCCTCCTCTGTCAACTTAGGACCTGCTACAAGCCGTGTTCCCTGGACTGTGCCGCAGGAGGCTCTCCTTTGCTCCTGCAATATAAACTCTTTACGCTTCCCTCCGGCGTACCTGCCAATCACAACGTCGTACGACTGTCCGCTTTTTCAGAGTCGGGCATCCTGCAAGAACGCACATCTTTTATTCTGCTAGAGCAAGAGTCTGAGACAGGTTTGATGGGGCAGGCGTTTGGCATCAAGGACGAAGCAGGCCGGGGGATTATCTACACACGGCAGCTTCTTGACACACCCCAACTGATACGGCTCAAGGTACGAGCAAGCGCCATTTCACAGCAGGGCCGCGTGACCTACCAGAGCATTTTCGTCATCTATATTTCCATCTCGGAATTTCCCTACTGAGCATCCGTTGCTTCATAAGTAACTTTGCCCATAAAAGACATCGCTATACTTTGAAACCAAAGGCGATTCCCCTGAAACCTGAGCCTTGGGTGCATTATGCCCTTCCAAAGACACTTCCAATGACCAAGCTTGGCTCATAATAGTTAGGTGTGTCAATGTCGTTTCATGATTTGGAATTTGGAGCCGATCAGGGAGTTTGAGAAAAATCATAACTGATCACCAACCTGATCAGCATTTGGACCAATATATATACTAAGCTACTTGTCTGTTTGCTGTACAGTCTAAGATTCTCCCCGTAATGCAGATAAACAATTCATACACCAAAAATACCCCTGCCCCAACTTTTAGTTTGCTGATATATTCAATGACATTAGTATTCAATCTGCAAATGATAATCACCGATTTTGAAACGAATGCAAAATATCTATGGCTCCCATTCAGTCAAACAGATCCTTATGAAATCTACTGGTAATGGCAAATATATGAAAATGTATCATTAATGTGATCATTTGCATTTAAGAGTCTGTTTAAACTCTAATGACATTTGACAATATTTACATTTGTAATTGCCTAACTGCTTGAGTAACAATGTGTGTTAGTGTTGCAACTATGCAGCTTTTTTTGTCCTCTGCATTTTTGAATGTAAATATGTTTAAAAGTGCCTTTGTGAATGTATGTGAGTTGGCTTTATTGAGGCTGTGACTCAGCTGGTGCTACAAAGAATTTTTACAGGCATTGAATAAATTCATGGCTTGATTGGTGCAGCTTCAAGTGGCATATCTTCATCACATTATACACAATGCCGATATGGGATTTTGTGGCACAAAAGGAGAATACTACTTTCATTTGCAACCTGTGCTGGCCTGTGAAAAGAAGAACTGTTAGTGTTGACTGTTACTACAGGGTTAACACACGTTTCACTGAAAATTGTATGTATGATGAGTATTTGCAGAAATAAAAAAGACAACATTTTTAAAACTACGTATGTGTTATCCCCGTGCTGTTGTTTGTTATTTGTCGTCGATAAAAAGTGGAGAAACGGCACTATACAAATGCTTTGCGGTGTCTTTGCCCGATGACAAAAAATGTTTTAACACTGGCATTCACAATCAAAAGTGACCAATTAATCCTTGTAACCAGCCACTCCTCCGTAAATATGAGCAAACACTCGGTCAAACATCTGTTTCTGGGACAAAAAGTCAATGTGGAAAAATGCCTTTCGTGTTGGGTAAATAATGTGTTTGTTGAAGATGAAGTGCTGGGACTTCCAGATGAGAATCAGGTTTGTATTAGGGGATGGAGAACAGAGTCCCAGCACAAAGGTGTTCCTGCTTGCGCTGGCTACTAATAAAAGCAGAATAGAGGTAGGAATGACGTCAAAGCCAGACTGCATTTAAGTTCCACAGCAGAACTATGATATCCAGGTCAACGACTGGTATCTGGAAAAGTAATAAGGAAACAACTATTTCCATGAAAACTTGGACTCCAAGAAACTTTGGTACATTCGGGAGCTTAATAAGGTAATACATATGGGGGAATGCTTGTTGTTTATTATACAGTCATAAACCGTCTACACACAATTCAGTCTTGAAGCATTTCAACAATCACACTAACTTAATTACAACAACCTTGTATTTGAAGAGTGGTGTGTGGACTTTTTATATGAATTGTAAAAAAGAAAAAAGTAGTCCATTCTGTATTTCGTTCAACAGTAATTGTTTTAAGATGTACAGCAGGTGGAAAGAAGGGAGCGCTCAAGAACTATTTGCAAAAAAATCTGGAAATCAATGTGTTGCTACAATTTGGCAGATAAGAGTATTTCGTCTTTCCCTTCTTTTCAAAAGGCTGTAAACACCATCAAGCCGTCTGTTAAGTTTGACCATATTGCATATTTTATTACACTCTTTTTATATACATACATACTTTTAATGCAAATATTTCATCGTGATATGTGCAATACTTAACATACATGCTCAGATATTTTCGAGAAAAGTGCTCTAGAGATTTCTTTTATTGAGTCACTACTTGAAAACGGAAGCTGGCTCAGGTAGTACCTCAGCTTCTCAGCAGATGGAGCTGATGTCAGATTGCCTAATAAATTATTAACGGGTCATCAGCGCCTCTGTTGACAACTATTGGGTCTCATAGAGGTCATTGTTGACAGACGCGAATTAAAGATAAAAAAAAAAAGAAAAGAAAAAAAACAAGCGTGAAAGTGTGTTAACTTACTGGAATTAAAAGAAAATTAAACAAACACTCGAATAACTTTTTATTGCATCAATGATTGTTTTTTTTTGTCAGGTTTCTGTTACGTGTCTGAATGTTCATGTAGTTATCTAAAAAACATATATCTTTTTGCTTGACATTTCTTGGAAACGAGCAAAGCCGAACATCACTGCAATGTGTGCTAAACTGAGCGTTTGTTGGTGATTTAATGTCATGTGTTGCCTGGAGTTGTTTGGCTTTTAATTTTCTGATGTGGTCATTTGCTTGAACGCTATGGTGTCTGAAAACCACTTTATCGGTTTGGAGGGTCATGCATCCCTTTTTAACTCCTACATATCTATATCATAGTACCACAGGGATTAGCACAATTACACAGATTTAATATGTTTTCAAGTAAATGTTTAGTAATACTGTAAGCATTGTGTTTTCCATGTAAAACATTTATAGCGAGAAGCCTTCCTGGTAACCGGGTTCTTAAACTGCCATGAGCTCAATTCTAAACATGAACCTAATTAAAGCCATCAGTGCTGTACCTTAAATACATGTCTGAAACATAGCCATTCGTTTAATCAGCTAGTAACCAGTTGTGCAAATAGGACGATCGAATAGGCTCCCAAGAGACTCAAGACCGCATACGCTTGTAAATACAACACTTTGGGAGGAAACCTACCATCAAAATGCCAATTAAATAAATGATTAAAAACACAACAAAATGTACAATCTTCTCCATAAACAGCAGGGCTTCGAATGAAGTTGGAGTCCAGTAAATCATTATAACTTGATAAACCTTTACAAATTCCCTGGCAACTGGAGGCTGTTACCATAAAAGACCAAATGAATGTTTGTGCAAAGACTACCGTACTGTCTCCTACTGATTTACACTAATAGGATGTCACGAATGAGCTAAATAGGACAGTTCTACCTATTTGTAGGCAGAATCGCCCAATTACAAAATGCCAACTAAATAATTTGATAAATATAGGTTCATACAATTTGTCGCGATACAAAAAGAGCTCAGGTGATGAATTGCTATCAGGAAACATGAAGACAAGTGATAGCACACACGCCGGCTACATGTGACTCGTGCTAATTAAAACCATGACAATGGATGTGAATTTTCATATGTGAGCTGACAGTCGTTTCATCACCTGCAACTTTACTCCTCACTCTTCAGTCCCACGTCCCTACTGAGCATCGAGACTGTTCTGTCAAATTCACTATAAGCTTGCAAACATCGGAAGGCATAGAAGCTAAGATGTCCATAAATGAACAAAGGAAGAGGGCCATACAAAAAAGCTGGAAAGTGATCTCACGAATGCTAATGAGCTCACATGTTTGTTGAATGACCGAATAAGCAGATGTTTGTCGTTAATGCGGCGTGTTGTGCTGCCACCAAGAGACCGAGCGAAGCTGTTAATGTTAATTAGTTTTGGTCATTGTGTTGGGGGATTAGCTATTGTGTATGCGTGTGACTTAGGGCGGAGCGCTTTGAACGTGGGTGGCAGATCTCAGTCTAAGCGAGGACAAGCTTTGTTTGTGTTGTCATGGAACATAGTTCGATCGGCCAAAGTGCATTATTGACATGACAATATGGCAGAGAACCAGCACATGAGGTCAGTTGTTTCCAAGAAGACGGAAGACGTGTCCAAGACATTTTTTTCTTTGTCAGGGGTGTCACTGGAAAATAACAGTTCAACTATGAGTAATGCCACCGTTGCAGAAAGCTGTCTAACTCATTTAAAAAGGCTTGAGCAACAGGGCGATGGAGTGATAATGATAGGAACTGCCGCGTCTCCGTGACCAATTGAGCGTGCGTAAGTGGCGAGTGCTCGAGCAGTGTCGGGCACAGAGTACGCTTTGAGTATTCATTGTCAACATTACCGCTGTCCTTCCATATGCTTGTTCTCAACTTCTCCAACAGAATTTGCAGAAAGATTAAGTCACACCATGCCAAGAATTTAAATTCAATCAGGCTGCACTTTGCAGTGACCGAACGCAGCAATGCTAGCAACATGCTTTAGTAAGTTACACATGAACTCGAACATGCTTTGTCAACACTGCACGCAGTCCAAAGACAAATGAATCAAACTGGAGCATAGTTCCAGATGACATATTACATTTCTCTCTTCCACGGTTGTCCAGCCAACAAATAATATGATAATAAATGCTCACATTTTCTCAACCAGAGCAACCATATGACCTGTTTGAAATTACCACGCGGGTGAAACGGACGGTTGGGTAATATTTACCCGTTGCCACAGCAACGGTAAGCTATAAAAACCTCAAGAAGTAGGTCGGTGGCAAAATACACGAGTGTGGAATAATGCAGCGTTGACGCACACATCGTGTATAATGAAAAGTAAATTGCCTTTTAATGTCCTGACTTGTTACCTTTCTGTTCATGCATTCATCAAGCCTCTTAGTCATCCTTCACAAGGATGTGCTCAAACATTGGGGAGTGGCCAAAATTTAGGGCAGAGGTGTCCATGAATATGAGCTCATAGCAATACGCAGTTAAAACACGACGGGAACAAAAAGAAGGCCGACACTCAAAGCAGTCTTCCTCCTCGGTGGGGCAATAAATACAAAGTAGTACAGTGTGCGGTATATTCCTTGACACCGTTCGTATGAGCCAGCTTGACAATATTTCTTTCACACATATGGGAGCAACTCACTAAGTACATGAGAGGCTTGAGGTGCACTGTTGAGCTTTACAGTCCTGCACATGGATTTATGACCATCTGCAGAGCGATACGAGGTATCCTCTCTCTGTTGTGATTTTACTTGAAAAAATAAACACTAGCGCTTGCTCGATATTTGCCCACAGGAGATGCAGTTTGTTGAGAAAATGCTTTCATGTGCTCCAAACATGTTGGCTCGAGTGGAGCTGCTGTCTGAGTGCATGCGTCTGCTTCGTTTTAATGTGGGCCAGACTCTGACTTCATTGCCACAGTGCTGACCACAGTAGTTCCATCCATCCTGCTTCCCGATCTACCAGCCAAGTCCTGCTTCCTATCATTACTCCCTGGGGCTGCCGACTGGGGAAAATGAGATGAATATCTAAAGCTGGCTAATTTTTACTTTCAGATGGAAAGTGGTAAAAGACCAACACGTGATTAAGAAAGATGAGACCACACACACACACACACACACACACACACATACGTGTTTATAGGGTATAAATTGACAAGTGTCACAAACCGGCTCGATGGTGGTTTAAGTTGACACACCTTTTAAAAGGGCCTAGAACAATAGAAGTAAGGTCAAATCACTACCAAAAAATTGAGAAAATTTTAGAACACTTTAGCTCTTAGAAAAGAGGTTCAGAACCTGAGATCACAAGACCTGACTAGATGGTGGTTTCGGATGACACTTGAATTGTGGTATGCATGGACAAAACCAGGATTATGATGACTTTAAATGGACAACGAGGGCACACCCTCACCACCCAAAATTAACATAAACACACCAACCAGACACCAATGACGACACTTGAATTGTGGTATACATGGACACAAGAATATGTTGACTTTAAATGGACAACGAGGGCACACCCCCAACACCTAAAATTAACATAAAAACACTAACCAGACACCTCTATACAATAAGTGCACAGAAGCAAACGTGAGTATTGGCTGCAGATGAGTGATGATTTCAACCTTGTAAGTGCTCATTCACAACTAATTAATAGACACAAGACAGTAACGAGTATCAACAATGTTGAGACCTTAAAACGGCAATGTTGTCATAACTACAATTTACCAAATTAAGAAGCAACTGCATGAAGGGTGTAGACAATTGTCTTTATTAACAATGGTTCCTTTAACCCAGGCTCTTTCAATGAAAAGACCAAGTAGCCTGCCATTATGAAATTAACAGCATTATATAAAATTATAACGATTCCTGATTATCAAACTGTAAACAATGTCTGTCAAAAATACTGAATCAGACATTCTCAGTTAACAATAACAAGAGACCCAACGGAGTCTATCAAGATCAAGAAAAAAAATCCACTAACTCAAATCACTTTTGGTTATGTGTGAGTTTTATAGTGGAGCTGTTTATTAATATTAAACAAATGCAAAACTATTGTGGAACTCCAAACTTAAACATGGAAATGTGGATAGCATCTGAACAACTTTAATCCAAGTGCAATAATGTAAACTAAAGAGTTGATACACCTATTTAGCATTTTCTTAGCATTTTTTAGCATTTCCTGTCCAATTAATACATTTAAAAACACATTTTCCAACTGTTTTTTGGGGGATTCTCTATGTGACGTTCCCAAGATGAGCTGGGATTTGTCGCTATGTGAGCCTTGAGTATAGGTGATGAAATTTTCTGTTGAGTAGTAAAATATATTTGGAAAAGTATTAAGAGTACATGAAATTGATTGATTGATTATCGAAAAAAAAAAACCTTTTTATTGCTGAAAATGGCTATGGGTTTACAGCTTTTTCTGAGCCTGCTGCCTCTTGATTGTGATGATTCGGTTCCTTACAAAGTCTCTTATATTTTGTACTGTACGTTGTGACAACGCAGAGTCTTCTGCCTCCTTGCACTGCCTGCATTCAACTTTAGAGGCAAGTTTTCCTTTCCTAATGTGGCCTCCAAAATGTCGCATCACTGCAGCGATTTCTGGTTTGGTCCACATTCTCTTTGGCTGTCTTCTAGCGTCATAATCTTGACCAGCATCATCTTTTCCTGAGAGAAATGCATGGTCAAAAACAGAACAAAAGTTATACACAAGTACTTGAACAATCAGAAGTAAGTCTGACTAATGTGTGAAAATTAAAAAGGCTGCAAAACAAATACGTGAAACCGCTGCTCTTCACAGTTTTTGGTAAGGGACTAATGCAGGCTTTCGAATGGCTGCAGGTTGGAAAAGAGGACTAAAGTTCTCTTTACAATGCCCGATTGCTCCATTCTGAGTCTCTGTCACAACAGCATATGGGACGTTGAAAAGCCCGGCTCTCAAGCACGCCTACAAGACACGTCGTGATTGGCTCCCGGCGCGATCATGGGAGTTGGGGTATATTACAACTCCTGCCCTGTCCTCCTTCTATCGACCAATGAGGGCAGCAGTCACGAATCATGTATCTTGGAGGCGTGCTTGAGAGCCGTGCTTCCCAAAGGAGAACCCATGGGAAGAGGGTTTTAACATTCAAAGATCTTAAATTTTGCCTTACCGCTAGATGTAGGGACTGTGTCTTCTCCTGTAGACATCACATGTGATTGTGTATCTAATAAAAAAAAAACAAAAATTACTTGTGAAAAATGCCTTGTCAAGAAGACTATTCTTGTCCCATCTAATGAAGGAAAAAAAATCAAGAAAACTGAGAACACACCCTTGAATCCAGACTCCTGTTCATGTTTCAGGATCGTACAGACTGATGCTGGATCCAGGTCTTCGCCATGTTCAGGCAATGGTTGTTTGATCCCTTTGGTGATGCCCTTAGGCTCACTGTCATTATCTTCAGTCTCACTAAATGACAAGCTTTCTAGACAAAAAAAGGTTGTCATAATGAAAGAACAGTGAGCCATCAGACCCTTAACTGAAGAAACTGGCCTGTATTAGTACAGAATGATCTTAGCTCACATGACCAATGAACCATTGACACAAGCGCGAAAGGATGTATGTGTATGTATGCGTGTGTGGTGAGGGTGGGGGGCTTCTAAAGAAAACATTAGCTTACCTTCGATTTCGATTTCATCCAGAGATTTTCCTTGTAGCCCGGAAAGATCACCTTTCTCTATGGAAAGTAGCAGTTTGGATATCTTTGCCAATTGTGTGGTTGGGACTGGCAACCTGTAGAAATCCCGATGGACCCGAATATCATGTCCCAGAAAATCTGCAACCTGGTCGAGTTCATTTTTTTTCAAATTCAGGATTTGTGATAGTGTGGCGACATGTTTTCGAAGGTGAGTTGACCTGAGGAACTCTGGCTGTTTTGCTCCACACAAGCTTGCATAAACACGCAAGCAATCATGTCCCCTGTAGTGGGTCAGGGTTTTAGGCCTTCCAAATAAAAAAACATTGTCATGCGGGACACTGCATTCCTTCCTTTTGCTACTCAGCAGTGATAGAGCTTCAACCGTAGACGGCGCAAGAAGAACCACAACCTTTCTCTCTCTTTTCCCAACAATTTCTACTCTGGTGAAATAGTTGCACAACCTCTGCTCCAGCTTAGACAGGCCCATGGCTACATCTTTATGCAGCTGTGTTCTGTCCCTCTCGTCAAAACTTTTGACGAGCATTTTTGAGACTTCTCCAGCGCGTCTACGATTGAATACAATAATTTGTGCTAAAGTAACTTTAGCAAGCTCAGCGTAGTTCTTTGGTGTTGCTTGCTCCTTCAAGTTAGTAACTGCACTGTGTGCCGTCTTCTGGAGGTACTGGTGAAGTACCTGGACATCCTCTGTGAAAGGCAGTGTTGTTGGTTTATTATACTTGGCACTGCTCAGGGTGTGCAGAGCTTTGTGGGAAACCAGCTCACACCACTGAGATCTGTACAGTTTCATGAAAGTTTCTGTTGACTTCACCAATGTGTCATCTTCTGCCATTAGGGCACGAGAATGAATGTGGTCGCAAATTTTCTTGAGCGATTGTCCCAATTTCAAAGCTAGGCTGGGTGTTTCATAGGAGAGGCTTTCGTCATTAAACCCAGCAACTTTCTTCACAGCTTGAATAACTGTCAGGAAGTTTGAGGGCTTTATGGCTTCTTCCATGCTGTTGATAGAGAAGTCAGCACGCAGACAAATCAGCAGTCGTCCCACTTCCCGGAGCTTTTGACGAATGTATTCATGCTTTGTTGAGTCTTGTCCATGTTTGCTGTACAAGGACTGGGCCAACTGAACAATGGATAGGTCATTTCGCACAGCCAGGCCAATATCATCAGTGTTCATTCGAGTCAGAATCTTCCAAATTCCACTTGAGAAGTGTTGGCTGAATACAGTCTGTTGGGCTGTAGCCAAACACAGAACTCTGGCTCGTCCTTCTTTTTTATCCAAATTCTCACTTTCTGGCCTAAAAGGACATCTTCGGACATGTCTCCACAGTTCTTTGCGTACAAATAATCCCTGACAGTGCATACAGTGCAAGAATTTTTGAGTCACAGCAGGAGTTTTAGGCCTCCTTTTTACTTTTAATTGTCCTTTTTCACCTCTGAGGATCCCAGTGTTATGTTGAAAATTGCCCCGGTTTCGCATTTTAAGAAATAGCGCTTTGCGTTCCTGTGAGTGTTCAGGGAGATAAAATGCATATGAAACTTCAGGGTGAGACATGTGTACTTTCAGGTGGCGAGTCAGTCTACTTTGTGGTTTACCACATACAAAACAGTAGTTTCTGTTGCTCAACTCAAGAGGTGGAGTTTGTTTATCTGTATTTGTCACATGCCTATTTGATGAGTCTTCATTAGAAACCTCTGAATCTGGTGTTTCACTGGGAGAGACTTCTGCGGGCTTGGCAGGAAGGGGCAAACATTTTGTCATGCTGGCTTCGTTTGTTACATATGTGTCTAATCTGTTGGATGAACTACTACTGGGCAATGATGGTATTCTTTCCAAAATCATGCTTGAATCTGAATCAGATTCTGAATCTGGGACATATTCACTTTGGCTGTTCTCATCGGAGTCTAATATTCTATCCCCATCGTTCTTCCGTCTGTAGCAGGATAGATGCCAGACTCTTGAACAAACTGTAACAGAGTTTGAAAATGTTAGGCCAATATACAGTCAGAGTTGCAACACAATTTTACAATCAATTATATAGTTACACCATGAGGACCATAGTCAGAGACAAGGGTGCTGTGGATATTTGGTTACAAGGCTGTTTGGTTTCTGACTATAATGGCTCACTGTGGACACTTTGGAAAAAGCAATGCGTTCAATTTACTTTACCTTTGCATTTGTATCCAGTCCATGTCAAAGAAGATATAGGTCCCAAGCATATAACACACTTGTCAAAGGCAGACAGTATTATTGTCTCAAGAAGATGTTCACAACATTCCTGAGGACAAAAGAAAAAATCTCTGTAGAGCATGTTGGCAGAACATTTCAAAACCATATGGGATTGCACACTAAAAAAAAAAGTACAACAAAGATGCATAGATCAAATGTGGCTGCAATTACAAAGTATTACCCAAGTTTTTGTGTGCACCAAAATACTGCTGTTGACATGATAAATTGTAAAACAGGACAATTAACGGCTCTCATACCGCCTCAACACCGCGCCCTTACCACCCATCCATTCATTTTCAAGCGCTTCATTCTACAGTACGGTTGGGTTGTGAGGGTACCAGCTTGAGCAGGGAAGCCCAGATTTTCCTCTCCCTTGTCATTTCGTCAAGCTCCCCTGGGAGGATCCCTAGGCGTTCTCAGGCCAGCCCAAACACATAATCTCTCTGACATGTCCTGGGTCATCCCAGGCCCTTTTCCCATGCACGGAACACTTTACCAGGGAGGCGTCCACCTCAACTAGCTACTCTCAATGCCGAGGAGCAACGGCTTGACACTGAGACCCTCCAGTATGACAATGCTTCTCACCCTATCTCTTAGGGTAAGATCATCATGTGAAGGAAACTCAATTCAGTCACTTGTGTCCGGGATCTCATTCTTTCACCCATGACACATAGATGAGGGCAGGAATATAGATCGACTGGTTAATGGAGAGCTTGGTCCTTTCCCTCCTACCAACACTTTCAAAAATTATCCCAAGATACTTAAACTCCGACACTTGGGGCAGGACGTTATCTACTCCCGACTGGGAAAGTGTACTCCACCTTTTTTCCAACAAAGACCATGATTCTGATCATCATCGACCCAAGGCTTCACACTCGTCCCTCTCTGGGCCGTCACTTTATCGTGGTGGAGGGGTTTGCACGCCCCAATGATCCGAGGAGCTAAGTTGTCTGGGGCTTAATGCCCCTAGAAAGGTCACCCAGGGCAAACAAGTCCTAAGTAAGGAACCAGACTAAGCATGAACCATTTTCCTCTAATGATGGATAAAATACATGGTCGAGGTGCCCACATTCAGACGCCGGTCACTGTGGCCCCCCTCCGAAGCAAAGCCTGAAGGTGGGGCTAGCTGGCGAGTACCTGGTAGCCAAGCCCACACCCATGGGGCTCAGCCGGGTTCAGCCCATGGGGCTCAGCACCTGTGGGATGGGCCGTAGGTCGGGTGGAGTGTGAGCTGGGCGGCGGCCAAAGACAGGAAACTTGGCGCTCCAACTCCAGCTGCAGAAGCTAGCTCTTGGGACATGGAATGTCACCTCTATGGCAGTGGGGATGGGGTGCTGCTGACCTCAACTTGGAACGCCGTGAACCAGTGGACAGAATACTCTGAAGACATCATAAAACCCATCGACACGCCTTCTTCTGAGTAAGCAGAGTCCGGAAGCTCTGAGGCGGGCTTCTGGGGCTGAAGTCACCATCGTGGTCAAAAAAACTCCTTGGTGGCAAGGCCTTGGGGGTGGATGAGATCCGCCCGGCATTTCTAAAGGCTCTGGATGTAGTAGAGCTGTCCTGGCAGACACGCTTCTGCAACATCGCATAGTCATCCGGGACAACACCTCTGGATTAGTAGATTGGGGTGATGGTTCCGCTTTTTAATAAGGGGGACTGGAGGGTGTGTTCCAACTATAGAGGAATCACACTCCTCAGCCTCCTCGGTAAATTCTATTCAGGGGTCGAATCTCGATTTCAGGAGGAGCAGGGTGGTTTTTGTCCTGGCCGTGGAAAAGTGGACCAAATCTACACCCTCGGCAGGATCCTCAATAGCACAAGTAATTTCGCCCATCCAGTCTACATGTGTGTTGTAGACTTGCAGAAGGTGTTGAATCGTGTCCCTTGGGAAATTCTGTGGGAGTCGCTTTGGAAGTACGGTGTACCCAAAGCCTTGATACTGCCAATTTTGTCCCTTTAACACCACATTTCTGGCAGTTAGTTGAATCCGTTTCCAGTGGTGGTTGGACTCCGCCAAGGCTGCCCATTTTCACCATTTCTTTTCATTACCTTTATTCACAGAATCTGTAGGCGCAGCCAAAGCATTGAGGAGGGGTCTGGTTTCAGAGTTTCATTTCTGCTATTTGCGGATGATGTGGTGTTGTTGGCTTTTTCAGACCGTGACCTCCAACTCTCATTGGAGCAGTTCGCAGCTGAGTGTGAAGCAGAAGGATGAAGATCAGCATCTCCAAATTAGAGATCATGGTCCTCAGTCGGAAAAGGGTGGTGTGCCCTCTCGGGGTCAGAGATGAGGTCCTGCCCCAAGTGGAGGAGTTCAAGTATCTTGGGGTCTTCATAAGTGAGGGTAAAATGGAATGGAAGATCGACAGGCGGATCGATTCAACATCTGCTGTGTTCCAAACTCTGGTAAAGAGAGAGCTGAACCAAAAAGGCAAAGCAATCTACGTTCCTGCCCTCACAAGCTGTCTTTTATGACCAAAAGAACGAGATCTCAGAGACACGCAGCCGAAATGAGATTCCTCTGCAAGCAGTCTGGGCTCTCCCCTAGAGCCAGGGTGAGTAGCTCGGTCATCCGGGAAGGACCCAGTGTCGAGCTGCTGCTCCTCTCCGTTGAGAGGAGCCAGTAGAGGTGTAGTAGTTCGGGCATCTTGTTATCATGCCTCCCAGACATCTCCCTGGTGAGGTGTTACGGACATGTCCAACCAGGAGGAGACCCCCAGGGACGACCCAGGACACGCTGGAGGGACTATGCCTCTTTCTTGGTGCAGGAACACATGGGGATTCCCCTAGAGGAGCTGGACGAAATGGCCGGAGAGAGGGAAGTCCGGGCTTCACTGCTGAGGGTGCTGCCCCCGCAATCTGAACCACGATAAGCTGAAGATGATGGATGGATAGGTTTCATATTCAAATCGCTCTGTAAGTTGGAGGTCCTTGCCTGAAGACGCCAACAACACCACATCATCACTAGTAGCAGAGAACAGAGAAGCAATACTGAGACCCCCATTACTTCTGATGCAACGATAAATTCTGTCCATAAAGGTAATGAACGGACTCCGTGACAAAGGGCAGCCTTGGCAGTGTCCACCTCTCACTGGAAACGAATTCAACTTCCCGTCGGAAATACAGACTAAACTCTGACATGGATGGTACAGGGCCCGAACAGTCCGTATCAGAGGGCTAGGTACCCCCCCTCCTGAAACAGCCCCCACAGAATTCAATGAGAGACACTGTCTAAGGCCTTCACTCCTTCTCAAAGTCCAAAAAGCACACACAGACTGGTTGGGCGAACTCCCATAAATGCTTGAGGATCCTGCAAAGGGTGTAGTGCTGGTCCATTGTGCCTCGGCCGGGACAAAAACCACACTGCTCTTCCTGAATCTGAGGTTCGACTTCCTGACGCACCCTTCTTTCCAGCACCCCCAATATATCTTATAGAGAAGGCTTAAGAGTGTGATCTCTCTATAATTGGAACACACCCTCTGGTCCCGCTTCTTAAAAAGGGGAATCATCACACCGGTCTGCCAATCTAGAGGCGCTGTCCCCGATGTCCGAGTGATGTTGCAGAGGCATGTCGACCAGGACAGCACCACAACATCCAGAGCCTTTAAGAACTCAGGCAGTTCTCATCCACCCCTGGGGGCCTTCCACCAAGGACTTTTTTTTTTCACCACCTTGGCAACTTCAGCCACAGAGATGGGAGAGCCCACGTGCTTCCAGACTCTGCTTCCTCTGAGGAAGACATGTCGGAGGAATTGAGGAGGTCTTCGAAGTATTCTGCCCACAGGTCAGCAGCGCGCTATATCCTTTGTAAATAATATTTATGGTGCACTGCTTACCCCTCCTGAGACACCAGATAGTGGACCAGAATTTTCTCAAAGTAATCAGGATCTCATTTTCCATGGCCTCACCGAACTTCTCTCATGCCCGGGTTTTTGCCTCGCCAAATACCCAAGCTGCACTCCGCTTGGCCGGTCAGTATTTGTCAGCTGCCTATGGATTCCTACAAGCCAAAAAGACCCAATAGAACTCCCGATATAGAACTTCAGCTTGAAGGCATTCCTTACCCTTGTCAACCAAAGGTTACATGGATTTACATCACGACAGGCGCCTACTACCTTACAAAACTTCAATCAGGCGCCTCGATAATGGAGACGCGGAACATGGTCCCCCTCCCCTGAAACGTGGGACAAATTCTCCCAGAGTTGGGAGTTGAAACGCCTTCTGAGGTGGGACTCTACCAGATATTCCCAGCAGACCCGCACAATACGTTTGGGTCTGTCAGATCTGACCGGCATCCCCCCCATTTCCACCGGGTATGTCACACCGGGACGAGCCCCCGGGGATTACATTATTTATGTAATTAATATTCCCTCAGTTCCCTTCTTAGCGTAATATTGTCTCACTTTTCGTTTCAATTGGAAAAGACCCAATAGTTTTCTTGACACTGCGCATTTAACATAAGAAAATCTGCTGCACTATTTAAAATGTGTAGCAGGTTAAGGTTTTGAAAATCTCAAAGACAACCACACATGACATGATGTGTTGGTATACGATGTGAAACTAATGTACACTATTATGGCTAGCCTACTTTGCGGTAGGTTAGCCATAGCAATAATTATATTAATTAGTAAGTAAGGAATCTGTTGAAACCTTCCCATTTATTCATGGGGAATTTGAATGTTTTGAGAAATTTGGCTACATTTGCAAGCAAATTAGTGTTCTAAGAATAATGTTCTCATATACACTTTTATAGTGATTTATTGGCATACGGCCAAAATAGCATTTTAATTTTGCTTAGAATTAAAAACTCACCGAATCATTAATTCTCTTAACCAGATTCAAAATCATTTGCTTCCCTCCCTCAAGCAGTTTTTTCTTGGCCTTATCAAATGCTTCCTCACGCTGAGCATGATGCTTCCGTAGGTTTTGAAGTCGGCGACTTGCTCTTAACTGTCAAAACACATGACACAAATCGGTCGTGTCGAAGAACAATCTATTCAAATGAAGCAGAAAAACCTAAGTGTTTTACCTGCTCTTTTGTAGCCACCTGGTGAAAGGGGACAAGTCCAGTGCTAATCTGGAACAAATATATTTAGTTTTGAACGACTGAATAATTTAACTAAAATTATGATAGAACTCCTTACACTGTAAATGAAAGTACGATTAATTAATAAAAAAGTTTAAATGTGTATTCCTGTTTATGTTGTCATTTAATGCAATTCTAAAGCAATTGAACGTGAACGCATTCTGATGACGTTGTTTGAAAAGGGGCAGTATGTTTTAGCAGGGATTAACGTGAGTATAAGAGCAATGTAGAAGACTTATTGAACTAACACAGTTTGATAGCGTGAAATTATTGAAGACTGTCAGATAGGTGATAATATGTGACTGTGAGACTTGTAGATAAAGCCAGGTGAAATGTCACTTTAAACCATAATCCTGCAAGCACACACACATACACATGGAGGTGAGTTTGACTCCTAAACCTCCACACTGAATAGTTTCGGTGGGAATGTCTGCACATGCCTGTGTCAGTGTAAGCCATATACGAAGATGAACACACACACACGCAGCCGTTGGTGTGACTTAAAAATGTAATAATGACTGTATAATACACTATAAATCCAGTGGATCTGGCTCGAGTCTATTAATATTAATAAGCCTCGAAATAGTTTTAGTACTGGTGACTTGACACAGAACTTAGAATATACTGTAGTTGTTGAACTCAACCGGAAGTTGGATTCGTAATGATGCTTATTGGCGCTGAGATGATTTACCTTTTCAGAATTGGTCAGTGGCTGCAGTACTGGACCAAGTTCAGTCTTGCTCGAGGTCATTAAGTCCCTTCTCTCCATCGTACACTGAAATACAGGGTCAAAACACACAGATATGCACAGGAACAATCAAACTCCATGGAATTGTTTAATTACAAATTGAATAAAGTTGCAAGAATATGCCTGAAAGGTAAACTTTTGACAGTTTTTCACTCCCAGTGATGCTGTTAAATTTATATTCAACAAAATGTGTGTACCGGTTCAAAGTCTTCAACATTTGAGGGCTGGGGAGACATCTCCACATCAGGATGCTGTAAATAGACAGGAAAGAAAATTCAAACTTTGATGCTCATACCTTCAGAGGCACAACGCATTACATCACAGGGAGGTGATTTTGAGTGATACAGGATCAAGAATCATTGAGTTTTACGTGGTCATTTCACAAACAATAGTGCACCAAGTACTGATAGAGTGTCAGTTTGTTCTGATCTATGGAGACTGTTAAATTGAATTTGTATTCTGTTCATTCTGTCATTTAATGCAATTCTAAAGCAATTGAAAGTAAGCGCATACTGATGACATTGTAGGAAATGAGACAGTATGTTTTAGCAGGGATTAACGTGTGTATAAGAGCAATGTAGAAGACTTAATAAACTAACACAGTTTGAAAGCGTGAACTTATTGAAGACTATCAGATAGGAGATAATATGTGACTGTGAGACTTGTAGATAAAGTGAGGTGAAATGTCACTTTAAACCATAATCCTACAAGCACACACACGGAGATGAGTTTGACTCCTAAATCTCTAGACTGAATAGTTTGGGTGGGAATGTCAGCATATGCCTGTGTCAGTGTAAGCCATATTCTAAGATGAACATACACACACGGACGTTGGTGAGACTTAAAAATGTAATAATGACTGCATAATAACACTATAAATCCAGTGGATCTGGCTCGAGTCTATTAATATTAATAAGCCTCTAAATAGTTTTAGTACTTGTGACTTGACACAGAATGTAGAAAATACTGAAGTTGTTGAACTAACCGGGAAGTTGGATTCTTAATGATGCTTATTGGGGCTGAGATGATTTACCTTTTCAGAATTGGTCTGTGGCTGTAGTACTGCATGAGGTTCAGTCTTGCTCAAGGTCATAAAGTCCCTTCTCTCCATCGCACACTGAAAT